>NC_065551.1:1957067-2268634 GCF_022605725.1 Anthonomus grandis grandis | reverse complement strand
TATTTGAACCTAATTTTCGACGTCCTGTTAATTTTGCGTTTTTTACTCATCCAAACAATACAAAATTCTTAAACTAGCTGAAAACATGAAAATCAACACATTTTTTTTTCTAGAGTTAAAAAATCATAATGATGCGATACTTTCTTGGGGAAGTTTTTTATATAAACTTTTTTATTAGAAATAGCCTCCTCTATCACTTTCTTCAGTTTAGATCATGATTTCTAAGACATTTAATTTTTTTTAATAGATTAGTAAAAACAGAAAAGTAATAAAACTACCACTAAGTCATATACTTAATTTAAATATAAACTTAACAGAAGTATTATATTCTTTTACGTAACAAACTTACTTTTATGGCGAGGGTAAGCTCTTTCTTAGCAATCACCGGAAATCCTCTACAGTAATCTATCACATGGCTTAATGCAGGTAGAGCAGTCTGCACAGTGGCGTGCACTTTAGTTTCTACAGTGTTTGGCACTAAATCTCTAAAAAAGAAATGATAGCGTTTAACCTCTTATCTATGTTCAAAGTTTCCGATAACAATATATTAGAATACCAGATTTGTCTAATAAATAACGAGACTATTTATGAAAAAGTATTTAGTAGTTTTCAGTGCAGTGAAGTTCGGAACATTGGCGCGAGATTTAAAACAAACATAAGCAGTTGTAAATATTTCCAGTAGTAGTAAGTGATCGTGTTTCGTAGTGTGTGTGTGTAAATAAATGAGTTGACTATTTTTTATTGTATTAATTCTCACCTAACGAACGGGTAAAAAGGCTACAGTATTATACATAAATGATATGGTTAGGGTGGCTCAAAAACCAAATATTATTTTATTTGCTGATCATACTGTGCTCTATATAGCTGGTAAAAATCAGCAGCAAATGATTTGTGCATGCACATAGAACTTATTTAATTTATTCTACTGCCTTTATAACAACAAGTTAATCCTAAATACCGCAAAGTCAACATTTTCAATAGACAATCGAAGACATCTTCTTGATATTGAAAGTCTAAGTGTTCGTGTGGATAGACAGAAATTATTTTATGATGATTAAATTAAATACTAGGAAATTATTGTACATGAGACTTTTTTCTACAATAATGGATCCTTATATATTTTACGTAGTCAATAGTTTTTAAGATATGTTGGAAAAATGAACTTGAAAGTCACGGGGTTGTCAAGGCACCATATTTTTTTCCGAATATTTAGATTGTGGTTTACTTATGCAAGACTTTTAAGGAGTAAAGTTGTAGATCATTCTGTCTGTAGACTAAATATTAAAAAAAAAATTGTTCCTCGTGTCCGAAGATAATCAAGCTTATGTAAGACACGACAACGAGGATCCCGTAGTGTGAGTAGAGAACGTAATTTTAGCAAAATTCCACCTTTTCTCGGTTTCCTTAGTTCCTAATTAAAGTTGCCCTAACAACGAATATGACGCACCCGAAATAATTCCGTCAATTAGGGGATGGGCCGCGCTCCGGGGATGATATTCGATATTATAACGGGATTATTTTACGTTCTTTCTTTTTTTTTACTTTAAAAATCACGAATAATTATGTTAAAAGGGCGTATTGTCACAAGGCCCTAAAAGTGTAAGTTTATTATGTAAGACCCATTTACAAAGGCGGTTCGAAATTAGAATTATCAGGCCTATATCACAATTAAATAATTTTGCAAAAATGTTTGAGAAAAACTTAAAAACAAGACTTGAAGAATTTCTATATTTACATACAATTATATCTCAATATCAAAATGGATATCGTCCAGACGTATCTACTGCTGATGCAGTAAACAAACTAACCTTTTTAATAAACAATTCACTAAACAAAATTAAAAAAAAAATATATTGGGATCTAGTTAAGGCCTTCAACATAGTACCACTTATTAGAAAACGAAGATATTGGAGTGAAAGGTTTGTTATCCCGTATTTTTGCCAATTATCTTACAGACAGAAAACAAATGGTAAAAATTGGCAAAAGCGATAGTATGAAACAGCGAATATGAATCGAAGTACCTCAGGGTGCACCAGTATTATTTATTATAGAAATTAATATTATATGATCGTTAAATTGCCTTGGAACTCATATCATACATTGCAATTTTTTATGAAGAAAATACATGATATGAAGTTACAAATATCGCGGAGCGTAGCTTAACTCTCATAAAAAAATCTTGTTATAATAACTAATGAAAATTTAATATGAAAATATCTTTGCATCTAGATCACAAATAAGCTTTGCAAATTAAAAAATTAATTCTATTCACTTTCTTCACTTAGAGATGTACTACATTTTCAGATATTAAGGTCGGTGTACTTAGTTAATTAAACCGAATTTAATAAATTTTAAATTTGGTTTAATTGTCTGTGGTAGGTAGTGTAGCGATTTTATTTTTTTGGTTGCTTTTATAATGTAATTAATGTTGTATGTAATTTAATATTGTATGAATAGTACTGATCGCGACATCTAGTGTCTGGTTAAGGGCATTTGAAAAATAAGAACTCCTAGATAGCGTATTTTACAATTTACTGGAATCAGGTTGTTTCTCTCTCTCTCTCTTTCTCTCTGACTAACGTGATTTTTCTATCTGTCTGTTTTTGTCATTGGTTACGTAGGCCATGCTCAAGAATCAACTTTTACATATTGGTATTTTCGATACCGGGCTGTTGCTGCCATTGTTTTTCCTGTAATTTGAATACTTTGCCTTTTGGGATTAGATTGATTTCTGTACTTCCTGCAACTCAAAGGTAAGCAAGGCAACATTGTATTGTCAATTCTTGTAAAACTAGGCCTGTGTAGGATTATACATCAGATACCTAGAAATTGCGTTTTGGCTTTCTTTCTAAATGGTGTGATCTTCAGGTTAACAAAGTTGGGATTCGACCTCATAGTTACTTCATGGCGACACTAGCCATGTAATGTGAAAGATTACTTTAATACACTTTAAAAACACCGTCCAACATCTTGAGGTAAGGTTGATTCCTATTCTTTGTTAAACGTTTTCTCATGGTTTTTAGGGCCGCCTTTTTTGAGGTTCACGTGTCAATTTTAGGGTCTTACGCCAGATCTTATGCCGGGTCTTAAACCAAGTCTTAGGTGAGATCTTAGTTTTAAGGGCCATCCCGAGCCATCTCAGGTGCTGTTCTTATTTCCCATCATAAATTGGAGCTTTGTCAGGATTTATTGCTTCTTCATGACGTTATTGAATGGACCTTAGTCATCTGCTGTCCTTGAATCTGCACAGTGGGTTACCAGGTTAAACCAGATAAAAGAAATGTGTAAGCAATGTTGAATGTGATTTAGTACATGTTGTACTGTATACTGTGCGGTAAGTTACTGACTTTGGCCAAAGGATAGTTACATACTACCGTTAGAGCCCAGGTTTTTAAGGATCTTAAGATTTTATCGGAGTGGTGTGCTGCAAACAGGCTTGTATTTAATGTGGGCAAAACCTTTATTATGGGATTTAAGTGTGACGTGCAGGGCCTTATGTTTAGTGAAAACACCCCCTTGCAAAACAAAGAAAGCTGTAAGTTCCTTGGTATTACCATTTATGGTCGCCTTCGCTTCGAAGATCATATCCTAAATCTTGCATCAAAATTATCCTCTGGATGCTTTGCAGTAAGAATGGCGGGGCACGAGCTGGGAGGGGTAGTTGCACGTTCAGTGTACTTTTCTCTTATTGAGTCCCATCTTCGTTATGGCTTGCCTTTTTGGGGTTTAAGCAACAAGGGATTATTAAACATAATTTTTGTGATTCAAAAAAAGGCAGTTATACTCTATTTCAGAAGTGTATAGAGCAATAAACTGGGGAATTCCGTTCTGTTTGGCTACATTTCGTGGTAGTTCATAGGCGCAGGTACTTATAATATTTATGAATTTAATTTTCACGGATTAAATGCCTTTATTTTGAAAGAGATTAAATACTAAATAAATACTTTTAATCCTTTTGTATAGGTACCTATCTTTTAACGCTTTGTAACATGCAAAAATGGGGTCAGGTAATATATACAGACTATAAATACTTTTAAATCATATTTTAAACGTTACTAGTCACTGCTACGCTGTAGTGTAATCACAATATTATTATCCCAATATTTAAAAAATGGAGGTATTCAGTCCAACGAAAAGATGTACTAAAAATTCTCCACTATCGCTGAGTGAAAAAGTTATTATTTTAAATGTACATGATTGCATAAAACACGATTACCCTAGTTTTACTGTGCAAGAAATTGTTGAAAAATGTTCTCGAATGAGTGGAATTGGAAAGTCCACCATTTTCAAATTGTTGCGGGAAAGAAAAGTAGCAGGTCAAGTGGAATCTCCCAAGCAAAAGCCAGGACGACCTACAAAAGTCCTTGATGAAAATGCTAAATGTATAATTCGAAAAAAAGTTCACTCTTTTTATTTTAAAAAGGAAATACCCACCCTAGACAAAATTTTAATGGAGCTTGGCCGAGATGACAGTATTCCGTTGATAAGTAGAAAACTTTTATGGAAAACTTTAAAAAATATGGATTTTGCCTGGGAAAAGCATAACCGCAAAGCACTTTTACTGGAGAGCGACGAAATTGTTTGTTGGAGACGACAATACTTGAGAAGTATCAAGCAGTACCGCAGGGAGCAAAAGAAAGTTTTTTATCTTGATGAGACGTGGATTAACGAAGGTTATATAGTCCAAAAAATGTGGCAAGACAAAAATATAACCAGTGCTCGCCAAGCTTTCATAGAAGGCCTGTCTACGGGTATTAAAGTCCCTTCGGGAAAAGGAAAAAGACTTATAATCACACATATTGGAAGCGAAGAGGGATTTTTAAAAGAAGGTCTGCTAACCTTTGAGTCGACTCGCACAGGAGATTACCATGAAGACATGAACTCAGACGTTTTCGAGGACTATTTTGGTGAAATGATAAAATTTCTTCCGGCTAATTCGGTGGTGGTTATGGATAACGCAAGCTATCATTCACGGCGAATAGAGAAGACGCCAACTTCAAGTTGGAGAAAGCAAGAAATTATCGATTGGCTGACTGCAAAAGGTATTGCGTTTGAAGCAAATTTGATAAAAAAAGAACTGCTGGCAATAGCAAACTTACACAAAACTCGTTTCATGAAATACGCCGTGGAAGATATAGCCGAAAAATATAATATAACTGTACTGCGCTTACCGCCACATCATTGCGAACTAAATCCTATAGAACTGATATGGGCGCAGGTAAAAGGATTTGTAGCAAGACAAAACACGACTTTTAAAATGAAAGATGTTAAGCTACTGTTTGATCAAGCCATTACGGAAGCGACACCAGAGAATTGGCGAAAAGCAGTCCAGCATGTAATTAAGCAAGAGGACAAAATGTGGGATCTTGACAACCTCATCGATCAGACAGTCGATCCTTTAATTATAATGTCAAGAGGTAATGACAGTTCGTCAGATGACGAAGAAGACTACAATCTATTATAATTTAAAATTGTTATACACTGTTCAAAAAGTGCCAGATCCAAAAGTGACATTTTCAACTGTTTTACTCTACATATTATGTTCAATAAATTTGTGAAAAAAATATATTATTCCATTTAAACAAAAGTAACTTTCTAAAATAAAATAGCATTTAAGTACATTAATTATAAGGTAAAAAAACAAGTTCCAGTTGCACGCCTTTGGCGAACCGTTTTCAATGTTTATCAGTGGGTAACAATGGGCAAAACTCATAAATTGACCCAAAACCGGGTGGCACTACCTGCAATCAACGAAAAGAAAGAATTTTACATTGAAACTAATACCCAACTAAGGTAGTGGCATAAAATATTGGTACCAATTGGATCACCAGGTACCACTTTTGCATACCTAATGAGGTTTTATTGCTCTACACACTTCTGAAATAGAGTATAGATACCTATGTTCCGCTAGGTTAAGAGATTCTTGTAAACCTCTCTTTATATCTCAAAAAATCCTAACTCTTTTTATCTTAGAAACAGCTACTCTTATTCATAAATGTCTTAAACCTCCCTCTAACACTGGTCATATGACTCGCCAGGTTAACGATTTTCCCTTACCAATCCCTACATCCTCCCTCACCAAGAACTCACTTATATACCTGAGCAAAAAAATTTACAACCATGTTCCTCTATGTATCAGACAAATTTTAGAAGTTAAGAAATTCAAAAAGGAATTAAAATCACTTTTATTATCCAGGGCATATTATAGCCTTGACGATTTTTTTAATGATACCTTTTAACCTGTGCTCTGACATCATTTTAGTGTTTTAGTTTTGTTTCCTATTAAATAATTTAATTTACTTCCTCTAAATTCTGTTTTATTTACAGCTTTACTTATTTTTTAATCAAATTTATCAAAAAGATGCTTTTTTTGTCTTAACCTGTTTTGTTATGATTAATTTTGGTAATGTGTGTAAATTTTATGATAAAGTGTTTTAGATGTTATGTTTGTTTGAAATTTGAAATTTAAAGTGAATTTGGATTTTTTTAGTTTTTAGGATCCGTAATAAACTTGGAAAATTAAAAAAAATATATATATATTTTCCCAAAAATAAATACAACATAAGTTTATAAGAACAAGGACGTTTATTTCAAGTTGTTAGGGTAAGTATTTGCAAAGTTATAAGGCTGGTAGTCTGGGGTTTTTTATACCTCCCGAGATTCCGTCCCAATTACGCGCTACGTCATAGATGCCGACGCGACGCGACGGTGTATTATAGAGCGCTCGCTAGCCAGCCAGCCACAGCCTAGTGCCCTGGCGTTATTTTGACAAAGCAGCGTGCGCGGTCGACATGCTAGCGTCGGTCGTTGCGTCCACTTGGGCGCCTGTGACGTATCATCCCGGCCGCGCTGGTACAAGGAAAAAATTAAACATGGCGTATTTATTCGAACTTTGAAAATTAATTGTGAAGTAACTATAAATGCTAGAGAACTGAAATAAATTGCTAAATTTAAGTTGGAGCCTGCTCTTGTTTGCTAAAAAATAATCGAATTGTCGTTTCCAAGCTCATTGTCTCAACAGGGATGTTAAGGATCTACTAGCTGGATAGAATCTGATAAAATATTCAATAGAATTCAATAGATGAACTTAATAGAAAACTTGAGTTGGGGAAGCAGCTATATTATGGTGTGAAGTCTGACTTAGCTCTTAAAATTCAAGAACATGCATACGCACTTGTTGATATCACTATATCTTGTTTTCAAAAACAAATCAACGCACAAAAGTTAGAAATTAAAAAACGCATGACCAATAACTTGGAGGGAGAGGCCAGAAAAGAGTGAAAAAAAATTGGTAGAAGTTCTGAAAGAAAAATCATAAAAAGTTCTCCATTTACGACAAAGTTTAATGACTCATCAAAACAACCTTCTAAAACAAGGAATTATTTTAAAAGAAAAATAATTTTTTTATTGGAATCATATTTCTTAAAGTTAAATCATACCCTAGTAATGAACTTTTTAAACGCGCTAAATTACTTACCTTTAGGGATTTATATATATTTGAAAGCATATTGGTGAATACGAAAATCCTACTAACCTTATGTCGCAAGGTCTATCAGAGCAACATAAAAAGAAATTAATATAAAAAACCCCATCTTATGAATTCGTTTGAGTTTTTAGGTACTCCTAAAATCACACCCCAAATATTCTAAATACTACCAATAATATTAAATGCTTTAAATATAAATTGAAACAATTTTAAACCATTCTCTATCTTTTGAATATTATGTATATTGTGTGTGAGTTTCAATGTTTTTTTAAGACAATGGTATGCCTATAACGATTTGTGATTAGTTTTTATTTTAGGTTAAGCTGGTCGAGGTTCAATAACTGAAAAAGATGAGCGAAACGTTCTGTTAACGGTTCAAGATACTCCCAAAGTGACAATCACAGGCACGGCTTCTAATTTTAATTTATCGTGATCTACTATCGTATAAAGTATTAAAAGAAGTAAAGTTCAACCCTTATAAAATATTCTTACTTCAAGAGCTATCGGAAGATGATTTTGATCGCCGAAATGAATTTTGTGGGCAAATGCAGCAATTATGTAATGATATAATAATTTTGTAAAACAGATATTTTGTGAGGAAGCAACGTTTACTCTAAAAGGCCATGTGAACAGACAGAATTGTCGATATTGGGCAACCGAAAACCCTCATTGCTTCACAGAATGTCATACATAATACCCTCAAAAAGTCAATGTGTGATTCGGTATAGTGTTTACTTTTTTGAAGACACTCTCCTTGGTATTTGGAATTTCTTTAAAATGATCTTATCCCCACTCTGATAACTTTAGATAACTTTGAGTCTCTGCCTTTAAACAGCAAAATCATTTTATGTGGCGACCTAAATATTGATTTTTCCAGTGTGTGTGCGGCTCAGGAATCTCTCCAGTCCATTTTCGATTCTTTTGGGTTAATCATGCACATTAAATCACCAACCAGAATAACTAAAATCAGCTTGAGTACAATAGACTATGTCGTATCTTCCTTTGATCCGGATTTCGTTAACTGTACTGTCCTAAACTCAGGCTTTTCAGATCATGAAGCAGTTTTAACAAAGTTTTGCATAATATCAAAAATTAAAAATGTTCCCCGCAAATTAGGCCGTATTTTCTCAGATCGAAACTTTCTAAATTTTAAGCACCTGTGTCTAACTACTGACTGGAATGTCCACTCTTCTGATGTTGATTCAGAATTCTAAATAGATTTATAAAAACGCTATCTAATCTGTCTCACAAATCCTTTCCTTTAAGGCCTCTCAAACTGAAAAACATAAACTTTGGTCTACCCAAGGTTTACGTACATCTGCTAAGAACATGCGTTCATTAGTCAATCTTGGAAAATTCTCGGACAGCGCTTTCTTTCATTACTATGTAAGACTATATAAGAAAATTTATCAAAGGACTCTAAAAGCGGCAAAAGACATTTACTATAACAGGAGACTGACAAAGTCTGGTAATGTCGCTAAAGAATCATGGCCGATTGTTAATAATCTGAGAAATAAACCTTCTAAGTCCAATACTATCTCTACCTCTCCTGAGAACCTCAACAATTATTTTGTAAATGTAGCGAAGAATCTAATGAGTACCATAGCTCCTACCCACGATCCACTTTCTTATCTTTCTAGTGCAGATGAGAATTTACACAGTTTTTTATTTACGCCAATAGTATTACCTGAGCTTCGCAGTACGATTAGGGAAATCAAAAATAAGAGCTCTTCTGGAACCGATGGACTCACGTGGAATATGTTTCTAAATCTGCCAGAGTGTACATTAAACCATCTTACAAATTTAATCAACCTGTCTTTTCAAAAAGGAGTTTTCCCCAACTGCCTTAAGAAGGCAATAATAATCCCTCTACATAAAGGAGGAGATAAAGATCAGTCTTCCAACTATCGCCCAATTGCTCTTCTTCCCACACTATCAAAAATTATTGAAATATTAGTGAAAAACAAGGGTCCTATCATTCCTACTGAAATTTAAAATACTCACTCATCAACAATTTGGATTTTTAAAGAACAAATGCACAAATGATGCTATGTTTTCCCTTTTTAATAATGTGTACTGTAGCTTAAACAACCAACATCCTACGGCAACCATCCTCTGTGATTTTTCTAAAGTTTTTGATTGCGTAAACCGTGATATCTTAATAAAAAAGTTGCAACACTACGGGTTTAGAGGTATACCCCTCGAATGGTTTAAGTCATATCTCAATAACAGGAGTCAGTTTGTGAGGATTGATGCTACGATGTCTTCTTGCAACCCAATAGAATGTGGAGTGCCTCAAGATTCAGTGCTTGGCCCTATTTTGTTTCTCATATTTATCAATGATATCGCTAGTCTGAATATTAAAGGAAGAACCTGCCTATTCGCGGATGATATTAGTTTTACCTGGAGTAATCCGGATATTGCCGAACTTCATAAAATCATATCAAGTGACTTAACTTCTATCAAAGCATGGTGCGACTCTAATCTTCTCTGCCTTAACATCTCCAAAACTAATTTTTTGTCCTATAAAAATAATTTGCAATCATTTGTACTGGATAACGCAACCATTGACGAAGCCGACTCAGTGAAATTTTTGGGGCTTACTGTTGACAAGTGACAAGTCGTTAAAATGGGACATGCACATTTGTTAAATATAAAAAAAAAATAATAATAATTATTAATAATTATGATTAATAACAATTTATTACTTTATCCAATACTTTAATTTTACTTGAATACTTTATCTTATTTACCTGGATTAAATGAAATTTGAATGGACGGATGGGTAATAACAGGAAGGAAAAAGGGAGAGTAATGGTATGGGAAGTGAGGGTTAGAAAATGCGTACAAGGGAACCAATGGAAGGAGGGAGACTTACTATAGACTATAGAGACAGCTCAGGGGATCTTCTCAAAGGGGAGCCGACTAGCACTAATCACTTTGGTAGAGTGGCGTGGATTCCACAAGAGTTTAATAAAATATAAGCGCCACCTGTTTTATCCCAGATGGATAAGAAAATCCCGATGACCAAGAAAACAGGAAATTACTAAAAGCACTATACCTATAAACCTGAAAGAAAATCTCACAAGAAAGAACAGGCAGCGAGATTTATAAAGACAATTAATTATATTGACCCTTAATATTATGTACAAGTGTTATGGTGTAATTAATAAATCAACAATAAAATAAATATTAACCCTTTACTTTGGCTATTAAATTATATGCTATTAAATTACAGCTTTAGTGTGAAAGCACCTTAAAACTCATGGACTCACACCAAAAGTCCCTTGTCTAACTTAGAAAGTTAGACTAAATAAACATAAAAGAAAAGCTTTAGTTAAGTTAGTATTTAGTATAATATACTACAGTAAAGCTAATAAATGTTGATAGGACTTTGGTCTAGAGTTTATAAAAGCAATTTATAAAAGACAAATCAAACAATAACAACCGGCGGTTTATGGTTAAATAAATATGGTACAACTTATACTACACCTCGCATATACGTATATACTCAGTTTCCAACAAAGATTAAAGCAACAAAAATTAAAGTTAAACTAGTAAATATATATGCGATAAATTACTCAAATAGTACTAACTATGGCAAAAGTAATGTGTGTGGCCTTTGTTTTACACTTCTAAATGGTTATATTATTCTGTGATACCTGTGGTCCTTGTTCTCGCCTCGTTGATGATTAGACGGCCATGGGGCTCATCTGGTGTGTCTCAGGAAGGACAGTGTCTTCTGAGGTAGTTGGACAAAGTGATTCAGCCGGTACTACAATATGTGATGGATTTCAGGATATCTAGAAGAAGCTCAAGTGTGTTTGATGGGGCTCAGACCATCAAATTCCATCAAATCCTTCACAATATCAGTGATGAGTTGAACAAATAGATGAGGAAGTCCTAGTGGTAGCCATAAGAGGACAAACAGGAAAAAAAGAAGAAAGAGAAAAAAGGAAGAGAAAAGAAAGAAGAGAAAAAAGGCCTGAAAACAAAACTACATGTGAGAAACTGAACTGAGGAATTTCTGAGATGAGCAGAATTATTTTTTTTTATAAAAATTTCGCTTTAAAAAGTTAAATGTCTTTATAAACTTTAAATTAAAATAAAAATAAATGCGAATATTTAATGGGTTATAAGAAAAATTATAAGAATAAGTTGACCATGTGCCATGTGCAACTTACCTAGGTTGGAGTGTGGCCTTTCTTTGGAATTTTTATGACAAAATAACACAGGAAACCCTAAAAACTCTCTAGTCTGTTTCTTTAAAACTGCCCTCGGCAAAACTTTAATTTAGCTCACAAAAAAAAATCAAACCTAGAATTGGCCAAGGCAACCGAAAGAAATCGACACCTGTATAACCTCACAATGCAAGATCAAGGTACCAACAATATCAACCTAGTCAAGATTATGCTTTAATATGAACTTGATTTCTAATAAGCAGTTACTGCTATAAAACAAAATATATATCTGTCCATTAATGTCTACATTCTGTTCTGATATATTTATACCTATATTTGCCATTTAAATACATTTGCAATAAATTGGTTATTTCCTAAACTGATCAAAATTTTATAATTATTGAAACCTATACAATTATGGTTGATTTTTCTATGGAGATTACCCTTTCTTATAAGTCTAAACCCTTTCGACTTTTATAACTACTAATCTAAGACTTTGATAAATGAAAGAAGCTTTATTAAATTATATTAAAATATTTCAAATTTGAATACATTGAGTTAAAGTGTTATGCTCACAAAAAAAAACTGTAACACATTAACCCTTTAACAAGAAAATTAAGCTCCGCTTGTTTTGCGCTAAGATCAATTTCCAAGGAGCTTAGCCTCTCAACCTCTATAACAGTAATTCAAAATAATCATCCATTATTCTCAAAGAGACCGAAGTATATGAACAAAGGGGAGGAGAAAGTAAACTCAAAGTTCAACTCTCATAATCACGCGTCTATTTAAAGGTTACGCGTTTCGCCGTATTAGGGCATCATCAGACCTAAGTAAAATTAACAAAATTAAATAATATGGAGCAGAACGCTAATTAACAGAAAAGACATACCTATCTAAATACAAAAAACTGCACACTGACTCACACTACCATAAAAATAAAATAAAATAAGTTTATACCATCGTGTATCGTTATTGACTAAAATATGAATTTTAAAACGCCAAATATCACATCCAGTAAATTTTTGACATATTATTTTACAAAGAATGAAAACAAATACAATTATGAAAGGAAAAAAATACAAAAAGGTTTTTCAAAAAACATAGGGATCGAACCAGAGACCATTGGATCTAAAGTCCGAAGCATATACCTTGTCGCCAAACCGGGGTAATGATGTAGCATGCGAGTACTTACGTTATATGAGACAAGATTAAAATTCTTTATTGGAGATTATTGAAAATGAGATTAGGTTCGAAATTGAAGATATCATTGACACAATTTAATATTGGGCTTTTCTTAGCTCTTGTAATCTCCAGCTTTTCGAGGAGATCTAGTTTTTTACCCTTTCCACACTCATGTAATATAGTTACATCATCCGACACCGAAAAGTTATGACCAGTCGATAAAAGGTGATTTGCAAAGGCTGACTTTGTTTCTTTAATATCGGTGTCCTTACAATTGTTGAAAAGACTTATATGTTCTTTCACCCTAGTGGAAATTCTTCTACCAGACTGACCAACATACAAAGCGGAATACACTCACCACAATTCAAAGAATACACCCCAGATTTTAAAGTTTGCTCCATTTTATCCTTTGTGTTTATCAAGTGCTTTTTTCAAAGTGTTTGCAGTTTTAAAAGCTATTGAAAGATTAAGATTATTTTTAAAGAGTTTTGCAAGTTGGAGAGATATTGAACCAAAAAATGTTAAAGATCTGAATTTGTTAAGATTTAAAGAATTGGAGTGTAAGATGTGGTAGGAGAATTTATATTTATTCATGTATACGAAAAAAAGTTTATTTATGGTAGAAAGTGGAAAACCGTTATTAACTGCAAGCTGCTTTATTATGTTAAATTCCTTGGATAGAGGAATATTCAATTTTAGTTTTTAAGGATTTTAAGTGCTCACCATTATACGTTGGCTGACGTTTCATTTTCAGCCCATGAAGAAAATATTCTGTCATAACTTAAAATTTAATTTTTCGCATAAAGTTGATTTAAAAATTAGAGAAACGCTAGCAGTCGAGGCTGAAAATATCTTACAAACTACAGATATTACCAACAAAAATATCCTTAGAGCAAATATTATTTCTCTCTTAAATTCTAAATTGGACAAAACAAAACTTTTAATTATAATGGTGAGCACTTAAAATCCTTAAAAACTAAAATTGAACAACATGACTTGATTGTCACTAAGGCCGATAAGGGATCTTGCTTAGTCATTATGAAACGCACAGATTATGTGAATAGGGTTGTGGATTTTCTCGATACCGATGAGTTTCAACCTTTGACTAGGGATCCCACAACTTCATTTTTTACAAAAATGAAGGGTGTTCTCGATAGATCTTTCTTAACCTTGGAGTTTTTTAATATTAGAAAGGAGGCTCTTTATCCTATGAACCCTAGAACTCCTCTCCTTTACGGGCTACCTAAAGTTCATAAAGAAGGACAGCCAATTAGACCAGTGGTATCTTTTGTGGATTCTCCTTGCTATAAACTTTCTTCATGGTTGAATGGGGTTTTGAGAGAGGTAACAGCCTTTCGAAGTTGTTTTTCCACTAACCATTCCGTCGAATTTGCTAATTTTTTAAAAGGCATATATATACCAGACAATGCAATGTTAATTTCCTTAGATGTGAAAAATCTTTTTCCCAGTATCCCACCCAGTGACTGCATTGAACTAATGGAATCTTTACTAGCAAATTCTAATCTACCCAGGCTGATTTCTTCAGACTTAATTTGCCTACTAAACACTGTTTTAGATCAAAACTTTTTTAGATTCAATGGCAAAATGTATACACAGAAGGCTGGCTTAGCCATGGGATCATGCCTTTTCCCTTTTTTAAGTGAAGTTTTTATGAACAACTTGGAGTGCAAAATTATGAACAGTTCTTTCGCCGATCATATAATAGCATATAAACGATCTGTGGACGACATTTGTATTGTTTGGGGAGGCAATGACGATCAATTGTCCACCTTCTTAAATTTGACAAACAGTCTACATAGTAGAATTTCATTTACCTTAGAAAAGGAGCACAACAAAAGTTTGCCTTTCTTAGACCTCTTGTTAACCAGGAATAATAATAAAATCGAATTCGATATATACAGGAAACCATCCACAACTGACAACATCATACAATTCACTTCTAACTCACCATATACCCATAAGTTTGCTTCATTTAACTCTTTATTATATATGATTTTCACCCTTCCTCTATCCAAGAAATCTTTTTATAAAGAATTTAACATAATAAAGCAGCTTGCAGTTAATAACGGTTCTCCACTTTCTACCATAAATAAACTTTTTTTCGTATACATGAATAAATATAAATTCTCCTACCACATCTTACACTCCAATTCTTTAAATCTTAACAAATTCAGATCTTTAACATTTTTTGGTTCAATATCTCTCCAACTTGCAAAACTCTTTAAAAATAATCTTAATCTTTCAATAGCTTTTAAAACTGCAAACACTTTGAAAAAGCACTTGATAAACACAAAGGATAAAATGGAGCAAACTTTAAAATCTGGGGTGTATTCTTTGAATTGTGGTGAGTGTTCCGCTGTGTATGTTGGTCAGTCTGGTAGAAGAATTTCCACTAGGGTGAAAGAACATATAAGTCTTTTCAACAATTGTAAGGACACCGATATTAAAGAAACAAAGTCAGCCTTTGCAAATCACCTTTTATCGACTGGTCATAACTTTTCGGTGTCGGATGATGTAACTATATTACATGAGTGTGGAAAGGGTAAAAAACTAGATCTCCTCGAAAAGCTCGAGATTACAAGAGCTAAGAGAAGCCCAATATTAAATTGTGTCAATGATATCTTCAATTTCGAACCTAATCTCATTTTTAATAATCTCCAATAAAGAATTTTAATCTTGTCTCATATAACGTAATTACTCGCATGCTACATCATTACCCCGGTTTGGCGACAAGGTATATGCTCCGAACTTTAGATCCAATGGTCTCTGGTTCGATCCCTATGTTTTTTGAAAAACCTTTTTGTATTTTTTTCTTTTCATAATTGTATTTGTTTTCATTCTTTATAAAATAATATGTCAAAAATTTACTGGATGTGATATTTGGCGTTTTAAAATTCATATTTTAGTCAATAACGATACACGATGGTATAAACTTATTTTATTTTATTTTTATGTTGTGAGTCAGTGTGCAGTTTTTTGTATTTAGATAGGTATGTCTTTTCTGTTAATTAGCGTTCTGCTCCGTATTATTTAATTTTGTTAATTTTACTTAGGTCTGATGATGCCCTAATGCGGCGAAACGCGTAACCTTTAAATAGACGCTTGATTATGAGACTTGGACTTTGAGTTTACTTTCTGCTCCCCTTTGTTCTCTATAACAGTGTATTTTTCCCTCTTTGAATCACACCTTCGTTACGCCCTTTCTTTTTGGGGTGTGTGTAGTGTCACTCAATTTGACAATGACATTTTCAGAATTCAAAAGAGAGCTTTGCGTTATACACTTAGACTTAATTATAGAGCTCATTGCCAGGATTTCTTTAAAAAAATTAATATCCTAACTTTGCCGTCACTACTTATATATGAGTCCGTTTGTCTAATTCGCAAGCACGTTTCATCAAATTCAGATAGGCCATCCCATAATTATCCTCTCAAAAACGCGGAGTATGATTTATATCTGCCTACTCCACATTCAGAATTGGTAAAAAACTCTATATTGTACAAAGCAAAAAAAAAAGCACAATCATTTGTCATTGAACATCAAGTCCATCACATCTTTTCCTACTTTCCGTAAGGCATTCAAATCATTCCTACTGGAGAGAGCCTTTTACTCCGTAAACGATTTTTTTAATACTTAATTTTAACTTCACACACACAAACTGATTTATTGTTTTTATATGTACTGTTTTATGTAGCTATATCTATATCTTACTTTTCGTTTATACTTTTTTAATGAACACTTTTATATATTTTTATATATATACTTTTTTGCTTTCTTAGGTTTCCTTTTTTTTTCTTTTTTTGACATTGTATACATGCAATTGTATATTTTTAATTTTTAATTGTGTTTTATTTATTTATTCATACTTTTGACCGCATACAATTATTGATTTGTATAAGTTTGTATATTTGTTTAACTAGTTTTATTTTATTTTTGTGTGTTTTGTTTGTTTTTATGTTTACTTTAGTTATCAGCTTTGTCTACAAATTGTAACATTTTTTGACAATAAAGCGATTGATTGATTGATTTATATCCGGACTTGGAAGAACCCGACATGCACCAGCGTGATCTTTTTTTTTCAGCAAGATGGAGCCCCGCCACACTATGTTTTATCCGTTCGCAATTATCTAGATGAAGTTTTTCTAAATCGTTGGATAGGTAGACGGGGTTCATTGAATGGCCACCCAGATCGCCAGATTTAACTCTCCTCGATTACTTTACCAGCGAGTTTAGAAGATTTAGAGGAACAAATACGCCAGGAAATTAGAAATATTACTCTAGATGTCATTGACAACGTTCAAAAAGAATTTTTAAATTGCCTATTGTCAGGTTGTTTAAAGGTTGTAAATTAAAATCCACGGGTTCGGGCATCTTTTTCAGAAACGGTCCATTTCATTTTAAATGAATTTATCCGCTATTTTACGGATGCACTGTAAAATAATAATAGAAGTTTTTCTTGTAATTATATTAAAGGCTTAGGATTAAAAAATGTGATTACCTATTTAATTATTTGTTATTACTGCCAATTTGTAAAATATTTTTCATAATAATTAATGGTTATGTACTTTGTAAAAATGGGGTTACCTGTAAACTTTATAAATAAATAAATACACATTTTGATAGCAAAGTAATACTTGATCAATTCAACTTGAAATCACTTTAGGATAGATTTGATGCCCTAACTAGAGCGAAACACGTGTAGCCCGTTGAATTACATGTTGTGAGACCGTGACTTTGTGTTTTTATTTGTTTTTCGTCAACTTTAGGATAGCCAAATCCAGTTTGATCTAGTTTTTGTTTTCAAACTGTTGAATTGTGAAATTCAATGCCCTGAACTTTTAAATCGTATCAAATTTAATATTCCACAACGGATATTAAAATCTTTTAACCATTTATATGCAATTTAACTTTGAACCAATTTTAAAATTTGGTTAGTGGTAATTTGTGAATTTTGTAAATGCGAATTATTACAATATCATGATGTTTATCCTGATCGGGGTGTTTATCATGATCTGCTAAACACCCTGCTTATTATATTTGAAATACGAAAAGCAGAAAATAAAAAATCATTTACCTGAAGTCCCTAGTCAAGTCATTAAAAAACAGCCCAATGAGTAATTTGTATCGCTGCAACGTCTCTTGGTCAAACGATTTTAGATGTTTCAAAAGAATATCGCATACAGCACTATTCACTGTATTTGTAACATCGATGGATAAAAATTTTAAACTAGGCACCTAAAAAATAATAAAATCTTAGGACCGTTGCTGTTTTCTATATACAGCTATATTTGACCAATACTGTCTGTACCTCTCGAATAAATTCAGATACGGCCAGATGTGTAAACGGGCACAAACTATTCGGCCTTCTCGCAAGTTCCAATAATAACTGCGCAGCGGACATAGATATTTGGACCGGTGTTTTATCAGCGTCTATTAAAATCGGTAAAATCAATTTTAAAAAAACATCCAGGTTTCCACATTGTTGATTTCTATATTCCATCCAGTTTAACCAGGTTTTTAAAGAATTCAATAGTTCACTTTGTCTGAAATAATATTACAGAATAATACTAAACTAAGTAAAAATCGAAGAAAGTACCGTTTGCATATTTATTATTTCAAATGAAATGTTTTTACTTACAAATCTATGAATCCCTGCGTTAGTTTTGGGTTGTTGCACCTAAGCACATACGATTTCGTTTTCTTATAATTAGAGGCACTTTTAAGGGTGTTTTCCATTAGGTTGAAAATGAGAGGGGTAGCACTGTTGTTGATATCCTCGTTTTCTGAAAACGAAAATACTACTCTAAATAACCTTCAATGGAATTGTTGATTTTAAATATGGTGTTTGAACTTTAAGGTCAGTCAAGTTTTGCTCCTAAATGAGCAACAACGTCTATAGACTGGTAAGACATACTTAATTTTCAGTAATTGTAAATTAATTCTATTATATCACAACCGACATATTTATTTATTTCAATATATGGCAGGGCCAGTTTACAAAAACAATAATAGATGAAACTTCAATTAGATTTAAATAGTGTTGCTGAGTGGTGTAATAACAATAGTCTGGAACTGAATGTAAAGAACCTTTTAACACCTGTCAAAGAAGGATCAATTCTATGTTTCGTTTACCCTTTCATTCGGCCAACTATGGGTTTTTTTTTTCTTTACTGACTAGGACTTTGCGTTTCTTTAATGAAAATAGTTTGGATCCATTTTCCAACGGCTTACGGTCATTCAAATCAAAAATAAATAATCTTAGACTTTAACCTACGTTTCTTGTATAATGTTAGTTTTTAGCCTTGTTGATGATTCTTTTTTCAGATTTTATCTTGTTATATTTTTTTTTGTAATTCTAGTATTATATTTAAATTTGTACTGTTACATTATCTAGTATTTTCCGCACTACGCCACTGCATTCTACGGAAAAAAATCTATAAAACTGTTTTTTTACATATTCGATAAGTTAAAGAATAACCGAAATACAAGGGGGGTCCCAAAATGTCGAATTTTCAAAAATGGCCTATATCTTAAAAACTAAGGGGGCTTTGGAATTTTTGTTAACGGCATCGTTATTTTCACGAAAAAGTAGCACACTGTCGCGAAAACCGCATCACGCTAACGTTAAAAATAACGGTGATACCCCGCAAAAGTACCCAAAATGGGACACCCTGTACATATAATAAAAAAATATTCTAAGCAAGCCGAGGCTTCTAGTATACCCAGCAAGGATTCAACTGATCAAGACTCACAAAAAACAGATAATGATCAGGGAGAATCCAAGAACTAGCGAAAGTACCAAAGCCAAAAAACGAATTACCAAAAAAAGTTGTACCTAAAGACTCTTTATCTATAATATATGCAATTTTAAAAGAGCTAATTTTGATAACATTATTGTTTTCTACAGTAACAGTTCTATTCTACTTTTAACAGTTTCTACTTTTAACAAATTAAGGTTCAAATCACTGATACATGTTTTTTTTGTTGTTGTATGTTTCAGTTACTTTGGCCACATGAGATGGACTGACAGATTAAAAGGAATAACAGAGGCGGTACTCTCTAACTCGATAAACATAGAAATAAACGAGAAAAAATAGAGAAAGAAAATATTTTTCTATGCGTGATTAGCACTCGCTAATCTTTTCCCTATGTCACTCGGCATCGTTCGGCTTTAGACATTCTTATACTATCCAATCTACAAACATTAGCCTATTTTTATTATAGCTAATGGGATTTTTCACAGCCCACAATGTTCAATTACTGAAATGTCATTCGACATTATCGATCTTTTAAGTTATAAGTATGCTTTGTTATTGTTTCTGTTTTAATCCTATATCCGTAAGGGATGCCAATAAGGGAAAAGTTTTCTTATAGATTTTTGAAGTAATTTTAGGTATCAATAAGACTGCGAATTTTATGATGGATCCTCCTAATTTTATCTTATATCTTTCGCAGTGTGCATTTATAATAGCTTACTATATTTTCTTTTTTTTTAATTAAAATATAGATCATATTATTATTAATTTCTTAGATTTAAAAAAAACAACGGTAAGGACACAAAGTCATGGTCTCATCAAATCCTAATAATTTTTTAAAAGCTACACGTTTTTCCGCTCCTATCGGAGCATCATCAGGCCTAAAAAATACATTAAGATATTTTTCACAAAAAGAACGCTTATAAATTATGATAAAACTCATTACCTAGACCTACACAGTCACATTACAACTAACAACAAAAGAAAAGCTAGGTTAAGTTAACAATTCCCACCATAGATAAAAATGTATGCTTAAAAAAATAAAAAAGTAAAAATGTAAAATGTCACCAATGGGGAACGATCCAGCAACCTTTAGATTCACAGGCGCGCGTCTAACCCATAGGCCACCAAGTAACATAATCAAACATGGGGAACAATCCGAACTATACTAATAAGTGTGAATATAAGTAAACAATCTTAACAATAAAAACTAAAAATATCTAAAGTCGAAAAGGAAAAGACTTTTTAAGAGAGGTTGTTATAAATGAGGTGAGGTTCAAACGTGAAAATATCGTTCACACACACAAGGACAGGGCTCTTCTGAGCTTTAGTTATTTCCATCTTTTCTAACAAGTCCAGTTTTTTACCTTTTGAGCACTCATGCAAAATATCCGCTCCCTGAGTTAAAGAAAAACCATGTGAGGAGGCCAATAAATGATTTGCAAATGCCGATTTAGTTTCAATCATGTCAGTATCTCTATAACTGTCCACCAAACTTGTATATTCCTTTATGCTGGTGGAAATTTTTCTCCCCGATTGCCCTATGTAAATGGCATTACAGTCATTACATGTTAATATATATACCCCTGATTTTGAAAAGAAATCTGCCTTATCTATTGTACTAACTAGCTGAGTTTTTAAACTGTTTGTAGTTTAAAAACTGCCGCAATTGTAAGTTATTATAGAATTTAGAATAAAGGCGATTAATTATATCAAGTGGGAAACCATTATTAAAAGCAATATGTTTAATTATATTTAGTTCATCAAGGAAAGCTTCTCTAGAAAGGGGGATGTTGAAAAGGCGATAGAAAAGGGAATTAAAAGAGGCAAATTTGTAGGAATAAGGGGAGTTTGAGGAGTATTGGATGACATTGTCCGTAGTGGTGGGTTTGCGGTAGATCTCAAATTCAAGTTTGTTGGTATTTTTTGAAATAAGCACATCAAGAAAAGGTAACCTTCCATCTCTTTCTTCTTCAATGGTAAACGAGATATTTGCATGAAGAAAGTTTATAGAAATGAGGAAATCCGCCAATTCTAGATCATTTCCATTCCATATCACAAAAATATCATCCACGTATCTCCTATATACAGTGAGAAAAGCACCAAACTTCCCATTGACAATCCTTTTCTCCAAATGATGCATAAAAATCTCACTCAGAAGAGGAGAGAGGCAAGACCCCATTGCTAGTCCAGTAACTTGTCTAAAAAAACCTGTTGTTGAAACGAAAAAATTCTGATCAAGTACTAGCTTGAGGAGTGTTAAAAGATCATCAACAATAAATCTGTCAAGCGGTGACTTAAGCAAAAGGGACCTGACTAGATCAAGGCAATCACCAGGTGGAATGCTTGGAAATAGTTTCTTAACGTCCAGAGAAATTAGTTTTGAACCCTCTGGTATGCAAATACTTTTTAAAAAATTTGTCAACTCTACTGAATTTTTTGTGGAATAAGTACTTCTGAAACCAGTTACATCTCTGAGTGTGGTATTTAACCAGGCTGACAAGTTGTGACAAGGTGAGTTTACAAACGATACTACCAGCCTAATAGGAAGATTGGGTTCATGATGAAACTAAATCGGCGTTTGCAAATCATTTATTGGCCTCCTCACATGGTTTTTCTTTAACTCAGGGAGCGGATATTTTGCATGAGTGCTCAAAAGGCAAAAAACTGGACTTGTTGAAAAAAATGGAAATAACTAAAGCTAAGAAGAGTTCTGTCCTTGTGTGTGTGAACCTTACCTTTGTTTTGTTTTCGTTTGGTTTCTTAGAGAAAAATGGATCATACGTTTCTATTCTTAGATTTTGCCTGAGAAACGGAAGAAAAAGAACAAACGATTGAATTAAGGATAAAAGAATTATATATATAGTATTTCCAAAATTTGTGAAGAGTAATAAAACCCATTTTATTCCCTTCTGTAGAATCACTGGGAATTTCCCAATTTCGGGGCGTAAATAAGCGTGGATAAACTATATGACTTTATAAACTTAATGATCGTTTTAAACCTGAAAAAAGTAGTTAACAAATTATAGTTCACTCAAAGATATACCGTTCATCTTTTTGAACAACACCCTAATTATCTGTTGTAACCAAATGATTTTTTTTGTGGACTTTTATGGTTTAACATTTTCTAATAAAATACTATTCTTTATTTAATTAGTAACTTTCATTTAGAATCACTTTCAAGCCGACCCTATTCCCTTTATCACTTCTTAAAAACGTTGGTCCTTGCACAATGGGGCTTAATGGTCTAATATGAGAATATGAGAATTCGTTGATTTTCAAATTTGCTACAAAAACATCCCCACAACAAAGATAAATACATCTTTTTTTCAATGTACTAAAAAGAGACGAAAGTAATACCAAGACCATACAACCTCTTTCTATATTTCTATTCCGAAGGTTGCCGACGGCAACCGAACTCTACCCGATCAAAGCCAGTTGAGATTGAGAGTAGGGTTTAGACTTTAATAAAAGGGTTTTTTCTATAATAGAAAGAAATTTTCTTTCTATCGAGTTAGAGAGTTCGCTCGCAGTACACCCAATGCATTAAGCAATACTTCTAGCACAAGATAGAAATGCATGGAAACAACAAATTCAAGCATGTACCTAAAATAGTATCACTACACCCTAGTCGTCGGATACTATCGATAGTTTGACGTAATTATCGATATTGATGGTTTTGCGTGGCTTAGATTTTATTAAAACAATTACTCAAATTAAAATAATAAATTTCTGTTTCATTTATAATGGGTTTTCCAATAAGGGCGGGTCGATGTTGAAATGGAATAAAACAAGCTGTATCTGAGATATTAACAAAATTATTTTTTTATTTGAAAGGCCAACTTATGCCATTAAGTATGGAATATGACATCATTCAAATGTCCGCCGCGGCTTCTCACGGTGGCTTGGATTCGAGTGGTCCAATTTTCAATTACTCTGCTGCATAGATCCGGCTGAATTTGAGCGATGGCCTGGGTTATGTTGACTTTCAGGGCATCGGTGGATTGCGGCTTATTGGCATAGACCTGGGACTTTAGAAAACCCCACAAGAAAAAGTCTAGCGGGGTCAAATCGCAAGACCTTGGTGGCCAATTTACGTCACCTCTCCGAGAGATAACCCTGCCCTCAAATCGTTGATGCAGAATGTCCATCGTGTCGTTCGCTGTGTGGCACGTAGCGCCGTCCTGCTGGAACCACATGTCGTCTATGTCCATAATGTTCAATTCGGGCCAAAAGAAATTGGTTATCATTGATCGGTACCGCTTCCCGTTGACAGTGATGGCCTCACCGACATTGTTTTGAAAGAAGTACGGACCAATGACGCCGCCGGCCCAAAATCCGCACCAAACCGTAACTTTTTGTGGATGCATTGCCACCTGGTGAATCTCGCATGGGTTGGTGTCGTCCCATATACGGCAATTTTGTTTGTTAACGAAGCCATTCATCCAAAAATGTGCCTCGTCACTAAAGATGATTTTTCGGCCAAAATTAGGGTCAACTTCCAAACATTCTGAAGCCCAGTCAGCGAACAAACGGCGTTCTCTATCGTCATTAACTTTAAGCTCCTGGGTCAGTTGGATCTTGTATGGGTGCAGGCCCAAGTCCCGACGCAAAATTCGCCAAGTTGAAGTCTGCGAAAGGCCAAGTTCTTGTGCACGGCGAGGAATCGACTGCCTCGGGTTCTCCTGAACACTTTCACGGACAGCGGCGATGTTCTGGACTGATCTGGCGTTCCTTTGACGTATGGGAGTTGGTTGATTGTTTAGCGAACCAGTCATCTCAAATTTCGCCACCAAACGTTGAAGAGTTGACTTTGAAGGGCCACCGCGCCTACCGTATACTGGACGCAAGGCACGCAATGTTTGCACTAATGAACACTCGTTTTGATAATAAACTTTTATCATTTGGACGTGCTGCTCAATCGTGTAACTTGTCATGATGATTTGGCATCAGTAACTGAATAATAAACAACAGATTTGACAGATGCCACCAAAACAACATGGCCGCCACAAACAGTTAACATCGGCCCGCCTTATTTGAAAAACCCTTTGTTTAGTTAATATTATTTTAAGTATTTATAAAAAAATCTTAATCTTTCCTTAATAATAATGTTGGTGCTGCCATCTATGGAACAATGAACAAGTTAAAAAATATTGATCCAATCCTGCGTGGATTCCCCAATATTCGGTAATTTCTGTTTTGTTTTCCTTGAGGTTTTTATACTTATTTTTTACTGCTACAAGATAAGGTTTTCTTGGAGTGCGACCGACTTAAATTTATTTTAAAATGAGTAAAAGGGGCAGTGGCGAAGCGTGAACTTTTTTTTCGGGTAGACAAACAATAAAAATCGTTAATTAGAAAAAAATGTGTATTCAATATTATTCACTTTAATGAAATACAGAATGAAAGCGCATGAAATATTAACTCAAAGAGAAAAATTATGTAGTGATATAAAAAACAAATAAATAATTACTACTAGCATAAAAAGATAGTTAGATAAAAATAAATACTACTTATAAAAAAACACAACTAAAATACAATTGCCAATATCGAACAGTCGTTCATAAATAACCACTAAAAAAACCTTTTCTATACACCCAAAAATAAAAATACTAATTATTAAATTACTATAGCACGCGCCCCCACCAAATGCAGACAAAACTGAAGATGTATTGCGGCCGACCAGATCAAGCGTGTCCATAAACAATACCCTCAACAGCATAATAAAATAGCTGCTCGACTTCGATAGACAAAAGCTCGAATGTCTTCCCCGCGAGTAAATTTTGCATACGTAATAGGCTGAATGCGGCCGGACCTCTGTAGCCTGCTTGATGCGTATTTGGTTCGATATGTTCCAAATTTCGGAAGACAAATATCTATGTGTCTTCCTGGGGCTCGTATACATTAATTGAGTGTCAGCCCTGTATTTTTATCTTAATCGGTGCGGCAGCCGGTGCGCGCCTTCGGATTAATCATGTTTAGATACTATATAATAATAGTAAGGATAGCGACTACGTTCTGTGCTAATTTTTTTTAAATTTTAATTCAACAATTACATGAAATAATTACGTGATAAATTAATGACAAATAACTGGATAATTTTGGGTAGACAGTGTCTACCTTGTCTACTCGTACGCTTCGCCACTGAAAAGGGGAAAGTCATCATATGTTTGGGAGTATTTTTTGAAAAGTTCCAGTGGAAGTGGCGTTGTTAAACGCAAACTGTGTTTAAAAGAATATAAATCTTCCGGAAATACATCTAATTTAATGGACCACTTAAAAAAAAATCATTCGAGTGAAATTTTGAAGCGTTCTGGTGGTGACGGTGAGCAAGCAAAAAGACAAAAAATTAAACAATATTTTGGTTCTAAAATAGAAAACTTTTATTAGTGTGACAGTGCGAAGTGTAAAAAGCTGAACGAGAAATTAGCTATTTTTATAGCTATGGATAGTCAACCATTTTCCGTAGTTGAAGATAAAGGATTTAAACAGCTAATAAATCAATTAGATACAAAATTCCAAGTGCCAAATACGTAAGTAAAACCCTCATGCCTAGTTTATATCAACAAGCACAACAGAAACTAAGAAGCATGCTTTCTGATGAAATGTAGAATATGTAGCTTTAACTACAGACTGTTGGTCTTCTATTAATGTCCAAGGGTTTTTAACTGTTACGTGCCATTTTGTGTCCGAATTTAAGCTTATATCTGCTGTTTTACAAACCGTTCTTTTAACTGAAAGTCAGACAGCTCTTTATCTTAGTGAAAAAATTAAAACAATAATAGATGATTGGCAGCTTATTCCTAATAGAAAAGTGTCTGCGATCGTAACTGATAATGCCAGTACTATGGTTAATGCTTGTGGTCTGCTAAAAATTCGTCATACGCCGTGTATAGCCCACACTATAAATTTATTAGTGCAAGAAGGTATAAATTCTAACTCTAATGAGGAGTTAAAATTAATTATTAAAAATTGCAAAAGCAGTGTGAATTATTTTAAAAGTAAAATGTAAAAATAGTTTATATCTAATGGTGCAAAGGCTGCTTCTTATTAACGATCAGATAACATTGGCTTTATACTCTAGCTCAAGCAAAACAGCACCCCAGCCACTCAAGCCTGATGAAATTGCAATCATGGAGGATATGGTCGCGGGACTATCCCCATTTTTGGAGGCTACGGAAAAATTTTCAGAGGATACCTATTTTACAATTTCACTAGTAATACCGATAATCCATGGACTTCATAATGAGCTAAAATCAGTTAATTGCAAAACCGAATGTGGTGATAAATTGGTCAAACATTTGCAAGCAGGGCTAATAAAAAGGTTACTCGCTTATGAAACTCGTACGCCAACAGGATTAGCAACACTTCTCGATCCTAGATTTAAAAGGGCAGCATTTAGACTCGATGATAATTATAAAAAATGCTGTTAATATACAGGGTGTAACATAAGTGATGACTTTAATTTTAAGGGGTGATTCCTTGTCATTTTTTAAGTAAAACAGTTCATATAAACATATGTCCGGAAACGCTTCGTTTTCGAGATACAGGGTGTTAAACTTTTTTTTTAAATGGATTTTTTACTAATATCTGATAAACGCATATACCGAATTTGTTGAAATCTTTACATTTTGTTAGTCACTTTATAAGGTACCTTTTGGAATTTTCATCTGGCCTAGAAATTTCAGGGGCGTGCCCACGGGCTAAGTCGGATGATTTTTTGGTAAAAAAAATATCGCCGGTACATTTTTTGTAAGTATGATATTTTTTTTTAATAAAGCATTTAAAAATGAAACTTTTTTGTCTCTTAATTTTTTTTCGTATCTTGCTTCCTTTAGAAATAAATTTTAAAAACCATATTTTAGCACGTCTCGGGCCTCCATAAAAAAAAACCTCAAAATGCTTCAAAATTGATTTTATTGGGAATACTACATATTTATGCAGGTATGTATGAAAATTTCTCTGATAAGAACATTCCTATGTCTTACATTAACATTTACTAGGTACTGGGTACTGTTAGTTGAATTTGTTTTACTGTGCAGATAACTATGAATAACGCCGAATTAGCTCAAATGCATTTCATTTATGGCCTTGCAGATGGAAATGGTACAGAAGCCCGTCAAACTTATCATGAACGCTTTCCCGATAGACCAATTCCAGCAGAAAGAACTTTCATAAGACTCCGTGCCCGTCTGTGTGAGACTGGATCTGTCAATGCTCATGCTGAGCGCGTTGGTAGACCGAGGGTAATAATGACGCCACAACTAGAGGAAGCAATCCTGCAAGCAGTGGAAGACGATCTGTCAACTAGCACGCGAAGATTATCGTTACAGTTTAACATCAGCCACGAAAGTGTTTCGAGGGTTTTGCATACAAATTTACTTTATCCATTCCACATTCAGCTGGTGCAAGCACTGTTGCCAACAGAGTTTCCTGCACGATTAGAGTTTTGCCAGTGGTTTTTTTAAAAAACTGCCCAGAATCTAAATTTTAAGGCTAAAATTCTTTTCACAGATGAGGCCTGTTTTTCACGGGAAGCCATCAGAAACTTCCACAATAACCATCTTTGGGACTTTGAAAATCCCCATGCCATTGGAGAAGGTGGATTTCAACAGCAGTTTTCCGTGAATGTTTGGGCCGGAATTATCGGTGATCATCTTATCGGACCGCACTTTCTCCCTCCTAGGCTGAATGATGATACTTACAGACAATTTTTAGAAGAAATATTGCCAGATTTATTAGAAGACGTACCACTAGCAACAAGCAATACCATGTGGTTTATGCACGATCGTGCACCTGCTCATTTTAGTCTTGTCGCTCGAAACTATCTAAATGATACTTTTGCTCAGCAATGGATAGGTCGGGGGGGACCTCAGCTATGGCCAGCACGATCTCCAGACCTGAATTCTCTGGACTATTTCTTTTGGGGATATCTGAAATCGCTTGTTTATGCGACGCCAGTTGTGGATGAAAACGATTTGAGAAACCGGATTGTAAACTCTTCTAATGTCATACGCATGTTATATTTTTTTTTCTAAAGTGCAATAAAATGGAATGATGGTGGTGAAGTGATGAATGCCAAGTTAATCAAAAGAAAAGAAGTACTAAAAATAGTGAAAGGTTTATGGCCTTAAGAGGGTCTCCAAAAGTTGTTTGATGCCCGGAGGAACTTAACCCCTCTTACCTGAAACGCCCAGAGAAGGAATCCTTCACAATGCTGCTAGCTCCAGCCGCTGTGGGTTCTAGCTTCTTTCTCAACCAAATGAACCAAAATTTCTTAGGTAGTAACTACCCAAGAGTTACCCAATTAAATGTCAAAATCAGTATGGCGCCACCAAGTTTTGGATTTTATATAATCCCAAAGGACGCCCAATATTTATCAAAATTTATTTAGGCAAGTTCAAAACGAAACTTGGAAAACAAAATCAAAGTCAAGTCAGTATACACTATTGTTTCCAAATTACCTATGATATTCTAACCTACTCAACTCAAGTGAAAAACAAAATAACAACAGAAAATAACAATTTATTTAAGTCTTGATTATCACAGAGAATTATGTTCCGTTAATTTATTTATCTTTAAGAGGAGGAATAATTATTTAAGTTGGTAATAAGGAACCACAACATTTAAGTTTCTAATTACAAGGAAAACAAAGTTGTCAACAGATAATGTGCCATAAAATTAAATATAATCTTTCTTTCTTTCTTTCTAAAAAAAATACACAATCAAAGGTGTAGTTGTTAAAATAAAATAAATTTGTTACACCCAAACCTTTTGGGAAATGAAGCTTCAATTCAATTAAACTAATAACTTACATGGCCCGGTATATCCCGCCACGGACATTGACCTAAGCAAAAAAAAAAAATAACAACCCTAACTGTTGAAGCTTCCCCACTTAAAATTACCCTTTTATTAGTTTACTCTAATATTTACTAGCTAATCTGAGAAAATTTGACATCTTAGGAGTAGTCTGAAAATAAATAATATAACCCAAGTATATACTCGTAGTACTACGAAGCCGGCTGCGTCTTACCTCACAGGAGTCACTTGTCACATATATATGTACTCATATCAGTAATATTTAATAATAAAATTGCATCGATTAAATAATGTCAATAAAATTTTAAATAAGCTTATGTATGTATCTCAACTCAAAAGATAAAAGTTGTGATAATAAAAATAAAATAAGTGAATAAAAAAAATGTTATGTTGTGTCACCTAGCACAGCAGACTACTTCAGATTCGAGATTCTCCCAGAAATCCAATTCCCAGTCAAAGAAAAACTGCAGGCTTCCAAGCTTCACCTCTTCCACTTCACAATACGCCAAGCTCTGGTAGTGGTCTAGGTTAGAAGTTAGCTCACAGTTGCTTAAAATAGAGTACATAACCCCAAAACGAAAGCACCATGTGGCATGAAGAAATCAGGTCCGTACAAAAAAAAATCCATTCAAAATCCATGTTATGTAGCTTTGCTAATTAAATTGTCCCCTGCCAATGCCAATCAGAACCGCTATTTTGCCGATGTTCGAGGGCACGTGAAAAATTATTAGGTTTTAAATCGCCATAAAGGCCAGTAAATTCAACAAAACAACAAATTATAGCATTACGCCCAAAAGTTGATTTACTATCACCACATTTAGTCAATTATATCCCCATATGGGTAAAATTCACACGAATTTCAAAAAGAACTAAAGCACTCTTCACTTTATGACGGCGGTCTGGGAAAAGGAACGACCGCAGAGGTCAAACCCGTATTTAAGCAATCACGCACAAAGTGTATTGCCAATCGAAATATATAACAAAATAACTTAACTTTTTTTATAAGTACCATAAAACCTTTTATAAAAAATAAATAACAAAATTTGTGGCCCAAGGAAGTTGGCAATGAAAATATGTGTCACTATGACAATCAATTTCGATTTTGCCTAGACCAGCAACTTCTTGCTATCTTCCAAGAAAACTAATATTTACATTAGATAAAAAGAGACAAAAATTAGATAGGTCAGTCCGAGTAAAATCAACCAGCATATCTGGTATGGTCAAGCCAAAATCAGATATTGTACTATGAACAGTACAACATACACAATAATTGTACATGCCCAATTAATCATTATTCGTTATAAAATAATTAAATAATCAATATGGGATATAATTTAAATTCTAAAATATTTCTTTAGTCCAGAACCGGGTTTTATAAGAGTATAAATAAAATTTCATTAACAACCAGTACAATATGAAGCTGAAATGTACAAAACTAAGTGTGTCCTTAAAAAAAAAGAATACTGTAATTTGAAATGGCTAGAGAACAGAACTATGGGTTACTTGGGAGGCTATTACAGAGAGGGCATTACTAGTATCAATCATTAATATTTGTAAAATATCTATTTTGAAAATATAACTGTAATCAGTGCTTTTAATAAAGAGTATAAAATGCCAATTTTAACCTGTAACACGCAACACACCAGGAATTTTCGAACGTGTGCGCCAGTCGATGGGAAGAAGATTGCGTGCTTGTATTGACAGTCGTAGTTCTCATTTCGAGCATTTGATTTAATAAAATGTTGATGATATTTAAAAATAAAGTAAGATTTTATTATTTTTCACAAAAATTGAGCGATCGTATTTTTAATTGCTTAAATTTGTACAAATATCTCGCACAAAAAAAATGGTGCCGTACACAAACAACAAATAAATTATAAATAGGTAACCATTTGCGACGGCATTGCATTAAAACTTAAATATTAAAAATAGCATCTTATTAATTTTTGTTTTCGGTCAAGTATGTGTTTTGCAAAAAAAATTATTTAAGGTTTTTTCTTAGTTGTTAAATAATAAACATGCTGGTAATTTGTCAGTTAATTTTAAAGCATTTTATTTTTTTATGGAGGCCCGAGACGTGCTGAGATGATTTTTAATTAGTATTTATTTCTAAACGAAACAAAAAATTCTATGTTATACGCAAAAAATTTAAGAGATAAAAAAAGTTTCATTTTTAGATGCTTTATTTAAAAGAAATATCATACTTACAAAAAATGTACCGGTAATATTTTTTTTACAAAAAAATCATCCAACTTAGCCCGTGGGCACGCCCCTGACATTTCTAGGCCAGATGTGAGACTTCCAAAAGGTACCTTATAAAGTGACTAACAAAATATAAAGATTTCAACAAATTCGGTAAATGCGTTTATGAGATATTAATAAAAAATCGATTTAAAAAAAAGTTTAACACCCTGTATCTCGAAAACGAAGCATTTCCGGACATATGTTTATATGAACTTTTTTACTTAAAATATAATAAGGAATCACCTCTTAAAATTAAAGTCATCACTTATGTTACCCCCTGTATATTAACCAATGAGTTGACCAACGTTTTAGTTTAAATGAAGAATGAAACTAAAATACAAGAAGAACCTGCAGGTACGTCTCAATCAGTGGACCTTGTCGAAAATGTAGGCACGTCAAAGGAATTAAAAAAATCGGGATTATTGAGTTTCTTGGAATCCAGATTTATTCCAGAAGAAAGCTCTACACCAAGAACTGATGCTATAATAACCGTAAGACAATATTTGGAACGTCCTGTTATAACAATGGATCAAGATCCTCTGAGCTATTGGCAAACAATTGAAGGGGCTTATGAGAGGTTGCCAACATTCCAGCTACCTCGGTTCCATCGGAACGAGTTTTTTCTACGGCAGGGGAGATTTTATGTGAAAAAAGAAACCGTTTAAAACCTAAAAATTTAGACTTTTTTAATTTTAAAAAAATAAAATAAGTTCTTGTTTGTTTGTTTTTTTAACTAATCTAATGTGACATTTATTTTCTTTTAAGAATTTTTCCTTATTTTATTTTGTGTTTTGTTTCATTAGATACGCTTAAAATAATAATTTAAGTTTTTTCTGGCTTCTGCATTTATTCTTATTTATTTCAAAAAATATATTATGTGTTTTTAAATATAAGTCATATTTTTTATTTATTTTGAACCATTAAGCTTATAAAATTATGATATTATGTATAAAAACATAGAATACCATAAATTTACCGCATTTATCCAGTTTCGATAGTACTATCAATACTATCGATGGTAACTGTGCGAATATCGAAAAACATCGATAGTATCCGACCACTACTACACCCTCCAAAGGACAAAAAGACTAAGAAGAAGCTTAATTTATGTAAAATGGTTTAAAGTTGATAAATAAATACAGTCGGAAGCAAATATCACTTACCACTAGAATAAAAATGGTGTGCTAAACTAGCAAGTGTAAAAGTCAAAGTGGAAAAGTCCCTAAGAATATAGGCTAATTTTTCAGTCTCTGCGTTGCTAGATGTATGATGGTCAGTCCAAATTTCAGAACACCGCTCTACTTCTTTATCATAAATGTTCCAAGCATTTAGCTAAAAGTAATTAAATTTATTTAATTAGTTCATTAAATGGGATTGAATATTTTTACTGTTTGACTAAAGGTCTCAAAAGGTGCAAAATTGGCAGCTTGAGAAACAATATCTACAGATGAATTAATGAAATACTGCAGGTCCGTTTTATTCTGAAAATTAAATACAGTTTATAGAAATAAACAGCTAAATTTTTTGGGTTTTACCTTACATTTTCGTCAACTTCTGTGGTATTGAGATCAACTAATTGGCTAAAATTGTAACTGAATTGAATTTTTTTTATTAAGGCACTGCCTAAAGCTACAGATACTTCTGAATACCTGAAATATTTCTTTATTATAATAAAAGTACAGAATAAGAATGGTTTCTTCTTACTTTTGTGCATTAGTAGGTTTAATCTGTTTGAAAAACACAGACCATACACTTAAACAACTCAAAAAACACAATGGATTAGATAAATGCATTGAAAACTGGAAAAAAATACTTAAAAATTCCAATAAAGTAAATGCTGGATCTTCTTCGAGCCTCCATGAATGCTGCTCAAGTAACAACACAAGTAATTCACAAAGTTTCTTTACAAACCTACAAAAAATATAATTTGTTGTAAGTGTAATCCTAATAGATTTATATTGAAATTCTTACATTTCATTTATACTATCCATGCAGCCTGTAGAGCTTGTAATGCTTCTTAGAATTTCAACAATGTGATTGTAAATATCCCTAAAATAGCCCTCGGTGCCCCTGGGGCTGCAATTTTTATAAAACAACTCGTTTATCGTCGATATGGCACTAACACATAATTCGTTTTCTTCATCCTACAATATAAATATATACAGTGCGGCTGTTAATTGTCCCCCCCACCGTCTTATCTTTTGAATGCGTTTATACTTAAATCATTATACAGCAATCGACACATTCTATCGCAAAGATTAAAAACAATTTTATGTAACGCTCTTGTTCTATCTGTGATTGACTATGGAGATGTCGTTTATGGAAACTGCTTGACACAACAAATTAAAAAAAACGTATACAAGGAGTGCAAAATTCCTGTTTGCGGTTTATCTATGGAATCCGTAAATATGAAAGAATTTCTTATAAACTCCCTGAAACAAACTGGCTTAGAATGGAAACCAGGCGTACAGTGCACTGTGCATCTTTTTATAATAGATTCTTATTTTATAATACACCTATATATCTTTACAATAAAATTATCTATAGATCGCATGTACATAATATAAATATTAGAATTAATGGTTTGATAACACCTCCTCTACATCGAACATCTATTTATGAACGGAGTTTTTCCTATAATATTTCAAAGCTTTACAACTCTATTCCCGATTGCTTCAAGATTTTGGAACATGCTTCCTAAAAGAATCAGAATTTTGCATGTATCCCACTTTATTAGGCAAAGCCATTACATCTCTTTAGCCTCAAATTTGAGTCTCATTGTAATTTAGTAGCTGTTATTACTGACTTAAAGGTATGTAGGTACATTACTCCATTGGGTTTTCTTTAACAAGTTTTATATAGTTTTTTTCCAGTTTACTAGCAATTATAATACTCTTACAGATATTGGGATAAAGTTATTCCAGATTCAGTGTGACTTTGCACAAAGAATTCACCATTCCAGAGACCCAGCAAGAAAAAAAAACAGGGTATGATACAAAAATACATATACATATATAAAATACAGAAAAATAAATTATTTCTAATTTATTTTTTTCTTGTATTGTCAAATAAAAAAATCAGTTTATAAATATTTCAAATACACTTATTGAAAGCAGGGTTGGAAAAAATTGTGATTTTCTATTTTTTTTCTTAAAATAACTTACTTTTACGATTTAATTTGGTTTTGCAATAAAATATCAATACCTATACTATATCCTTGTTACAATAAAATAATAGAGCTGTGATTGATAGAGGAGAAATATAGATATACAGGGTGTTACTTAAAGGTATGTCATATTTTAAAAGGGACATCCCTGGACCGATTTTAAGTCGAAAAGTTTATATAAACATGGGTCCTAAAATGCTTAGTTTTTAATATACAGGGTGCTAATTTTTTTTTTTTCGTTTTTAATAAATTTTTCAAATACGGTTTAAAATATTGAACTGAATTTTGGCACAGGATATTATGGCATAAAAACACATTTTTTAGATGTTCACCTACTTTTTTTTAGCAACCAGTGGCGTAGCTATGATGAATTTTTAATACAATTTTACAAAAAAAATACTACGCCATTGACGAAAAAAATTATGATTTTATCTTAATTATCAATCAATAATTATAAACAAAAAATTCCTCCATGACTTTTGCTGTAAATCTTACCGTTTGGGTGTAATCGTTAATTAAAAAAACGTCTTTTATGCATAAAATGCACCTTTAAAAATTATGGAAATAAATCAAGTTAGCTTTGCTCGTTGCCAGCAACTGTTTTTTTGTTGTTGTAAACATTATGACACTGACATTAATGGTTATTTTTGATTGTGTTAAGTTTGATTTTATTTTCAGTTTTTATTAGGTACATTTTTCAAATATTTATTTTCAAGCTGTTTTTTACAAACTGGTGAACAAAACGCAACAACAATTAAATACAATACATACATATATAATTTACAACAAATGTTGGAAATGACCACCTCTTGCCTCTATGCAGGCTTCTGCTCTTCTCATAGAATCAGGAACTCTTTCGAAAATTCCAGGCGTGTTTCGTATAGTTTCACATCCGTCAATAATTCTATTTCTTAGCTCTTCTAATGTCACAATTGGTGTCTGATAAACCAATGTTTTTAGGTGTCCCCACAAAAAAAAAATCTAGGCTATTTAAGTCAGGTGATCTAGGTGGCCAAAACTGTGGTCCTCCACGGCCTATCCATTTATTTAATATCCAATATGCTAAAGTGGGCTGGAGCACCATCATACATAAACCAAAGTTGTTGCCGTAACTGAAGAGGAACATCTTCGAGAAGCAAAGGCAAGAAGCAATCATTTTGGAGAAAATTACAATAATTCTCCGTCCGTTATGGCATCCTGGTAAAAAAGATGGTCCAATTAAATGATCGGATACGATACTGATCCAAACGTTTATTGAAAATTGTCCCTGAAAATGTGTCTCTGTAATCGCATGAGGGTTTTCTTGAGCCCAGTAATGATTGTTATGGAAATTGATTATTGCATTTCTGGAGAAATTAGCTTCGTCCGTAAACAAGATGTTCGCACCAAATTGAAGATTTTGTGTTACTTTTTGGAGATACCATCTACAAAATTGCGTACGCGGTTCATAATCTCTAAGAAGCAACACCTGAACCCTTTGTATGTGAAAAGGATATAACAAAGAATCCCTTAAAATTTCCCATACCGTCTTGTAGCAGACCATAACAATTTTTCGTGTACTTGTGGTCGGATCCTCTTCGACTGCATGTAGGACAGCCTCTTCAACTGCCGGTGTCCTAACTGTACGGGGCCTTCCCTCGGCAGAATTAGCCTTAAAACTCCCAGATTCAGCCAGACGACGATGAATGTTTATAAATATTGTTCTATCTGGGACAGCGCGATTAGGATACCTTTTCTTGATACAAACGCCGCGCCTCCATAGCATTACCATTGGCAAGTCCATAAAGGAAATGCATTTGCGTCATTTCCAAATTAGAATAATCTACCATTTTTTAACTAGTACAATTCACGTTTTAAGATCCAAAGGGTACTAAAAACAAACTGTCAAGAATAATCACTAACGCAAGTGTCATAATGTTTAAAACAACAAAAAACAATTTCTGGCAACGAGCAAAGCTGACTTGATTTATTTCCATAATTTTTAAAGATGCATTTTATGCATAAAAGACGTTTTTTTAATTAACGATTACACCCAAACGGTAAGATTTACGGCAAAAGTCATGCAGTAATTTTTTGTTTATAATTGATTGATAATTAAGATAAAATCATAATTTTTTTCGTAAGTCAATGGCGTAGTATTTTTTTTTGTAAAATTGTATTAAAAACTTCATCATAGCTACGCCACTGGTTGCTAAAAAAAAGTAGGTGAACATCTAAAAAATGTGTTTTTATGCCATAATATCCTGTGCCAAAATTCAGTTCAATATTTTAAACCGTAATTGAAAAATTTATTAAAAACGAAAAAAAAAATAAAACTTTAACACCCTGTATCTTAAAAACTAAGCATTTTAGGACCCATGTTTATATGAACTTTTCGACTTAAAATCGGTCTAGGAATGTCCCTTTTAAATTATGACATACCTTTAAGTAACACCGTATACATAGTTGAAACACATTTAATGACAAATACATATTTTTTTAATTTCTCATACATGAAAAAGAAAAATTGAAAGAAAAATATTAGTATAAATTATAAACATTTAAGTGGAAACAAAAATTGTAGTACTTAAGTTGCCCCACCCTATTTTTTTTTAATGTGGTGTCCCAATCATAATCAATAATCATATTGGTTGTAATTGCAGGGTAGGTTTAATTCCTCAGAGATACAGACCGACAAAAAAATTAATTTCACTTTTTAGGGTGCAGTTATATCTTGCACCCTGTATGATTGGAAAAAAGATGAAAACTGCTTCAGCTATATATTTTTGTGTATAATTTATTATTGAAATGACTTATGAGTTAAATGTATAATAACCCTAATGTAGTGTTTTCTTTTTAATGGAACACAAGCAAGTTCTAAGCAATTTAATTAGCTTTTTTTGATATTTAATATAGTTGCGTTTCTTGATTTTAAAAACATTAGCAGTTCTTTTTTATTTATCTAGTAAGTTGAAATCATTTTTTTTCAATTTCATGGTGAAATAATGATTTTCAGCTAAATAGATATTACCTTTTTTAAGCATTTCTAGGAAATTAAAGTGCTTAGTTTTATAAATCATGTGTTAAAAATACAAAAACTTTTTTGAACTACTGTATAATAAAGTTTTAGTTAAGAAATTAAATTATCCAATCTTTCCTTGTAAAAAAAGTATTCTTAGTAAATGCTGGCCTGAGAATCCGTTCATGAGATATCTTAATTTTAAAATCTAGATACTTCTTTCTAAACAAAACAAAATGTTGCTGCCAATCGAATGAATTTGCATAATTTCTCCCCCGCCCTCCCCAGCTTATCATAAACAAAGAATACTAAAATCTCATCCATTATTCTCCAAGAGACCAACATACAAAATTGACGAAAACACAAAGTCACGGTCTCACAACATCAAAAATATTACTTAAAAAAAAACTAAAAACTTACATAAAACCACTAAAAAACCTTTAAAAGCCATCCACACACTTCACAGTAAATAAATAAACAATAATTTTTAGGTTATAATTGTACAAGACAAAAAATAAAAAAGTAGAACGCAACAACATAGACTCATCGAGAAATTATGAGTCTAAAAGATTGTTTAATATCCCCTTGGCAAAAAAAGCTTTCGCTAAAGAAATGAATATTATAAAACATATTGCTCTCAACAATGGATTTCCCCTTTATTTAATAGACAAAATTTATCACAAATTTTTAAATAAATATAAATTGACCTACAATATAGTTCATAATAACGACACAAAAAGTTCCTTTAGATCCCTGTCCTTTTTTGGTTCGATCTCCTTAAATTTAGCAAGATTCTTTAAATCTCTAAATGTAAAAATTGCTTTTAAGACAGTCAATAATTTAAAGAACCAATTGGTCAGTGTAGTAGACAAAGCAAGTATATTCTTTCTAAATTGGGAGTTTACTCCTTAGAGTTTGTCTAGCTAAGGAAAGGTACACCATCTGTTTCAAAGCTGCGCCAAGTTTTGTCCCCTAATAACGCGCGATTAGCGACAGTAGCGCGCCTTTTTTTAATTTAATTTAATTTAAAGGCACAGAACACAAATATAAGAATTAACGCAACGGCACTGTTTATATGCAAATCGGGGCGATCGATACCGTTGCTTTGGCAGCGACGTTAGCAAATTTACTGCGCAACCGAGCCGAACAACACGTGCTGTACCCATGATACTATTACTGGCAAGATAAACCCACTTGGCGATGCAATTTCGTGTGACTTTGCGCATGACGTCACTCGATGACAAAAATTATGTTTGTCGGTTGGAAAAGCAGTATTTTAAAGCCTTTTTTATTTAACATTACTTATTAAGTATTATTATATTTTGTTACATGAAATATGCTATGATTATTATAATAGTATGTAAAATATTTCCTTAATAGTATGTAGGATTCGTGGATCCGTGCAAGGATAGTAAAGCCTTATATAATATAAATGCCTATTTTGGTTTTGGATAAGGTTTAAAAAACGATTTTTATTACAGGGTGTCCATTTATAAACTAACACATTTTAACTGCTTATAAGTCAAGAACGAAAAATGACATCAATGTGCGGTTTTCACAGAACTTTATCAATATTTTTAAAGTTTTTTTTGACAGTGTTGCCAAGTTTCAAAATTTACCTGAAATAAGAAGAAAAAAATTGATGATTTTCAAAAGGCAATTTCTCAAAAATTTTAAATGTAACACCCTGTACTTTTTAATTTCACATTAAAGCCAGTTAAATCCCCTTTCCGAAAGTGTATAAATTGTCTTAAATTCATTATTTTTTTTTATAATTAAGTTTAAACCCTACAAAATTCAAACTTTCCAAAAAATAAAAAATCGCGCCCTTGAAAAAAGATATTTTATGTGCAAAACACTACTAGATCTTTTTAGAATTGAGCCGGATACCAATTTAATAATGTCTGATGAGGCAACATTTCACATCAGTGGTCGAGTAAAGGTCGAGTAATAACTGCCGAATTTGGGGAAATGAAAATCCTCGAGTGTATAACGAATTTGAAAGAGATTCTCCTAAGCTAAACGTTTGGTGTGCAGTATCGAAATTTATGTGCCATTTTTTTTCAAGACGCAACAGTGAATGGAAACAGTTACACCGATATGTTGTAAACATTTTTTTATCCTCAACTTCAGCAGGATGGAATTTTAGACACGGTCTACTTCCAGCAAGACGGTGCACCACCACACTTCTCCAGGATCGCAAGGGATTCCTTAGATATTACTTTTGGAAACAGATGGATAGGGCGAGCAGGTCCAATCGAGTGGGCACCTTATTCTCCCGATCTAACTATTCCAGATTTTTGTATATGGGGATATGTAAAAGACCGTTGCTACAATCCAACCCCAAGAAATTTGGATGAACTGCGCAACAACATAGTAAACGTATTCAACCAAATTACATCGCGAATGCTACAAAACCCCTTCGGCAACTTATTTTTCCGTCTACATTTGTGTTCCGAGCAAAATGGGGGTCATATTCAGCAGCTAATTTATAAGTTATAAATTAAAATTAATTTCTTCAATTGTTTGTTGTTAAAATTGTTGTAAATAGTTGTAATTTAATACATAGAATAAATACTTTTTATAGACATGGCAATAGCGCAAATTATTTAATTATGATCATACAAAAGCGATACATAGGCAATTACCAGAAAATGTTCATCAATCACCGAATATGACGTATTCTAGGAAAATTTTCAAAAAGGTGTCCTTTACTAAAATTGGCTCTGTAAAAAAAAAATTAATTTAAGACAATTTATTGATTTTCGGAAAGGGGATTTAACAGGCTTTCATGTGAAATTAAAAAGTACAGGGTGTTACATTTATAATTTTTTAGAAACCGGCCTTTGAAAATCATCAATTCTTTCCTCCTATTTCAGGTAAATTTTGAAACTTGGCAACACTGTCAAAAAAAACTTAAAAAATATTGATGAAGTTCTGTGAAAACCGCACATTGTTGTCATTTTTCGTTCTCGACTTATAAGCAGTTAAAATGTGTCAGTTTATAAATGGACACCCTGTATTTAAGGTATTTTAATTTGAAAATAAATATACACAATATGAAACGTCTGAAGGCTTGTTAATTAATAATAAATTAATAATACTTTATAGCCAAAAAAAAAACGGATTTATGGTTTTTATTTAACTTTTTTTTACTTTAGACGAATGCCTCTGCAGAAAAATATCAGTGATATAATATGTACATATTTTATTATGTTGTAAAAAAAATAAAACAAAAATAGAGGATTGATATACAGCCTATTGTGACAATTAACTTTCATAAAATTGTGTGCGCTAAGTATACATATAAGTACCCATTGGTTGTTGGTAATAATAGTGTTACCAGTAAATGCCAAAAGAAAATGCATGATGCCATTGATGACATACAACCAATTAATTTCACTTTCTTAAGTATCTATAATCTATATTTTTTTAAATTGCTTATGGGTAGACGTGCTATTAAAATGGTTTTGTAATCCATTGTCGGCAAACTTGTTTGTCCTTTGGAAATCTAAAGAATCGGCAAACCGAAACTACCTTACTTTTTTTGTTGTTGCTTGAACAACCCACAATAAAAAAAATTTAATTATTATAATTTAATAAACTCTGCCATATTTGTCACACAAAATACACACAAAACAAATAAACCATGCCCTAACCCTAAATCCATCGAACATCTAAAGCAAAAACGAGACGTCATATTAAAATGTATTAAATAAAACTCTGTTCATGTATTAAAAGCTGTTCCTAGGGAAATTTGTCATCGACTGACGTCAGGCGTGCGAGAGAGATAGGCTCATCTCATGCGCGTGGTGCATCTTCTCGAGTATTAGTATCATGTGCTGTACCTTTCCTTAGCTAGACAAAGTCTAAAATTTGTCGATTGCAACGCATTGGCCAATCTGGAAGAAAAATCTCTACAAACATTAAAGAAGACGTCGCGCTTTTTGAAAAATATAGAAACACCGATGTCAGTGATACCAAATCAGCGTTTGCTAATCATTTGCTGGCATCTACACATAATTTTTCTCCAGGGGTGGGAGCTAAAATGCTTCATGAATGCCCTAAAGGTAAGAAGCTTGACCTTCTGAAGAAAATGGAAATTACAAAAGCTAAAAAGAGTCCTGTTCTCGTGTGTGTGAATGACGTTTTTACTTTTGAACCAAATTTAATTTAGCTAAGTATTTTTTAACATTTTCCTTTTAGTCATTTTCTTCAGCTTACATTGGTTAACGTGTTAAGTAATTTAGCATTAGGTCCATATAGTGGATAGGTTTTATACCCATACTTCTAATCTTGTGGTACCTGGTTCGATTCTCGATGAGTCTATGTTGTTACGTTCTACCGTTGATTGAATAATAGGATTATTATACACATTAAAATATGTGCATTTTATGATAACCCTCTTGTCATTTTTTTATAAACCTCTAGTTTGTTCAATGATAGACTATTTACTATTATATTTCAGCCTTGTCTCGTAAATAAGTAGAACAGGTAGTATCTCCGATGGCATCGAGTCTCACACAAATTCAAAGCAAATAAAAAACCCTCCCCCGGTCCTGCATACCTAAAACCATTGCATACCTTCAGTCTTCGTTTGTGTGTCGAGTCGACCATATGTACCGCTCCGCTTTTCGAAATTATCGATTTTTATTTTGTACCGCGTTACCGTGTTGTTCATTGTTCATTGTTCATTAAATAAATAGGTTAATATGCCTAAGCACAGCCGTAAACGACAACATTCTCGTAGTCGATCTAGAGAACGGAAAAAATCGGCGTTTAGAAAAACGATTGGCCGAAATGCAACAGATGAAATTAATAGTCGGGGAAAAAAAAGGCGACGTTTGGAGAGTATGGGGAGCTCTAGAGGCGGTGATGCCGGAGAACCCAGTGCATATTCTTCACCGTATGATAGTGATTTGTCGCCTCGCCACTCTGTTCGTGAAACAGTTAGGGTGGATGTCCACCAGTTAAACAGTAAATACCAAATTGTACGTTTTTGGTGACGTACATTTTAAATTGTATGGTTTTGGCAACATACATACTTGTTGTTTTTGGTGACAACATAATATTTTGAGTATGTTTTTGGTAACATACTTACCTACATTAATTTGTTGTTTTTGGTGACAACATAATTTAATGTTTAAAGTACCTATGTTTTTGGTAACATAAGTACATAATGTATGTATATATGTTTGTTGTTTTTGGTGGCAACAGAATATTTTTAGTGTGTTTTTGGGGACATGCCTGTACCTTTGTTTATTTGTAGTGAAAAAATAAAGTTAATTTTAAAATTATGTTTTTGGCAACATATTTTTTGTACAATTTACATGTATTTGTTGTTCGAGACATTATATTATGTGTTTTTGATAACACTTTAATATGCTCTTTTATTGCTTCAGGTGATTCTGAACAGCAAGAAAATAATCCTCAGCCCCCGATCGTGTAATCAGAGGAAGCAAAAGAAAAATCTTTGAGTTCTGAGGTTTTGCAGATACTTGGCGATGAGCCAATAAATAAGACCGTCTTAGGACCTCCAATTTATGAGGCAGTAGTCCCTCGCTGGAGTAATATTTTACAGAATGGTTTAAGTGAGGAGAATATTCAAGTTCTTCTCCAAAAACATATAATACCCAAAAATTTTAAGTCTCTGGAAGTACCTCAGTTAAATCCCGAGGTTAAGGCAGCCTTAACTTCTCAAATACTCCGCAGAGATGAGCGCCTGGTGTGAAAACAGCAGTTTGTGGCTGCAAGCATATCAGCAATTTCCCAAGCCTTAACTTTGATGCTAGCCTTAACTTTGATGCTGAAGAAGGGGGGGGGGGGGGGGCAACAACGTATATATGCAATACCTAAGTAATGCTGGCCGCCTATTGTGTCATCTACACCATGACACACAAAGATCTTATAAATTATTTAGAGCTAAAAGCTGTTTATTTGGTTTTAAAACATTTTGCTGAAAATGCTTCAGATTGCAATATATTATTCCGAGTTGACAATACAACTGCCATGGCTTATATTAATAAGATGGGAAGTGTACAGCACCAATCCCTAAATAAATTATCTCGTATTATTTGGCAATGGTGCGAGGGTAAAATATCTATTTATATGCCAGTTATATAAAGTCTAAAGACAATTTTGAAGCAGATGCACAATCCAGACTTAAATTATCCAAAGAAACCGAATGGGAAATAAGCAACTTGGTGTTTAAAGATATAATATCCACTTTTGGGAAACCAGAAGTTGATCTCTTTGCTTCAAAAATGAACGCTAAATGCAAAAAGCTTGTATCATGGTTGGGAGGTTCAGAATGCATAGCAGTGGACGCCTTTACGATAAAATGGAACAAGTTTTTCTTTTATGCTTTTCCACCATTTTCTGTTATTCTTCGTGCTTTGCACAAAATAAAAGAGGAAAAAGCTAGAGGAATTGTCGTTGTGCCCTTCTGGACATCCCAGCCATTATACCCACTTTTTACATCATTATTAGAATCAACACCTTTAGTTTTCGAGGCTGACGAACATTTACTTCCTTTTAGGAACGTGCCTCATCCACTTTGGCGAAAAATTTCCCTGGTGGCAGGAGTGTTATCCTCCAAGCCCTGAGAGCTGGTTCAGTACCTGAAGAAGCTTTAGAAATTTGCTTGGCCTCCATTACTACCTCTACAATTCTACAATATAATTCAGGTCTTAAACTGTGGTGGCAATTTAGAAAACTTGAAAAGAGTTTATTCAGCCTCTGTCCCAGAAATTTTAAAATTTTTTACTACTCAATTTAAAAATGGAGCTACTTATACGTCTTTAAATTTATTTAGAGCAGCTCTTACTCAAATTTTGGGGCCAGAATTAACTTCGGATTTTAGAATTAAGAGGTTTTTTAAAGGGGTCCATAGTTTAAGACCTACTGCTCCCAGATACAATTACACAGGGGACCCCTGTATTGTTTTTAATATATGTTAAATCTATGTCTAATGTAACCTTAAGCCTTCCATACCTCACATATAAATTAGCAATCCTTATTGCGTTGGCTACTGGTCAAAGAGTACAGACTTTAGCCAACATAGAAGTTGAAAATATTATTATAGATGAAAACAAAGTTGAGGTTAAAATACCTAAAAAACTTAAAACTTCAGCCAAAGGTCGCATTCGACCTACTCTTCTTTTGCCTTTCTTTAATCAAGATAAGAAAATTTGTCCAGCTAGAACCTTAATTGAGTATTTAAATAAAGAATTTAAGACAGACGTCAAAAAATCTTTTTATTACCGTTAAGAAACCTCATAGAGATGTCACTTCTCAAACAATTTCTAGATGGTTAAAGGTGATTCTAAAGAAGAGTGGGTTGGATACGAACCAATTCACAGCTCATAGTACTCTTCATGCTGCGACGTCTGCAGCTGCGCGAAAAGGAGTATCTTATGACTCTATTCGGCTTGCAGCTGGCTGGTCGGAGAAATCCTCTGTTTTTGCCAATCATTATAACAGACCTTTGCTTCAAAAAGACAATTTTGCAACGACTGTTCTTAGTTGTTAGTATTATGATGAGTTTTTATCTTTAAGTTTCTTGTTTCTAATGTTAGTATAGGAAAATATTTTCCAGATTTGTTATTTGTCATATTAAGTAAGTACATTTTTATTAAGATATAAGTTATCTTAAAAAATAAATGTATAACCATATTATGTTGTTGCCATCCTTAGAATTAATGTTTTATGTACATACCAATTCTAAGTGTGTGCCTAATATTATTTTTTCTCGTTATTCTGTTCGTTATGTTGTTTAATTATTATTAATATGACATGTTTCCAATAAAAATTGTTGCAACTTGCTTTAAATAGCTACCTGTTCTACTTATTCACGAGACAAGGCTAAAATATAATTAACAGATCAAACGAACTTACCTAAGTGAAGTTCGATCTGGATTATATGAAGCCTTGTCGAAGTAAATAAGTAAATAAGTTATTTATTTCCCTTGGTTGCAACAATGTAGCTTTGAAGAAGACTGAAGGTATGCAGGACCGGGGGGGTTTTTTATTTGCTTTGAAATTGTGTGAGACTCGATGCCATCGGAGATACTACCTGTTCTACTTATTTACTTCGACAAGGCTTCATATAATCCCGATCGAACTTCACTTAGGTAAGTTCGTTTGATCTGTTAATTATTACTAAGATAAAACAGGCGTATCCTATTACTCAATCAACGGTTCTACTTTTTAATTTTTTATTTTTTTGTTTTGTACAACTATAACCGAAAAATTGTTTATTTATGTACTGTGAAGTGCAAAACATTCTACTTAACGAAAGATTAGGGCTGTTGTAGTCTTAGATCTAGTTTAAATCATGTTTTTACTTAAAAATTTCGAATTTGATCAATTATACCTGTAATATGTTATTATAAAATATGTTATTATGAAATAAAACATAACATTTCTTTAACAATTTCTGCAGTTGTGTAATACAGCAATTGTATAATTGTATATTACTTCTGTTGCAAGATATACGGTTTCGGCGTTGTAAATTACAAATTCTGTTGGTCCTGAATTTCTGTTTATAAAAATTAATTAGTAAAATTGCAGCCCTTTTATTTATAATTATTTATATTATATTTTATATTTTCATTATAAATCAAATTCACTGAAATAATTTTACAGTACAGTACGGTACAAATAACTCTTTATACTCTTTAATTACTTGAGTTAACATAGTTTATAGTATAGTTTACAAAATTTTTTTTAGGTTATAAAGATAAGAAAATATCCTACTTCACCTGTCATATGTCATACTTAGCATTTTAAACCTAGGACCTCATGAGAGATTAAAAATATACTCGACCTTGTTGGTGTAAACTAGAAAAGACCAATTAAATTTAGTCCTCATTTTAGTACTAGAACTAAATAAGTCCACATGGTATAAACGTACCTATATACTAACTTGTGAGCTACCATAACATGCTCTAAGAATACGAATGTTGATATCCTAAAACTTACCTGAGAGTTCATTGAGCAACCCATAAACCTAAATATGGCCTTCAAAAGTTTGCCAGGCACTTTTTCTATTGAAACCCAACTAAACAATTGCTGAATTGTACTCAGAGTTTCTTGTGCTAATAATCTCGCATCACTGTGGAAATCTGCCTGCGATATCTGATTGGCTAGGGAGTGCTGGACTTGGGTTTGATTTGTTGGAGAGGGAGGTGGGGTTGTTGTGGTACTGTGTTTAGATTTAATAGAGACAGTGTCCAAAATATTCGTTAAAATGTCAAAAAGTGCCGGCAGGTAACTGCTTAGGAGCTTTACAATTTCTTTTTTCCGGTCCAAAGTTTCAAAGGTGGTGTTGATGCCCGTGAATTCTTCAAACACTGTTTTTGTTAATACCAGGCCAATGATTTGGTTGGAACTTTCAGACCTCATTAACTAAAATGTTCTTATATGTATCATAATAATTTTAGACTAAATTAACTTACTTCCAAAACACTATCAAAAAATCCGGGATATCTGTGCGGCCAATCTATTTTTGCCACATCCACCAATAATTTGGCATATTTATTCCTCAAAAAGTGTGGGACACCGTGGCATTTAAAAATAAGATTTGTCTGCAGAGTAGTCTTGATTTCCTCTTGTAAACACCAGTCCGTCTTTGACCAGTGTTGATTTATCACAGACTAAAAGATTGTATAGTATAAAAAATAATATGTATATAGTAGAGAGAGTTACATACCTCTAAATTTTGCAAAGCAAACATTGTCACATAATGACTAGAAGTATGTGAAATGAAATACAAGCATAACTTTCCAAGGTGCGGACTGCTCTGTATGCTAGAGAGTTGCATTTCAATCTCTTGTTTCCTGACATTGTTGGTGTATGGGTTAAAAAATTCATTAAATAGTCTTTCCACCACAGCTAGTGAATCTGTTTCATTAAAATTCTGTAATAAAAAAAGTTCAAAGAGGATGGTCAAGAATTTAGAATAATTTTTATGACAGTTCTTGAGTGTTTATGAAATACTTTTAAATTAAAAATAACTTTATTTATTTATTAGATTGAAGGGATCTCCCTACCATAACAGCATAAATTATATAGCAACAAAAAATTAACTACTATAAAGATAATAATATTAAACTATACCAATAGTAATAATTACCATAACAAATAAAAATTATAATAATTCACATTTGCAGAATTCACAATGTACCTTCCACTAATCAACTTTTTAAATTGATTCAAAGATAAATTCAAAATATCAATATCATTATGATTGTTCAAAAATCTAAATGCTCTATCAAAGAGATTATTACAATCCATAGTTTGTACCATAAAAAAAGTTAAAAGATCTTAATGTCCAATGTGGAACATTAAATTTAACACAATTTAAAAATTCAGGGCATTGAATTTATTTTTTACTATTATTTATATTTATTACTATCAACATTTACATAAACATTCTAAGATAATACACAATAGGTATACATAATATATAATATTAACTCTTATTATATAAGATAACATCATGTGCACATTTCTTAAATTGATTAAAATTACTGCATAAGAAATCAAGACTATCTGCATAAGTGCATACCTATTAACAGTTTTGGATTATTTAACAGATATGATGTTCGACAAAAAAGGAATATGCAGAAGGTTGTTGCATAAAATGGGATATAGATAGAGAAAAGAGCCAAACACTCAGGACACCTGGTTAGGCCACTCAGTACCTTGTAAGTAAAACAGACATTATAAAATTTCCTCCTTAGTGACAATGCAGTAAAAGACAATTAAGACATAGTTTGCTCCATACTAAGAACTACCCCAGATTTGAATAGTCTGTAACTTTATAAATCTGGATTGGATGTTTTCAATTCGAGATATGTTGTTTTCATAACAAGGGTACCAGATTATATTTGCGAATTCAGGATTTGATCGAACTAAAGAAAGATACAATGTTTTCAGTGCCGGAATGTTTGTAAAATCCTTGCATGATCTCGAAAAGCCTAGGAGTTTATTTGCCTTACAGATCATAATATCAAAATGGGAAGAAAAACTAAGCTTTGGATCTAGATAAACAACCACATCCTTCAATAATCCAACACTCTTTAATGCAATGTTGTTAATGGAATAATCAACAACCTGACAATTTTTTTATCTACTAAATCTCATAAAACAACATTTATTTACGTTAAGTAGCATGTTATTTTGTTGGCACCAGGAATATTGTGTATTATTGTGTTTATATCATTTTGCAAAGTAAGAATATCATTTAAAGTGGAGATTTGCCCGTAGACTTTTAGGTCATCGGTAAAAAGCAGGAAATGGGATTTCAAGAGAGATCCAAGATCATTAATAAAAAGACTGAAAAGCAGAGGTCCAAGATGGGAATCTTGAGGAACTCCAGAAGATGCCTGAAATGGTGAAGATAGGCAGCTTCCTACTTGCTGCTCACAGTTGGTTAAATATGATTTAATCCATTGTAATAAAGAGCCACAACTGCCAAGTTTAGCAAGTTTATCAACTAAGACGGTATGATTCAGTCATTCAGTCATGTAATATTATTAAGGATCTTGGTGTTTGGTTTGATAAGCACCTAAACTTTAACACACATATTACTAATCTGGTTCTTAACTCCTCAAAAGTTTTAGGCTTTGTTTTGCGTAATTGCAAGGAATTTTCTGTTTGAGTTTGACCTGTAAAAGAATATATATGTCTCTTGTTGTGTCACAGTTGGAATATGCATCAATGATATGGTCTTCTTTTTACACAAATGATTGTACTGACCTAGAAATGGTCCAAAATAAATTTATTCGATTTTGTTTATATAAGCTTGGTAAAAGGATTCCTAAGGATCACATTTATGATGACGCTCGGAGGTTGTTGGACTTATCAATCCTGAGCCAAAGCAGAGTTTACTCTGATTTGGTGGCTTGTATAAATTGGTGAATGGTCAGTTAAACTGTCCTGAACTACTTGGTGCAATATCTTTCAATATACCATCTTAGGAATTTTAGGTATAATAGATTATTCTCACTACCATTTCATAGCACTAATTAATAATGCATCCCACTACCCTATTTAACTGACACTTAAATTTATAATTCTAATGAAGTGGAAATATCGGGCATTGCTTTACCTAGTTTTAAGAGGCAAATTAAAAGTTTAATCTAATTTCAGCATTCAATGATCTATTAGTGTCATTGGGTAATAATTATATTATTATTACTATATTTTTTTGTTATTTCTATAACCTGGTTGTTATAATGTGGATTAGTGAATTGCTATTGATTAATGTTGGATCTTAATTAGTAAATTATTTGATATATTTTTATTTATTGTTAATTTTATTCAAATATTGGGCTAATATGGATTGTTATTTATTATTGTTTTAATAGTTTATATTATTTATAATTAGTATATGATATAGTTGGTAAACAAAAAAAGATTTGTTTCGACTGAATGCCCCTTAATAAAGCCATGCTGCTGATCACCAATTATCTCTTAAAAAACTTTAGGTAAAAAATTTTCCACACAGTGCTGGAAAAGTTTAGGGATAGATAATAAGATGCTGAGGGGGCAATAATCTGAAACATCATTCTTGTTACCAGATTTAAGGATTGGACAAACATTTGATAATTTTCCAATTATTGGGTTGTTGATGTCTAGTCTAGAAAGAGAGCACTGAATTAAATCTTTCAGAATCATAATTATTTGAAACATTTCCAGTTCCCACTGCAGTGTTTACCATACTAGTGTTGTAAACAGATGAGAAGTGTGAAGCAAACAATTAAGCAATAGAAACAGCAGAGTCAGCTTTAGAGTCACTAAGACATTTCACTTGGAAGACTAGTATTACCATTATTAGACTGAGAATTAACAAATCCAGAAATATTTACTGTCATTGATAATAGAATTTTCTGCTATTGTAACATTCCTTGGTCAGATTCCTAACTTCCAACCTTAAGGCACTAAAGTTTACATATGCAGAAGGAGAACCACTCTGCTTATACAATTTATGCGCAATTTTCTTCTGAGTTATAATGTTTTTGAAACTAGGAACCATAACCATATTCTGCTACCTATTCCAAGATAAAGTTTGACAAAAAATTCAATAATTCTCAAAAGCAAAGCAATTTTTTTGTTTTTTTATTTGTCCAATATTAGGTCATATACATACATACATTTTTTTGTTAAATGTTAATTATGTTCTGCACTTCTTTGTTTTGATTTTTTTTAAATTATTAAGTACAAACTTCTACTCTATTACTGCATTTTTCTAAGATTTCTTTTTAATCATAATAAAATGAATGTTCATTTGAAAACTTCCCACCACGGATTTATTACGGATTACGGATTTACCACGGTTTTATTTAAAAACTGATATTTTCATGTTTTTGTTTTCTATCTGAACAAATTAAGATAAACAAAGATTTTTCTAATTTTCTTCGAAACGAATCGACCGATATAAAAAAATCAAACGTCAAAATAAAAGACTTCGAAAGACCTTTTAAACAAGCTATTACTCGATACCCCTTGCCATTTAAAATGCCCTGGGGGCAGAGGGTGAAAGGGGGTGAAGTAATTTTAGGTTAGAAAGTTGTCCCCTTTGACAAACCTTTTGACGTATTTCGGCGTTTTTTTTTTAAACAGTGGTTTTCGATAAATCCGTGGTGGGAAGTTTTCAAATGAACACCCTGTATATACCAGGGAGTATTGTCAAGGTTTGCATTCCAACCATATCTGAAGTTTTTTGTCACATTTTGAACAAGTATTCCTATTAATTGTGATTTTAGTCTTAAGTATGATGTTTATTATTATGATTTTGTAAACTATGTGATTTTGTTGCCATTAATAATTACCTTGCTTGCATGAATTGGGATACTGCTTTTAATCAGAAGGATATTAATAAATGCATTGATATTTTTTACAATGCTCTCTATTTTGCTATTGAGATGTTTGTTCCAATTAAACATTTTAAATCATCTAATTTTGCCACTTGGTTTAGTAGAAAATTACAGAATCTTGTTATTCAAAAAAAGATTGCTCACACAAAATTCAAAAATAGTAAGAATCCCATGGATTATGTTAATTTTTTAAATTTGAGGAATGAATGTAAAACTCTTCGTGATGAATGTTTTAGGTCATATATTGAAAGATTAAATACTGAAATTTCTCATGATCCTTCTTCATTTTGGAAACACATCAATAGATTACGTAGGTCTGATTCATACCCCAATAGCATGCATATGGAAGCTGAGGTTGCTGGTAATGGTCAAGATATTGTAAACTTATTTGCTAGGTATTTTGAAACTACATACAGGCAACCTGTCCGCAAGGCTCCTGACTATAAATTTGATTACAGTCTGTCTTTTTCTTTATTGGACATATTTGATGAAATCTTACGCCTTCCGAACAAACATTCTTTTGGCCCTGATGGTATCCCATCTGTTTTTCTTAAAAACTGTGTGTGCACTCTGAGTAAGCCTCTGCATCACCTTTTCAATCTTTGCTTGACATCAGGCAAATTTCCTGATTATTGGAAGGTAAGCTTTTTAACGCCAATTCATAAAAATGGGGATAGAACTGATATTTGTAACTATAGAGGTGTGTGTATTCAGTCTGTAGTTCTTAAACTGTTTGACAGGTTGTTTTCTGTGCGATTTTCGTGGCACTGTAGGCGATTGCTTAGTGATCATCAGCATGGTTTTTGTCAGGGTAGATCTACGGTGACTAACTTTTGAGAGGTCTGTACAGGTCGATAGTGTGTACACAGACTTCTCGAAGGCCTTTGATAGGGTTGGTCATGAACATCTGGTTCAGAAGTTTGGGGCTATGGGCCCTGGTAGGACTTTGGTCGAGTTTTGTCACAGTTTTTTGACTGGTCGCACACAGTTGGTCAGGATAAGTAATTATATTTCTAATGGTATTGAAGTATCTTCAGGCGTGCCTCAAGGTTCGCACATTGGACCGGTCTTTTTTAACTTGTTCATAAGAGATTTGAGTGATGTAATTGTTCATTCAAAACATTTTGCTTTTGCTGATGATTTTAAACTGTATAAAGCCATTGAGTCATATCTTGATGCTGAGCTACTTCAATTGGATTTAAATAGTGTTGCTGAGTGGTGTAATAGCAATAGTCTGGAACTGAATGTAAAGAAGTGTATATGTATTTCGGTTGGTCGTTCTAATAAAATTATTAATTATCAATACACAATCAACAATAACGAACTCAAGTCAGTTGATACAGTTAAAGATTTAGGTGTTCTTTTTGATACCAAGCTAACTTTTTTGCCGCACATTTTGGATATTATTAACAGGAGTATGCGTAGTCTTGGTTTTATCACTAGAAATAGTGTACATCTTTCACCTTATTGTTTCAAATTACTTTATTACTCTTTGGTACGTTCCTTGCTTGAGTATGCATCTGTAATTTGGTCCCCTTATTATGATTCTCATATTGAACACCTTGAGGCTGTACAAAGAAGATTCTTAAGATCCCTTGCTTATAGAGCTGAAGTTAATATTTTTTTTCGTAATTTTTACATCGACTATAATGCTATCAGTGTCCAATTTAATATCCCTAATCTTGAAGTCAGACGGCATTATTCTGATGCTTTAACGTTTTATAAGATCTTAAATGGTTTATATCATTGTCCTACCATCTTGGAAGCAATTCCTTTTAACACCTGTCAAAGAAGGATCAACTCTTCTATGTTTCGTTTACCCTTTCATTCGGCCAACTATGGGTTTTTTTCTCCACTGACTAGGACTTTGCGTTTCTTTAATGAAAATAGTTTGGATCCATTTTCCGGCGGCTTACGGTCATTCAAATCAAAAATAAATAATCTTACACTTTAACCTACGTTCCTTGGATAGTGCTAAGTTTTTAGCCCTGTTGATGACTGTTTTTTCAGAGGTTTTATCTTGGTATATATATATTTTTTTTTGTAATTCTAGTATTGTATTTATATTGCTATATTGTCTAGTATTTTGTATTATCTATTTTGTTTTTGTAAACTGGCTCTGCCGTATATTGAAATAAATAAATAAATTTATTAAAGCATGGAATTTTCCCAGATCAATTAAAAAGTGCACTTATTAAGCCAATCTACAAAAAAAAGGGTGATCCTAATGAATTTGGATTCACTTCTTATCTCAATAATAGAGTCCAACAAATAGTAGTAGAAAGCAGCAGATCAGAAATTCAGGCTAATGAAATATGTATACCACAAGGGAGTATTTTGGGACCTTTCTTGTACATTGTGTTTATAAATGACTTGCCTTTTAAAATTATTGATAATATTTAAACAGTATGCAATACCCTAACAATATTTGCAGATGACACAAATTTATTAGTGGCATCTTATCCTATCCTTCCTATCTAAAGAAAAGAATTCAACGGGTTAAGATGGGTAGACAATTATCTGTGCAGTACATGGCAGTGTCTGGAGTGCCACAGGGCAGTAACCTTGGTCTATTACTGTCTGTGATTTTTATTAATGACTTGCCAGATTCTGTAGAATGTTCTGAGTGTGTCATGTTTGCAGATGACTTTAAGTTATTTAAACATATATCATCTATTAAAGATTGTGATGAGTTGCAGAGTGATTTAGACTCAATGTCTGAGTGGTTTAAGGTCAATAGAATGTCATTAAATGTTGGTAAATGTCATGTTTTACCTTTTACACGAAAAGTGGAATGTACCAAGTTTAATTACATGATTGATAATTTGTCACTAAGCAGGAAAAGTGAATGTAGGGACCTTGGTGTGTACATGCAGTCAAACTTTAAATTTAACCAGCACTATGAAGCTACTGTCAATAAAGCATATAAAGTACTTGGATTTGTAATTAGAAACCCTAAAAACTTTAAACAAATAAAATCAATCATAATGTTATACAATACATTGGTTAGACCCCATTTAGAATATGCCTCTGTTATTTAGTCACCACAGTCATTGGTGCATATTGATATGATTGAAAAAGTGCAAAAGAGGTTTTTAAGGTATCTATACTTAAGAACTCATAATACCTGTCCCTATATGATTTCTTATGAAAGTGTGCTGACTCCATTTAGTATGGTTAGATTAAGTATTAGAAGAAGTTTAAATTATGTACTATTTATATATAATATTGTCAACAATTTAAAGTATAAGAAATGAATCTTAATTAACAACATAACTTTTGTGGTTCCTAAAGTAATCTTAAGAATAAGAAATAAAAGCTGCCAATGTTTATTAGAGTTAGATCTGTGATTTTAGGTAGTTCAAAGTATAAGTAGTACACATACTTGTTTTAGAACCTGCTATATGTATTTGTATGTTTTTTATGTTTTTAATATTTTTTTTATATTGTTAATTTGTTTAGTTAGTATATTTTAGTTGTAGTCTTTCTTTTTCGCACCTTTACTGGCTTAGTAAGGCACTCTTAACATGTAATTACATTTCCAATGTGTTTGTGAGAGTGTAATAAATAAATAAATAAAATAAAAAAATAAAAATAAAAAATCTTTGAACATTTCTGAGCTATGCCTGAATGGAGATCTACTGTTTAAAAAAGGCAAAGATTGGATTAATAAGCTTATATTGAATGAACAAAAAATGAACTTTCTAATTTTTAAAACAAAACAAAACAAGGAAATAACCCTAAAAGAAGTAAACTTCAACAATATTAATGTTAGTGCAAAGTGCAGGCTTCAACTAAATTTCTGGGTGTACATACGATGATTTGTTAGACTTTTCAGATCACATTGAATATTTACAAAATAAGCTTAATAGAGTTTGTTTTTGTTTCTATACAGTTCTAAAATACCTAAATGAATGCCTTGTATTTTGAAAATTATGAGTCTGGGGCTAGGTATGGCATTATTTTCTGGGCAGCGAACTCTAAGATACAAAGAATATTATATAGTCATTCAAAAAAGGGTAATTAGAATAATGTTTGGGATGCAATACTTGGAATCATGTAGAGGTATTTTGAGATCTAAGAGAATACTAACTGTATATGCATTGTATATATTTGAAGCAGTGATGTTTTTATTTAAAAATAGAGATAAGTTTCCTACTTCTGTTGATCATAGGTTGAATACTTGCACATGTAATTTTAACTTCCCTATACATAGGAATTAATTGTTTGAAAAGAATCCCTACTATATGTGCATAAAGTTATTTAATAAACTTCAGCATGAAATAAAAACTAAAGGAAATTAAAACAGATTTAAACAAAAGGTGAAAAACTTACTACTTACTTTAGAACCATATAGTCTGGACGAGGTATGTAAACTTATATATAGTTATGTCAGGGAGACACTCATATTTCTAAAAAGCCTTTTTTGTAATGTCAATTAATTTTATTCAAGTTTTCATGTATAATGTGACTTTGTAATATGAAATAAAGAAAACATTACTATTATTATTAATGCTGTCTGATATTGATCGGAACCAGAAAAAAGAACTGGACGTTTGTTTAGTCACCCATTTAGTTTTTAATTTATCAAGTCCTTCTTAATTGAAGATTTCTATTAATTGAAATTATAAAAATTTAATAGTTCATTAATTTTCTCTAGATTCCAAGGATGTTTCCTGCTTGTTCTTATTTTGGAGTTTAGTGCATATTATCTATTATAAATACTCAGGACCTCGAAAAGGGTATATAAGGTATATGCTATATTATGTCCTAGTTAGATATTTATTAAGTGTTTAAACTGTGGCTGGTGGGTTGTTAACTTAAAATTTATTAAGTATAAGCAAAAAAAGGGAGTGATCAGGGATAATAATAATAATATGGGTTAATATTACTTATTTAAACTAAAACCTAGTGTTCAAAAAAATACACTTACCATATTTTGAATTGAAAATACTGTAAATTTGCATAAAAAGAAAGTTCTATAAAGAAAATAGTTTCTTTAAAGAAAATTAAGAAAATTTGTCAACATTTCTCAAATCTCCAAAGGGGTTGAATCAGTTTGACATGCGCGATCGAATTCCGAATTCGACGGATTTGACCAATGATTATGTCAACATGTCAAAGGGAACCGTATCAAAGTTGCTATAAGAGCATAAATGTACAATGCTGGTTGCTACGCCTTAATATGAAACTGTCCTGTTAACAATGGTGTTCCAGATATGAACGTCATAAGTATAGAAGAGAACGAAATAAAAATGAAACTAACAAGCTTTAAAACTGGACAGCACCTAAGAATAAAATCATATTCACAAGCACTCACAAACAAATCAAATTAAATATATTACAGAAAAAGTCATATATCAAAAAATTACATAAATAATAGTTGTACACCTAGATATCGTGGTCGTACAAGCAAATCCCTTTAAGTCCACTTTTTGACGAACTTGAGTTTTTCGTACCACTAAGTCCGCGCGATGATTTCTCATCAAGTCAACAATCATTTAAGTCCATTTTCCCCATACTTTTAAAGATATAGGCCACATGTATTTGCCTAAGTCCAAAATATTTTAATTTTGAACAAAAAAAATCAGTTATGTGCACTTAAGCGATTTTTATTAGGAGCATGAGACAAGTTTAAACAGGGAAAAACCTGTAAGTCCATTTAAGTAAATATTTACGCGTACTTGTGTTAATTTATTTGCCGGCAGTTTACATTATTTTGTTGATTGTGGCGGTTGGTCAGTATGTCTTCTAGAGGGAAAAAACTAGTGTTTATGGCGTGTAATAATACACTAAACCAGAGACGTAGTAGTGATGAAAACTCTATTAGTTATAATAGAATAATAGGCTCTAACGTGTCCAGGTTTTATGAAAGGGTTGGGGAACAGCGCGATGCTACACCGAAAGGTAAGTAGATAGAACTTCTTAAATTTTGGATATTTAGAGTTAAAATGCATTTTACAGTTACAGCAAATTATTATCTGTTTCATTTTTATTAGATTTTTATTCGCTAGTTTTAAACTGTGTAGGGACTTCAGTTTTTTTCTGTTTGTAGTATTCGTAGGTAAATAGACTTTTTTTTTTTTTTTTTTAAGTTTTTCTTCCTGTTTGTGGTACTAGTAGCTTAACGGACTTAAGTTTTTTTCTAAATTTTAGATAAAAATATAGAAATTGAAAGAGGGTCTGAGATGGGAAATTTAAATGTATCAGAACCGTCTGTTGATCACGTGTCTCAGCATTCCTTCAATGAAGACGATTTAGCCTTAATTGATGATAGTGATGACTCGATCCTAGATCCAGACTTTAATGAAACAGATGATTCAAATGACTAGATGGTAAGATTTTTAGTTGTCACAGAAAAATTAGAAAATGCCTTAATTGTCTTACTTATATTTTTTTGTAGAGCTTGGAAATGACACACAGCTTAAAAGATGGAAAGAAAGTCAACCTAAAAAGTGGAAAAGAGCTGTGGCGAAAAAAAGAAGAAGCGAGGGACTTGATTATGTGACTAACAACAAACAGCGGCCAGCCAAGAAACCTCAAGCCATTAACTGTGAAAAGTGTCGTTTTAAATGTCAGACAAAATTTTTAGAAGAGGAAAGGCAAACTTTGTGTTTAACGTATTGGAGAATAAATAATTTTACACGGCAAAAAGATTTTATTCTTGCAAATGTCACAAGCTCTTCTCCAGAGAGAAAAAGACAGAGAAATGGAAATAAGGCTCCTAGAAGTAATTCTAAACAGTACTATTTTACAGAAGATAAAAACAAACTAAGAGTTTGTCAGGCATTTTTTTTGAAAACTCTTAATATAAGTGCTGATGTTGTAAAAAATGCATTTTGTTATAAAGGCTCTTCTGGCGTCTATGTCGGTGAAGACAGACGTGGCAAATCGGTACCCAAGAACAAAACCAGGCCAGAACTTCTTGCCGATGTAGAAAGGCACATTCAAAGTTTTCCGACCGTACCATCCCATTATTCCCGAAAGTCAACTGAAAAGGAATACTTGGACAGCAAATTATCAATAGCTAAGATGTACAACCTTTATGAGGAAAAATGTAAAATAGAAAAAAAAGAAGCTGTCTCGTTCATAACGTATAAAAGGTATTTTGGTTCCAAATTTAATTTATCCTTTTATCACCCTAAAAAAGACCTTTGTCAAACTTGTGAAAAACATAAGACAGGTGATGAGAGTCAGACCGATATTGAAAAATTTGAAAGACATGAAAGTCGTAAAAGGGATTGCTACTCTGCCAAAGAAAAGGACAAATACATGTGGAGGACAGAACCGCAACCAAAATGTTGCAGCTTTACTGCTTTATTTAGTGCAGGTTACGCACCTTCAAGTTATTCAACATAATTTTATGGAAAGTGGGCATTCCTACATGGAGGTAGACTCCATGCATAGCTCAATTAAACATGCAAAGAAATATGTACCAGTTTACACAATTCAAGATTGGCTTAATATTTTTAGACTCGCCAGATCAAACAGAAATAAAAACAAAAAAAGTCAACCATACAATGTCCAAGAATTAAAATTTAATGACTTCTATGATCTAAAGGCTTTGTCTGTAAAAATACTTCGAAATAAGAGTAAAGATACAGAAGGAAACACAGTCAATTGGTTACTAATCAAATCATTACGTTACTCAAAAGAGAGGCCAGGCATAATTGAATTTAAATACATGCATTCTGACCCTTATAAGTATATTAATGTTTTTGGAAGGGGGAAAACCCCAACTTTTCCGAAGGTCCATTATACAGCAAGTCCTTAAAACCATTATACAGCAAGCAACTGTCAATCACTGAAAAGAAGAAAGAGGATCTTCTAAAACTGTGCCATAACAATATAATTCCGGCAGAATTCCATGGATGGTACAATTCTTTGCCAACATCCACAAATGCACCAGAACACTTGGTCGAATCAGACAGTAGTGATGATGACGATGATTTACCATTAATCACTTATGTCCAACAAAATAAATATCAGAAAAAAAATGTAAGTCCAACCTGTATGTAAAAAACGTAAAATAAAAAAAAACTTAGATGATATAGGTGTTTTGCTGATAAATTATCATTAAAAAAAAGCTAACAAATCATGTCTACAGCTTTAAAATATCACATATTCAAAAACAACTTTTACAGGCAAATTAAAATCTTTTTTTCCATTTTTCTCACAATTCACTTTTATGGACTTATACGGTTTTACTTGTACGCCCACGTTATATATCTGTGTGTGTGTACAAGAGAACCTTTCAGGAATCGCATATCCATAACTTATTATATTAATTTCCTAATTCTAACAACTATATAAGACTTATCTATTAACAATTGATAACCACGTTCTATATACCTAGTTTGTTTATTATGAACCTGAAATGGATTTTTATGACCTGTCCAAGATGTTAGCAACCATATCAAAGTAATGAAAGTATTAACTTAAATATAATTAAATTTTTTTATTAAACAGATTTCGGTTGTGCATCGACTAATAAAATTTAGGACCAATATATGTTACAAATGTTTGATTTCTCGTTTTTGTCAGAAAAGGAATTTTCACAGACTCCGCAGACGTGCTTCTTGTATGATAATTTGTAGTATATTGTTGTCTTAAGCCAGGGTGTTTGTACCCTAATAAAAGAATTGACTTAACATACCGGGTGGCGCATCGAAAACGAAACAGAGCCAATTACGGGCAGTCCATTAACTTTTTAAAAAAACGCTCGGACCCGTCGGTTTTATTTTCGAGGGGGACACTTAATAATCACAAAATCACTTTCCCACCTACAACCCCCTAAGCGGGAATGGCACTAACCCTAAAATCTTAAATGGGAAGGGGGGTCGAGCGATACCTCATTGGAAAGGTCTTTTAATTCTCTTTACAAGGGTACTTGGTTTGATGCAATTTAAGTAAGTACTTTTTAAAAAAAAACATCTTGTCCAACTTGCATTGTCTTATTTATTTAATGTAACACGACGTTTCGGTTGGTAAGTATCTCCAACCGTTGTCAAGTGTAAACAGACAATGCAAGTTCGACAAGATGTTTTCACTGTACCATTGTCTACCACCTTCAAAAACATACTTTTTAAAATTTTCGCATTTAAACCTTAAAAGGTAGTTTTCAATATTTTTACTTTATTATAGACTACTAAAGGTATTTTTAAGAAAAACAATGCCAGGCAGTAGGACAAAACCATCAAGTATTATTAAATTATGAGACAAAAAATGAGATAGCTCTATCATATTACAGAATATTTTGATTTTAAGTCTAGTCATTCAAAAAATTATCGCAAAAATAGATTTAAAAAGAATTTGCTTAAGTGTTAGCTTATAATAAATGTTCAAAATGGCCACCTCCATTCTCCATGCAATAAAAAAGATTTTGCTCAAAGCGTTGTCGCACGTTCTGCAATACTTCAGGCGTGATTTGAAGACATTCACATTCTCATTTACAATTCTGCCTTGTAAATCTTCTAACGAAGTGGGTTCAGTCTCATAAACTTTGCTTTTTAAGTGACCCCAAAGAAAAAAGTCTAGAGGTGATAAATCCGGCGATCGTGGAGGCCATTCAATAGCACCTCTTGTTCCAATCCATCGTCCTGGAAACGTCCGATCCAAATATTCTCGCACGAATAACGTATAATGTGGTGGGGCACCATCCTGCTGAAACATCAATCTATCCTCATCGTATCTGTCATTTTGAGTTTCAATTATAGCTGTCAATGCTGGATCAATGGCCTGTTGTAATAGCTCTAAGTACATTTCACCTGTCAGATTTCCAGGTAAAAAAAATGGACCAACTAAATTATCACCAAAGATACCAGCCCAGATATTTAACTTTTGTAGGTATTGGGTGTGTACCTCACGATACACTCTAGGATTATTGTCGGACCAATATCGGCAGCTATGACGATTGACCAAGCCATTCAGGAAAAAAGAGCTTTCATCAGAGAAACACGTATTAAACAAAAAATTTGGGTCATTAATAATTCGTTCACTCATAATTTCACTAAATTGTGATCGCCGATCGAAATCATCTTCATTCAGCTCTTGCACAAGATGTATTTTGTACGGATGAAACTTATGAGCTTTTAGAGTTCTTTGGATACTACGTCGACTAATACCTGTGACAGTTTCTAATTGACGGGTACTTAATGTAGGATCTAGATTAATATGCCCTATTACAGCCACTTCCATACCTTAATTCCTTACGGGATTTTCAATATTGCATTTGCGATTCGCCACTGATGAAAACAAAGTCCTGCACTATAAATCACCTTTTTAACAGCGTACTACATTTAGAATAAATTGAGAATAATTCAATTTTTAGTTTTGGTCAGCAAGAAAATTTTACAAATATTTGTAAAATTTTTTGGCTGACCCGTTCTCTAGTTCATCCGTATTATTCTAATGATATTTATTACCTGTCGTAAATAAATTAATATTAATCCAACTTGGTCTGTGATTAAGATAGTGAACTAAAGCAAATTCTTTTTAAATGTATTTTTGCGATAATTTTTTAAATGTCTAGACTTAAGGTCAAAATATTCTGTAATATGATAGAGCTATCTCATTTTTTGTCTCATAATTTCATAATACTTGATGGTTTTGTCCTACTGCCTGGCATTGTTTTTCTTAAAAGTATCTTTAGTAGTCTATGATAAAGTAAAAATATTGAAGGCCTTTTAAGGTTTAAATACGAAAATTTTAAAAAGTACTTACTTAAATTGCGAAACCAAGTACTCTTGTAAAGAGAATTAAAAGACCTTTCCAATGAGGTATCACTCGACCCCCCTTCCCATTTAAGATTTTAGGGGTAGTGCCACCCCCGCTTAGGGGGTTGTAGGTGGGAAAGTTTTATTAAGTGTCCCCCTCGAAAATAAAATCGACGGGTCCGAGCGTTTTTTTTAAAAGTTAATGAACTGCCCGTAATTGGCTCTGTTTCGTTTTCGATGCTCCACCCGGTATATTTGTTGTACCGTCATAAATTGAGCTTCCTGGAACAAGAGTTTAGTTGAGTAACTAGCATTTTTTTTAAATATGACTCTTAACAGATATCTATGGCTAACATTGAGAATATTTAAAGTTGTTAATTAACAATTTATTTAAAATTGTTAAGTAATACTAAGTTCCGCCCCATATTGACAAACCGTATCTAATTATTGATTCCGCCAACGCAAAGTATAGCAATTTCAAAATTTTAATTGAAATCGAATATCATACTAATAATTATTTCCAAGGGCGCTGAATCAGAAGGGGAAGTCTATTGTCTTAACCGGCCATGTCGCCCGATTTAACATGCCTCGACTTTTATTTATAGGTTGTTTAAGTAATCATATTTCGGTTTAAAATCAGTCCTTTTAATGACCATGATTTAAATATAAGAAAGAATAAGGGTTCACAGGACTCAAAGAACTAAAAAAATACGTTACTTTCGAACTTAGTTTGGTCGTTGATACAAAAATAATCAGGTGATTTTATTGCCAAGAATATTAATACCATTAGTCTTAATTAATTAAGATAATTGTTAAGAATACTAAAACACATAAATTTTGTTTTATCCATATTTATTGTTAATTTATTCTCTTCCAACCATTGATGTACTTTTGCGAATTCACGTATAATATGCTCGACTGTATCGCTCCATTTATCGCCTTGTACAAGAAGAACAGTGTCATCTGCATACGAGATTAGTCTATCTGTTGTTAAATATAAGAGATCGTTAATGTATAAAGAAAATAATAGCGGTCCGAGAACAGTACCTTGCGGTACACCATATTGCACTATTTTAACAACACATTGCCGCCGATCTTCAAAATAGTTTTTTATTAAATTTTGAGCCAAACCCCTCACACCATAACCTTCGAGCTTTTCTAGAAGAAAATTATGACCTAACAGTATCAAACGCCTTTGCCAAGTCTAAAAATATTGCCATTGGTTTCTTATTATCATTTATTGAGCTGTAAATAAATTTAGTTACAAACTGATTCGGCGAAAGAATGTTATGTTTTTCTATGTATTTTGTAATTCTATCTCTTATACATATCTCTCGTTGTTTTGCTATATTGTTTATTATTGAGATTGGTCAGTAGTTGCCTAGTAGGTCAGATTTATTCTCTTTATGGATAGGTATAACAACGGATTTTTTTAGGTCCGGTGGGATTTTGACGGCCAAAATAAAAATGTTAAAAACATGAGTTAACAATAATTTTTAAAGCAGTTATACCGCACCAAACGTTGACCAAACTGACACGGACTTGTAGACCTCTTGGATGCACTAACAAAAGATTTTCTCTTGACCAGTAATGGTGGTGTTTTCTATTAAACATTCCAGAATTTAAGAAATTTAATTTATATATCCATAAAATGTAACGAACGTCACTTTGGCGACAGAAATTAAGATACCAATGGCAAAAAACAAGTCTTCTCTCTGGATCCTCTGCCAAAAGCGTTTAAACTGGTTGTTATAGAATAAATTTGTACTTTTTTAAAATCCTTTGAACAGTATCATAATTGAAATTAGAATCCTTGAGAATATCTGGTATTAAATTCTCACGATAAGCTTCGAAATATCCATAACTGCAATTTCCGTAACCTCGCTTATTATTATGAATTATTTTTTTGCCCTTGTTTTAGCAAAAACATTTTCGTTGCCCCTAAATTTTTGATAGAATCTGAAATAATATCGTTCATACGGTTGAATGCGAGCGGGATATAATTCAGTGTAGTATTCTTTTCTCTCAAAGAGGAATTTCTGCACACTAAATAACATTCTAACATATCACACTTTTCTTCATGAGAGAAACTACTTTTTTTTTAAATTAATAACAGAACAATGCTTATAAACGAGTATTTGACCAACACAATAATGTTTGACATTATTTAATTTAAAGCCTTCTAGTTGCGAGGATGTCATGTTCAGCAGTTTGTCGTCGCTTATCTTAATGCTACCAAATCGCGAATGCCATGTTTTTTTCATAACGGTGTTAATATTTTAATGCTGCAAATAATTTCAAATGTTTGTCTTTAATTTTGACTCTAGCAGAAAAGTCATTATAAACTTTTTTGTTTAAAATTTGTTGTTTTAACAAAAAAAGTATAATATACAGGGTTTCCATTTAAAAAAATGTTATTTTACAAGCATTAAAAATGCTACCAGTTTACTAATTTAAACAACTTTGTATTTTCACTATTAACAAAGTGGTGGACACTAGTCACTCCATTTACACACACAAAGTGGTGGTAATAGAGGTTTTTAAGAAGTTACAAAATCCAACCACTTATAACAAGACTTCTCAACGTAACAATGAACAACCTCCTCCTCCTCAAATGGTGCAAAATCTGATTGCATACGACAAAACGAAAAACGTGCAGTTTATCTTGGGATGTGATGCAAACTCTCATCACACAGCCTGGGGTAGCACAAACATTAATCACAGAGACGAGTTTATCTTTAACTATAATGTATAAAACAACAAAAAACAATTTCTGGCAACGAGCAAAGCTAACTTGATTTATTTCCATAATTTTTAAAGATGCATTTTATGCATAAAAGACGTTTTTTTAATTAACGATTACACCCAAACGGTAAGATTTACGGCAAAAGTCATGGAGGAATTTTTTGTTTATAATTGATTGATAATTAAGATAAAATCATATTTTTTTTCGTAAGTCAATGGCGTAGTATTTTTTTTGTAAAATTGCATTAAAAATTCATCATAGCTACGCCACTGGTTGCTAAAAAAAAGTAGGTGAACCTCTAAAAAATGTGTTTTCATGCCATAATATCCTGTGCCAAAATTTAGTTCAATATTTTAAACCGTATTTGAAAAATTTATTAAAAACGAAAAAAATAAAACTTTAACACCCTGTATCTTAAAAACTAAGCATTTTAGGACCCATGTTTATATGAACTTTTCGACTTAAAATCGGTCCAGGAATGTCCCTTCTAAATTATCACATACCTTTAAGTAACACCCTGTATACTTGAGGAGGAAATAACAATTATTAATAATACAGGCCATGAGTCAACCTTTATCACTAAAAACAGAAAAGAGGTACTAGATTTAACTATTAGTTCAACTATTTTGGCAGCAAGGTCAGGAACTGGGTGGTGTCATCGGAGCCCTCATGCTCAGATCACAGACCCATACGGTTTGACATTGCTATCAGTAACAGACTCATAGTTGAATATAGGAACGTGAGAAGTACTGACTGGGCCGGATATAAATCGACCCTACAGAGGAACCTACTATTCTTTGACAAAACTAGCACGAATCATGATCAGCTAAAATACATGGCTGATAAAGTACTTGAAGCTTTTGTGATATTCTGCATATTCTGTAAACTGTCTACTGAAGGTGAAGCGGAACAATCGCGGCACACCTTAGTGAAACAACAATCTTAACAATGCGGTCTGAAGTACACAAAGTCTTCAACCGTGCCAAAACCAGTAACAACTGGGAGCCACATCGTAGGGCGTTAACCGACTACAATAAGGCTATACGTAAAGCTAAGACGGATTCATGGAGAAGGTTTTGCGAGGACGTCAATGAAGCGCTTTTCTTTCACTTTTGCACAGACCAGACGGGAGACGCTTGAAGACCTGGCACAAACACACTTCCCCAGGTCCAAATTGCTTCATCACTTTGGAGAAAACGCTGGGCGAGAACCCCGGCGACCATCCAGAGAAAACTGGCTTTTTACCAGAAACATAATTTTGCCTAGTGCTGTTAAAGGTGCAATTAAATAATTTCAGCCCTTTAAATCACCAGGAAGAGACAAAATCTAACCTTCAAGTTGTGCTGGACTTACTTTTACCGCACCTGTTAGCACTACTTGAGCTAGTTATGTAATACACAGCCTAATAAATATTTTGAGAATACAATTTTATGTGGGTTGTCCTGATACATATAAACCCTGCATCAAAAAATATTTTTAAAATGCCTGACCTTTCGCGTAATATTTTGAGAAATGTTATGGCAAATAATACAGTTACCCCATTAAAGTCAAACATTAACGTCGCACTGAAAAATGCGCGTTGACAGATTTCGCCTTTAAAAATCTCTCTATGCGTAATATATATAGTAAATTTATAACTTATATTAATTTTTAGACGGTTGCAACTTATTTAATGAAAATAGCATACCGGATTTAAATTTAACTAATATTTATAGCTATATTTAAAAAATAACTACTATTGATGTTTGGTTTTCATAAATATTAAAAAACTATTATTGGTCTATTTTTTTTAAATTCTTTTGGTAGTTCAGAATCTGATACGATTATTTAATTCTGAAAATTCTCTAAACAAAACTAAATGAGAGAAAAAGGTTTTCGAACACCCTAAGCAAAAAGACACTATACAAAAAAAATATTATTTACGAAAAAAAATGATTTGTAGAGATTTGCAACTATCTAAAATCGATTTAGATATTTATTATCTACTATAGGAAAAAGTTTTATCCAAATCCTTTGGGAATTTTGGCAGTTAGAGCCTTTTTAATTTCTTTAATATTTGACTTTTTAAATCATTTTCACAACAAAATCTTAGTTTGTAGAGGTTTGGGACCACCATAATTCGATTTAGGTATTCATTGTTCTCGACAAAAAATTATTCAAATCCATTGGGAATTTCAGGAGATACGGCCATTACATTGATTAAATAACAGCGAGCGCGGACTATACATTGGTCGCTGGTAACCGACATTCCAACATATGCTGCGTTCTCGACTTTGGTTGCTGGATATGCATCTGTCACATAAGATCATATGGCTATGACATATGATAGTTTACAGTAGAAGTAGAGTGACTGTTTTTGTGTTTTGGTTTGGGAGTGTTTTGATTCCTAGTAAAACCAAACAAATTCTGGACATAAATATTTCTTTAATTTGTTTATTTTGATTGTCCCTCAAATAACTAACAAACGTATTTAATATTTAATTGTCCCAGTGTTAATTATTTATCATCATGGCTGTAGATCTTAGTAACAAAAGTATTGTCCAGTGGTTTCCTGACCTGGAACAGCATAGATGTGGTTACTGCAAGAGCTCTTCTGGGAACATTTCCTATGGTAATTTTTTATCAACTTAATTTAGTTAAATTATTTATTTATTTATTTACTAAACATTGCTTAAGAGGAAATTGCTAATAATAAGACAACTAATGCTTGACAGATCAAGAAGTCTATAAAAATAGAAATGATTCAGAAGCCACTGAAATCTCAAGATCATAACTCCACAGAACCCTAAAGGCAAAGAAAATTAAATGAAGGGTTTATATAGAAAGAGAGATTTGATGGTTAAAAGGTCATGATCATTGGAGTAATTTTGTTTTTAAAATATAGCTTTAGTGCCATTAAACAGGTCAATATCATTATTGCTGTATAAAACCATGAGCAAGCTTGATAGAAAGGTGCATTTCTTGCTAAGTTAGTAGGTATATTTTCTAAATAAAAGGGAAGATGTTTTATATGCAGATGCAGTAAACAAACAAGTTTAAGCCCCTTAAAAGATGAGGTGCATCAATATGTGGTTACATAGTTTAAATAAAAAAAGCTGGCTGCTTAGAATAACACAAAATGCACACTTAAAAATTAAATCTTCGTAAAAGTAACTTATATCACAAATATAACATATAACTCACAGGGTATATTCCATCGATTTTCAAGCCCAGATATTTCAGAAGCCAGTTTTGCATATATTTGAGTCTGTTTATATGGACATTATAGTTGGGGAACCATACCATTGCTGCATAAAGTAATTTAGACTTAGTCTCCCTTATATAAGGTAATAAGACTGTCTAATCTTTTAAATTCTTTTGTTGACCTGATTAGGAAACCAAGATCTTTCAAGAAAGATTTAAGAACTGCTAACCTATAATTGTACTTTATTTCATTGCAAATAATTGAGATTGACATACACTTACACTTTTTAATATTTAGAAGTAGTTTATTTATTGTATACAAGTGTGTTAAAGCATCCTCATTAGTTTCTATGATGTGAATTTTTTTTAAGTCATCTGCAAATAAAAGACACTCAGACATAACAGTAATCTAGTGATATTATTGACAAATATAGAAAAGATCAGTGGGGCAAGATTGCTTACTTGAGGGGTACCACTCAGTGTTGGATAAAAATTTGACATAAAGCCATTGCATTCAATAAAATGGGAAAAATTCTTTACATAGGAGACCAGAAGTTGTATAAGGCCATGATGGAAACCCAAAGATATCATTTTTTGAATGATAAGACCATGGTCCAACCTATCAATGGCCTTCAAAAAATCTGTATACACATCATCCGATTGTCCCACAGCTTTGTATGCTTTTTGTAAAGTCAAAGTCAAAATATACTTTGTTTGCTAAGTTTACTTGTGCTAAAAGCTTCCTAATCCTAGAATTTATTTGGTTATACAGGATACAGGACAAAAACAGAATACAGAATCAATTTTGATTGTACATAAAAGCATATTTTATATAATCAAAGAAAAAACCAAAAAAGAAGAAAAGAAAAGGCAAAAACCAACATAAAACAAAAATAATAAAAAAAAAATGGGTCAACAGATATATAATTAATTTTAAATATTAAAATAAGTCGTTAAAATACTCTTCAATGCTGTAGTAAGCTTTTGGTAAGATTAATTTCTTAAGTTCTCTCCTAAGCTTTTTAAGGTCTGTAACAGTCCTAATTGAAAAACGAACATGATTAAATATTCTACGACTAATAAATATAAGAGAGTTTCTCGTAAGTGAGGAGGTGGGAATTGGAATAGATAAGTTGCCTACTTGACAAGTATTATGACTGGTGCAGGATGGTGGACTTACAGACTTATGTATGAGTGTTGCAGTTTCCAATATAAAGAGTGAGAAAACTGTTAAAATTCTTTCAGCTACAAAAAGAGGTTTACAAGAGACTCTCAGACCAACACCACACAGATACCTTAATGCTTTTTTCTGAATAGTAAAAATTATGTTAAGGAGTCCCTTGGAGCACAAACCCCAAAATGGCAACCCATAACGGATATAAGAGTGTATTAAGGAGAAATAAACTGAACAAGCAAACAACCCTCTCAACTCATGCCTGGCAACCCTAACTGCAAAACAATCAGAGGAAAGTTTAGCAGCGAGGCCCAAAACATGGTTGTCAAACCTTAAACTCTCATCAATGAAGAGGCCGAGAAATCGACAATAATCCCCACCATGTAGTGGGCTCTGCTCATCAAAGAAAAAACCCTCTACATTACACTTAAAACCCAGAACAAAAATCTTATTAACATTGAATACAAGCTGATTGCAGATGCACCACTCTTTAATTTTGTGAAAGTCCTCTACTAAGAGACCTGAGAGATCTGATGAGACTAACTACCTACTGAGAGATCTGACTATTTTTCGATCTTTGTTATGCCACAGAATTGTAGTATCATTGGCAAACTGAACCACTAGTCCAACGTATCATAAAAATAAAATAGGACCTAACACTGACCCTTGAGGTACACCACATTTAAGGTGTGCTATCCCTGACGAAAAATCCAGATGTAACCACCCTCTGGGTGCGACCAATGCGACCAAACAAGTATGACTTCAACCATCCCAAAGCCACTCCCCTAAATCCATAAAAATCAAGCTTTGACAGCAGTATTCCATGATCCACACAATCGAAGGCCTTCGACAGATCACAGAACACCGCTGCTGCAGCCTCCTTGGAGTTCATAGATAGATACACACTTTCCAAGAATCTGAAAATGGCATACTGCATGCCCTTAGATGACTGAAATCCATACTGATTAGGAGACAGCACATTGTATTTGGTCAAAAAAGAGACAATTCTCTTTTTTGCAAGCCTCTCAAGAACCTTGGAGAGGATACACAAAATTGATATGGTACAGAAATTAGAGGGTCGGTCCAAGCTACCACCTTTATGAAGACGGATAATCATAGCTTCCTTAAAAAAAATACATAAGATTTGTAATGGTCAACCTTTTACTGAAGAAACCTTGTTGTTTTAAAAAAATATAATTTTTTAGTTGATAAAACAAGCTGTTATAGATACATGCCTCAACATGCCTCAAGGGCTTTTCAGAAGTTGGACAGTATGAAAAAAGTCTATAATTTTAGGGGTCAGGTCTTTAATTATAATAAAACTAAATACAAGGGAAAACATGCAATGAATGGCATTTTATCAAATTAAAATATGCTTCATTATTTTAGCAAATGTTTGTCATAAACAGAACTAGAGTACCTAAGCTAATCACTTACTTATTTATTATTATACAGGATCAACCCCATTACAAAAAAGAATAATACAACATAATAATTCATTTAACCTAACCACAATAATAAACTATTAAATTCTAACAGAATTAACAACCATATTAACCATTTAATTGTCATTAACACTGATTTGGCTCTGATAACTTAACTACAACCCACAAATAAATATAAAAAAGAACAATGACTAACAACTAATATCAGAAATATTAAAAATTAAAATACCTTCCATAATCAAAAGTAAAAAAATTGAAAAAAAAGTTAAAAAGATTCAAATAATTTCTCTAATTTCTATAATTAATTGATACTTAAACTGAAACAAGATAATGCCCAAAATATCCACTTCACCTGAGTTTAACAATCTTAAAGTCCTCTCAATTGGAGAGTGAGATGCATAATTACTGCCATGAAAAGGCAAGGAAAACAAATGATTATGTCTTAGGTTTCTAATTGGCACATTAAAGAAAATCATCTTCAGAAGTTCAGGGCAATTTATATGACCATTTAACAAGTTGAATATAAAAATAAGATCTGAATGTAAACGTCTTTGTTTTAAAGTTATTTAGAGTGAATTAAATGACAGTATAAATCTCCAATTTGACAAATAGTGGAGATAGAAGGTTTGAGGAACTTTCTACACTGAAATCTACATTTTTAAATTCTTTATGCCTATTTTAAGTTTTTATTTACTTATTTAGCACTTTCCTTGGCCGAAATCCCAATTACAAAGCAGGAGAATTTAAACTATAGTTCTTTTTATCTAAAGGAATCCAATCTTTTTGTTTTTTAAATAATGCTTCATTTGTATTAATTAAAAGTAAAATGCCTGTTTTTCTACGTTACATCCAAGTTTAGTAAAACGTATCACTCAATTTAAAACAAAATCACAGTAAGCAAAGTAAATCATTTAACACAGCCACAAATTACTAACAACACTACAATTGAAGAAAGAATAATTTACAAAATTTGTTTTAGTTAGTTTTTGCTTAAAAGTACTAACAGTATTTATTTTCTTTACCTTGAAAAGGTAATTTTATGGCATTTATTAATATTAAGTGACATCTTGTTTAAATTACACCAATTAAAAAATGATTTAAGATCCTCTTGTAGAAGAGCAGCCTCATTCAAAGACTTAATACATCTAAGAAATTTGCTTGTGGATGATGTGAACCTTGGGGGTACCTTTGATGGCACATATATTACATCAGATATTAAACCTGTAAGATTGAGTTCTCCTTCCAATAAACTGAGATATCTACTAAAGCCTTTAGTTTTCCTAAGAGGACCTCATGATCTGCCCTTTATAAATCCAAATTGTTCCAAATTTAAAACTTTACTAAAATCCCATCTTATTCTCTTACTAAGAAGATAATCCAGTAATTTTGGTAACTCATTTTGCTTACATACCACACAATAGTTGCTCATATCACTTATATTACCAGATTTAAAAGATATATGTAATTTTAGCTAGTTAATAATAATAATAATAAAATATCTTTATTCAGCAAATGTTACGATAATGCCTATTTGCTTACAAAGGCGAAGATTAGCTACTCTTAATACTCTCCCCCAATAAACCATAAACAAGACAACTCATCCCATTGATTCTTCCAAAAATAAATTTCTAAAATTTCTTTTAAATGTATACAAACTGTCATTAAACATAGTTTTTGACTATTATAAAAAAGAACAATATTGTACGTAAAAGAACGGGTAAACAGAGCAATGGTGTGGCATAGTGAGGGTATTATGTCTAATATTTCGACTTAATATGATTAATATGTACTCGATTTGTAGGTAAAAGTTTTTCATACAGATATTTGGGGCTTCGGGTATTATATAAACGGTATAGTAATGTAGACAATAAAAACTTACATAAATACAATATTTTGAGCCATTTTAAATTATAAATGCCTTGAGAGACACGATCAAACTTTCTAAAACTTAAAATAAATCGGCAACAGGCGTTTTGAACACGTTGTAAACGGTACTGTGCCTGTTGATCTAAACAAGGAAAATAAACTATTAAACAATATTGGATAATGGATAAAACAAAAGCTTTAGTAAGTTTTTTCCTAGTCTTATAATTTAAAATTAGTTTGTTAGCATGAAGCGTACGCATTCTAAAATAACACCTTTTTACCAGAATACTGATTAGTTCTCTGAACCGCAAAGAGCTATCTAAAGTCAATCCAAGAACCTTCATATTATCAGAAAAAGGAATTGATGTGTTATTTAGTTGAATTTTAACGGATGAAACAATATTTTTACGAGCATTTTTATTTGAAAATAGTATCATTTTATTTTTGGCTGGATTAATGACTGATAAGTTATGCTCCTTTGAGTAGATTGAAATTGAATTGAGTTCAGCATTTAAATTATATTCAACTAAATTATCGTTGGGATCGAAGTAGTGGAGAACCTGCGTATCGTCGGCATACTGGTGAATTTCTGATAAATTTAAAACCTTTGGTAGGTCTGACGTGTAAACAAGAAATAAAAGAGGTCCCAGGATAGATCCTTGAGGTACCCCTGATAGTATATGTTTTGACTCAGAACAGTTGGCATGTATGCGTACTCTTTGTGTACGATTCCCCAGATATGTTTTAAAAAAAGATAAAACTATATCGTTGCACCCATAATACTTCAGTTTGGCAATAAGTAAGTCATGGTCTATTACATGAAAAGCCTTTGAGTAATCAAGAGACATCATAATAACAGAAAGTTTCTTGTCAAGCGCTTGAATTATATCATCAGTAATATTCAAGAGTGCACTAGTTGTGCTATGTCCGGTCCTAAATCCCAATTGCTGAGGAGGAAGTATATTGTTGGATGTCAGGTAAGTAGCAAACTGTATATAGACCACTCTTTCCAGGACTTTAGAAATTACACTCAATAAACTGACTGGACGTAAATCTTGCAACAATGCGCATTGTTGCAAAGATTGTAAACAACAACTATTTATTATATTAGTAATAGCGTTAATGATATTAGGTAAACACATCTTTACCATTGAAAGAGTAATATTGTCCGATCCTGCAGCATTAGATTTAATGGCGTTAATTATATTTTTCACTGAATATTGATCAACAAGGGAAAAGTCAAAACTAATATTACTAAAGTTGTTATGCAAATAAAAATTTATTTTCTCAATGCAGTTATTTGACTTATTAAATACACTAACGAAGAAAGCATTAATTACATTTGGTTCAATTAAATTGGATGGAAGTTCAGAATCACCTTGAGAGGATCTAATATTAAGGTGTCTTAAACCTCGCCAAAGCAATTTACCAGACTTATCACTTTGAAGCTCTTCTAGATAAGCAGCCTTTTCTCTTCTAATCGAGGCAAGTGCGAAATTTCGGCACTCCTTATAATATATCTTTTTCTTTATCTTTTTTATATTTAGTAAGCGCTTTGATCTTTTCATTTAAAATAAGTCTAAGACTGTAGGTTAACCAAGGTGCTGCTTTCTTACTAATTCTTATGTTTTTGTAAGGAACATGGATATCAAATAGGAAGTTAATATTTTGGTATAGAAAGTCAACTTTTTTATTTATATCTTCAATATAAAAACAATTGTCCCAATTAACTTGGGCCAGATCTATCGAGATTTTTCAAAGTCAATGTTTTTAAGATCGCGACTTTTAATTATCTTTTGCTGAGGTTTTTTAATAAGTATGGTGAGGATACAAAATGGCAATTGATTGTGATCACTAATATGAGAAGTAACGGTTCAACTCTCATAGCAAATTTTTTTACAATTTACAAAAATCGGGTCTAGACATGTAGAAGATGTATTTGTAATATGCGTCGCATCATTTATTAGTTGGTCATACCCGTACGAATGTAGTGCAGAATATAAAGAGTTAGGCCTCATCATATCTATGTTTAGGTCTCCAAATACTATAGAAAGTCATAATTTACTAACATATATGGAATGATTTCATCAAGGAAATTCAAGATTTCATATATCCGAGTCTCAGGAGGTTTATAAATAAAAAATAGGGCAATTTTATGGACTCCGACTTTGACATATAATAGTAAATATTCAAAGTCTACATTGTTGATGTTGATATCAACTTTTTCAGAATAAAAAGTTGATTTAATGTATATACCAACACCTCCCCCGACTCTGTTTAGCCTATCCATTCGATAAAAAGAATATCCCTGCAATTTAACTCCATCAGATGTTATGGAACTATTCAACCATGTCTCACTAACACCAATAGTATCATACTTTTTATTTATAAACTGAGCAAAATCTGCAAAACTTGGCAATAGAGATCTTACATTGATATTGGAAAGAATAGTAATAAATATTTACTTATTACTATTATTAATATTGTTTATCATAAAGAAAACATATTTAAAGCCTAATACTAATATTCCCTCGTTTGTTTCTACACAAGTACCCGCTACTGCTAAATAAATTTATATGCACTATAGTATTTATAATATTATGTGCATATCCAAGTTTTTACTTTTTATAAAAAATGCGGTTTATGTATTGTTTTAATGTGAAAGTTACCTATTTTAAGGAATGTATGCTGAACAGTTAACTGTCGACGACTATAAAGACCTGATTGACAGAGGTTGGAGAAGATCAGGAAAGTACTGTTATAAACCTGTCATGGATAAAACTTGTTGCCCTCAATACACCATTAGGTAATAATGTAATACCAAAAAAAGGCACTTGATTGATTGTATTTGTCATTTTATTGTAGGTGTGATGCATTAAAATTTAGTCTTTCCAAGTCGCAGAAGAAAATCATAAAGAAATTTAATAAATTCCTCGTGGATCGCAATATTAACAAATCTTCTCCCCAGGAGCAGCTGAACAATGAAGAGAGTTTCAGTGAATTGCAAGGTATGAAAAAGTTTTTATAGTGAGGGGTCTGACATAGGTTAATGTTTTTCATAATAATTTTTTTAGATAATCATACAAAATTAATTTTTTTCTTGTTACAAAACTGATTTGAGTAGCTTGAAGACTAGTACAAATGTGCTGGCTGATAAAGAAATAAATTTGTTTTTAATTAAAAGCATGCATTCCTTGGTACATCGTTTGGTCTCATTTCCTCTAAATAATAACAGATTTAATAAAGAAAAAGCAACAATTAAAACAATTACTAGGGTCAATGGTTATGTTGATAGGATTATTGATTTATTTATTAATTATCGTAAGATATATTTTACAGAGCTAAGCTTAGATCTAAGTTACAATAATAATTAATTTAGTATTAATAAATTTATTCAGTGACATAAAATTTAAAAAATCAAGCTCTGCACCATATTTGTTAACAATGGAGGCGATTTTATTGACTGTTAAATGAACTAAATTCAAATTCATATGTTATGACTAATTAATTTTACAAATTATTCCTCAAGTCAGTGTATAATATGTAAAATCAAGCATAAAAGTCAGTAACACCAGTTATCATTAACACACAACATAAAATTGAAATACAAACATTTAAAATTTATGCATATAAAATTTATCACAAAATAAACTTCACTAAATAAAATGTTTAGATATAAGTTAAATCTTAAACCTAAAATAGCCCTATACTTACATTAAAATCTAAAAATTTTCTAAAACTGTAGAAGCTATTTCTGAGCAAAAAGTTTCTGACTCTTGAGCCATAACATGGAGAGGCGAGATTCCTAATTTCCGCAGGTAGTTTATTATAAGACAAAGGGGCATAATAGTTAAATGAAAATCGTGTTCTCTGAAGCCTTAGAAACCCCACCACCGCGCCTTGTATCATGACTATGGCATGTGTATTTCAGGATGTATTGTTGCTGGTTTTTATGCGAATAAATGAGACATTCATATATATACCATGATGGAATCGTTAGAATGTTTGAGTCACGGAAAGTTAGTTTAATATCCTCCCGGTATCCCTTACCAGCAATAACTCTAACGGCCATCTGTAGAGAAAATATGCATGGCAGGAGTGTCTCCATGTTAGTATAGCATAAGTTGCTACTGATTGGAATATAGCATGATATGATTGAACTGATATATGACGATGAAGAATTTTTACTAAATTTTGCAAAAGGTATATATTTCTAGACAGTTTTAAAGCCGTTTTATTAACATGCACCTCAAAAGTCAACTTTGGGTCCAGGTACACTCCTAGAAATTTAACTTCCTCTGGATTTGCCTCAGAAACTCATCTGAGACCGAAAAAAACCCTAACAGTCTTCTCACTATTCAATGATAGTCTGTTTGCAACAAACCACTCTTGAAGCAGACCCTCATCCTGCTGAGCAGACAATAACAGGCTCTCAAGATTCTTTCCATTCCTGGCCATGGTTGTGTCATCAGCAAAACGCCACATTTTAAAATCGTGAGCCACCCTAAGAAAGTCATTGACATAGATAAGGAACAGAAGTGGTCCCAGTATGGATCCCTCGGGAACGCCATGCTTTACCTTGACCAAGTCAGATAAAAGTCCATTGTAAAAGATCCTCTGTCCCCTGCCCCTCAAGTAGCTGGACAACAAATACAGGCCAAGCCTATCCACCCCATAGTGCTTAAGTTTTTGTAAGAGAATGTCATGCGAAACAAAATCGAAAGCCTTGGAGAGATCACACAGGGAAGCACACATATATTCACCATCCCCTCAAACACCCCCGCAAGGCAATCGAACATGCTCATGACTGCACCTGTGGTAGATCTCTTCACTATAAACCCAAATTGAGAGAGAGATTCAGATAATTTTTTTCAAAATATTTATAGAGTTGGTTTTTTAACACCAGTTCAAATCTTTTTGCAATAGGAGGTATCAGGGAAATAGTCCTGTAATTGGCGGGATCTTTGTGAGAGCCCTTCTTGAAAATAGGGATTAATTAGTGGTATGTTCATGTCATAGATATCATGACTCGTTTTGTTCTTTAAAATATTTATGACATCTCTCACTTGTACCTGGCTCACCTTCCTAAAGGTAAATGTTGCCTCTACATGGACACCAGAAAGGAAATCTAGGTATCACCAGCAGTTGGTAGAAGTGTAAGTACCTGCTCGGCCACTCCTGCAAAAAAGGTATTAAGTTCTTAAGTGACCTATCACTTAAGGTGGCAGTACTTGGTCAGTGTGAGTTAATGACAATCCATGAAGATTTAATTATGTTACCCGAATTTACAATGTAATTAGTATGCGCTGCTTTTTTAAATAACAAAAGTTGTTTTTTGTAGGTTGTTTTAAAATTGTTAATTTCATTTTTTAAATTTACATAAGGTCTTAACTCATAAGGCTCATGAAGAAATCTTAGAGTTTCCCTAATACGAGGGTGGATCAAATATTAACCGACTTTTTTTTTAAATTTATTGCAAAAACAGGGTTCCCACCAACCTGGAGAAACCTGTCCTGGAACCTGAATGTCCTGGATTTTCCAAGTAGAACCTGGAGATTGTTAAACTTTTTTTTATACACAATTTTTTGGATCCCTATTAATATTAAGTATTAAAAAAAAAACTTCAAAAATTGGTGCGCACCTAAGCTCAGACGATATACCAAATCTACCGCCCTCCATTATACATATTTCCATGCACTGGCCGAAAGAGACTAAAACTTTTTTTTCATTTCCAAATTCAATTACGTTTTAAATAGACTACAAGACAATTTTTACTAAAATTTATTTATGCTCTCTTCTTGTACACCCACTAGCTCAAAAACTAATATGTTTTATTCAACTCCATACCCAATTACCATTTATTTAATACCACGCAATATATTTTAATTTATACTCTAATTTTTAAAATTTACCCCCACCCATTTGTTTTGTTGGCTTCTACCCGCTAGATTTTAATAATTGTTATAAAAGATCTTCCTGGAGCCAAAACCCAACAAGGTACCTAATCTAATCAAAATCGGCCAAGCAGTTTTTGAGTTACAAAGACACACAGACAACAGGTGGAAAGACGGACCACGGGACGGGCGACAAAAATTTTTCAAAATCATCTTAAAACACAAAATTATATAAAAAAATCCAAATAATTTTATTTGTTTCTATTTTTGACATGATCCATGGCTTACACTACTATACAAATCGTGTGTGAGCTAAAAAATTCAATAAAACAATATAAACGGTCATCAAAAAACAGATTCCCTAAAAATAAAATATTTGCCTTGTTTTGGTCTCCTTGAAAGAATCAAAACACCTCTCAAAAGTCCTGTGATTTGTTCCCTCATTAGTCGCGTGTAAACTGTTTCGTGCGTAGCAGAAAGAAGAAGAAATTATATCATAACCTAGTTTTCGGCTTCGGTGTTTCGGTAATTCCCCGACTATTCGAATGTTTATTTATTGTTTTCAAGTCGAGTATAGGTTTCGCGTCTTTGCTAAGGTAAACAAATAAGTGATTAGAATGGCTCCTAGGAAAACATATTTTTTGGATGAGTGGCTGGAAAACCCTGAATTTGGTGGGAATATCAATATTTCTTCTGTACCTTGTGATAAAAGTTCTTTTCGATGTTTGCTGTGCAAAAAAAACTAACAAAGTTAATTTTTCAAAGCAATAAAGAAGCTTGCCATCAAAATTTTAAATTGGTTTTAAAAATTCTTTTTGAAAAAAATATAATTAATTCAAACGTTGCGAAAAAAGCAAAGTCACAGTTTTTTGAGTTTACTGAAAAGGAAAACTTTAAATATAGTTTAGTTAATACGCGACTTGATGAATTTTTTTCTAATATAATTAAGCTAATAGGAAACCATGAGTTTAATGAATTAAGAACTGTAATTAACATTTTGTTGATATTTTTTCACGGCAACGCTTTCGTTGACAGTGGATTTTCTGTTAATCAGAATGTTCTCGTGGAAAATCTGCAAGAACAGTCGATGATATCTCAACGATTAATTTTAGACCAAATTAAAAAATGTGGTGGTTTACCGAACATCGAAATAAGTAAATCGATGATTAACTACTGCAGAAATGCTAACCAAAAATATAAACAGTATCTGAAAGATAAAAAAAAAATCTGAAAATTTAGAACAAAAACAAAAAGCCGAAAAAAGAAAATTGGAGGACCAAATAAAAGAATTGCAAACAAAAAAGTAAAAGATTAATAATGAGCACTCTTTAGAGCTTGACTCCTTAAATCAGAAAATTAAACTCTTATAAAAAAATATTTAATATTATATTTTTCTGTTTTTGTGTATACTTTTACATAATAGGTTTTTAATATAAAAGTTGGTTAAGTTTTTTTAAAAGCGTTTTTTGCAGTTCTTGAAAGTTAAAAATACACTGTAAATGTAGGCGTTTTTATGTTTTTTTTTTGTATCATATAAAATAATCATTTAATGTGTTTATGCAAAAACTTATTAAATATAACTATTTATGAACTCTGTGTTTTTCTTCTTTTTTTTTTTTGTTATGAAACCTTTACCTACTCTTATTACCTTAAACATTTTCAGTTTATAAAATTGATGGTCTCACAAAAACTGATGCATTATTGTAAAAAAATATCCTGGAGATTTGTTTCAGACTTTTGGTGGGAACCCTGAAAAAGATGTCAACAAAAAAGAAATTACATTATTTTTCTACATAGTCCCCTCCTTTTTGAATACATTTTTCCCATCGAATTGGAAGTTTTTTCATGCCCGTTTCGTAGAATGAACGAGGTCGGCTCTCTAGCCATTTACACACGAAGCTTTCGACCTGCTGAATCGCTGCCCTCTAAGCTCTTTTTTCAGAGGTCCGAACAAGTAGAAATCACAGGGAGAGAGGTCCGGACTGTAGGGAAGGTGTTTTTCTTCATTTTTGTATCGAGCCAAAAGACGCTCACATAAGATAAGGAGCCGATAACTTTTCTGTTCCGCAGTCAGCAACCTTGGAGCCCACCAAGCACACATTTTTCGAAAACCCAAGGAATTTTTGATGATTGACCGGACGCTTCCATAACCGATTCCAAGATTTTGACAGATTTTCTGCACTGTAGTACGGCGGTTTTTCAAAATAAACTTCTTGACAGCGGCTACGTTTAAATTCTATTTTCAACGTTGACATGGCCTTCCGGAAATTTTTTGTGCCACACTTTCACTTGAGTTTTTGAGAGAGTCGATTCCCCAAACTGAGACTTCAATCTATTCCAAATTTCGATGGGCCCGACATTTTCTTTTGCAAGAAAGTTGATAATAATGCGTTGCGCAACACGCGGATGGACTTTCTGTTCACTCATCGCAAAGGAGACTAAATTACTGAGAAGTAACAACAGCCGGTATTGCAGAAAAGTTCCTTAGGCTTCCAGCCAACACTCCACGAGATAGCATTTCGATCAATGACACACATAAATTACAGTGATTACTTTTTTTATCTAAGGGCAAGATTACTTTTTTTAACTAAGGGCAAAGCTATATGTATATTGCATTGTAAGTTGTTTAAAAACATATCAAAAGCCAGAAGTTAGAGCTAGAACAGGTTTTTTTACATGATTTTTAAATGAGATTACAGTATCAATAGCACAATGGTCAGATAGTCCCGGGTTAAAAACAGTTGCAGTGCAAGGTAAAACTCCACTGAAGTTTATAAAAACATTGTCAATACAACTGATGTTATTAGTCCTGTCAAAAATCTCTCTCCAAGTTACAGCTCGCAAGTAGATCGAGAAGGTTCACTTTGCGTTGACTGACTATTACCATTAAAAACAACATTAAAATTACCATTTAAAATAATATACTCAATGTTATTTAAATCTCTGTCAATTCTCTCTAAAACATAAGTTGTTCTACAGTGTGGAACATGCAAGAAGATTTGATTTCGAGTGTGGCGAGGCGGTACATGAATTTTAAAAGTGGCCAGTCATTTTTTAGGACTTTTAATATAGTTACTTAAAGCCTTGCATGCAAAACACACATCATAGTATTTCCTTCTGTCAGGTAAAGAATTCAAGCAAAGATAAGACATTATTAACTCATTAGTAAAATTTATTCCTAATTTCGATAGAATGTAACTAGAATATTTCAGAAACTTATTAATCCTCTAAATATGTATTTGGTTGTAAGTACACCAAATACCACTTCTAAACTCCTGCACAAAGGCGACATATAATGTTTTAAGCGCACACACATTATTTAAATCGTTGCATGTCCTCTTAATCAATCCTAACATACGCTTACCCCTATTAATCATTTCATTAAAGTGAGAATGGAAGGTCAATGAGGTGTCTAGATAAACTCGCAAATCCTTCATTACACTAACCTCGTGAAGAATGACATTATTGATTATATGACATATTGAATATTGTACTGGTAGCTTACTAAACTAGCTTACTTAACTAAATCTCATAAATTTACATTTTTCTGCATTCAAAAACATATCATTAGCCTGGCACCATGGAAAAACAATGTCAATATTTCATTGCAGTATATATATTTAATATATCATTTATTATCAACTGCTTCTCAAAGTTTTCAGATATAGAATTAGTAAAAAGATAGAAGTTCATATCTTATAGATCAAAATAGTATAAAAATCACAGAATATATTTTGACAATTATTTCTTTTCATCTGTAAAGCTAATGGAGGATCTTTTAGATTCGAAACTTTATGCTTATGCTTTATGCGTCGAGAAAAAATTTGCCCTATTTCAAAATTGATAAGCAACTAAAAAAGGGGGAATATGACTGGTACAGAAGCGATAGTGGATTGACTGCTTTGAAACGGCGCGATATAAGAGATCCATGCATATGTCGTCTAATTATCATGACCTTACAATTGTTACAGAAGTAAAAAGAAAAGTTTGGAACTTCAGTTCAAATTCCTTGTCCTTCAGTACTTACTTACTAATAGACACATGAATTTCGTTGATAAATTTGACCAAATGCGCTCATATTATGGGCTTGATTGAAAAAGCCACAAGTGGTGGCATTGTATTTCTTTCTTCTTTTTGGATACAGCTATAACAAATGCATTTATACTATATAAGCTAATCCATATAGAAAATGCCAAAATTTCTTTCAAGGATTTTTAACGACAGGTATCAGAAGGTTTAGTTACCAAAACATTGGTACAAAGGTTAGATAAAAAAGCCAAGTCGGCGGAATTATTATCAGTGGCCATTAGTTCTCATAACCCTACAGTATCAACCTCCATAAAAAGAGCAGAAAGTGCACATTAGCTCATGAGAACTACTCGCAGAAGATGCGCTTACTGTAGCCACAGCCGACTTTTCTCAAGCCGCGAAATAACAGTTGGCAACGTCGCACCACGTGGGAGATTCGGATCCATTTTGGTGGATCCGTTTACGGTACGCTTTGAAACCGCGGTGCCAAGATGGACGTTCAATTTTGATTTTGCTTTATTTATAAATGAGAATATTTTATTCATGTGATTGATTTATTGTCTCAAATATGTATAGGCACCGTTAATAATTATGTAAATGCATTATTAGTCTTTTAGTTATATAAATTTCATAAATTAATAAATTAACAACTTTCTCAGTCGGTGCTAAAGAAGTGGATACAATGTTTAAATAATTAGTGGTGTTATCATTATCGTTAGTTTTATTTAAGTCAGCATTTTGGTGACACATCAAAGCTAGCTATTAAAATATCATATGCGGAAGGGGATATAATATACATAAAATACAAGACATGAAAGAGATAAAATAACATAAAAGACATTACTATAGTTGATGGGCAATAACGTTTTTGCTTTAAAATAAGTAAAGTTATTTGGTCTATTAAAAATATTACTCGATTACAAATGTCACATCAATTCGTTTTCATCCTCTGTGTTCTGTGACCTCAAGTTATGTGAATCAGAACTTTCCAATAAATTTAACGCCTGTTTTATGAAATCTGAACTTTGATTAATGAAGTCATGAAACTTCTCTAGAGATGACGAGTATGGTTTATCAAGCTCACAATAATCAGAAGACTTACCTAGTTTTTTGAGTTGAGACCACCTACTTAATTTCAATTCGAAAGGTAAAATCCATTTTAAGTTAATTTGGGGCAACTCATTGTTTTTAAAAAGACTGTAACATGTAGGTCGCTATCTATTGATATTTGATTAATAATATTTATTTATTTAAGCATCTGTATATTAAGCATTATACAAGCATCATTCAAGTTTAAGGTATAGAAATATAGTTTTGTATCCCCAACAATTTTTACATTCCACAGGTCAGATATTAGATTTTTTTGGAAATAATTACTCATAAGATCTTGAAAATTTGTTATGAAATGAAGTTGTTCAAAGGCTTCATTGGCAAGTTCATTACGTTTTTGTTGTTCACTATTTCTTTCGTCTGGACTTTTTCTAGGCACTGTTTTTGTTAAATATACAGGTAAATTTGGAAAAAATTTTAGGCACTGCTGAGCAAACTAATCTTGCTTTAACTCTAATCTTAGTGAGTGTAGCGTCAGGTAAAAAATAATCATCTCCATGGATAATATCATTCGGGTCAAAATGCTTGGCACAAACCACAGAATATTGAGTAGGAGTCCAATTATCTCTAGGTATGGCTTTTAGCCATTTAATTTTAAGTTGTTTATTTTTGGGGAAGCCAAAAACAGAAATACTTGCCTCCCCTGCTCTTAAACTACTTTTTTAATTAGATTTACAACCGGGAACACAGCAGGGACTTGTCATGTTTCAAAAGGCAAAAAAATTCTTCAATGAATTCCTCTATACAGGATGTTCATTTGAAAACTTCCCACCACGGATTTATCGAAAACCACTGTTTAAAAAAAAACCGTCGAAATGCGTCAAAAGGTTTGTCAAGGGGGACAACTTTCTAACCTAAAATTACTTCACCCCCTTTTACCCTCTGCCCCCCAGGGTCATCACCTTAAAAATTTTAAATGGCAAGGGGTATCGAGTAATAGCTTGTTTAAAAGGTCTTTCGAAGTCTTTTATTTTGACGTTTGATTTTTTTAAATATGTGTTTTCGAGAAAGTTAGAAAAATATTTGTTTATCTTAATTTGTTCAGATAGAAAACAAAAACATGAAAATATCAGTAAGTCTTGAAAATGTTGCCCGTTTTTGGCCAAACAATGATATAGGCGATGTTCAAATTCCTGACGGACGTTTTCAAAAACGTCAAAGGGGCTGAAGTAATTTTAGGTTAGAAAGTTGTCCCCCTTGACAAACCTTTTGACGTATTTCGGGGTTCTTTTTTTAAACAGTGGTTTTCGATAAATCCGTTTTTTTTCAAATTAATACCCTGTATAAATAAAGCTAATAGATTTACCTATACTTACTAATACTAGGGGTATTCCTTACCAAATTTCCTCCAAATATGTTTATAAATAAAACAAAACCTACATTTCTTGATGTGAATAAAGCATTAACCTTGGCTCTTAGGCATAAGTTTCTAGTTTTAGTGCAACATAAGATTCACAAAAAATCCCAAATCATACAGATAAGAGCACAACATGAAGATCTTAAAAGTGATATGTAAAATAAACTTGAAAATCGATAAATAGCACAATGACCCACTTAAGAAGCCGGCCGGCTCTACCTGTTTCTGTTTACAAACAAGGTGTTTATAACCATTTATCACTGTTTTCATAGTATATAACACACCGACCCTGGCTGGGAGATGTTACTAAGACTTAGTAAGTTCTTAATAATAACTACATTCACTTTCCTTTTCGAAATTTCCCCTAAAAACTCAAATTTAAAAGAGGAATTCAAACGATCCCCATTTAGACCCGTGAGAACTGAAATGAAAACGGATCTGACAGCCATGTTGCCGATGTTATCATTTCGCGGCTTGAGTAAAGTCGGCTGTACTGTAGCTTAAAAAAAAAGATATTCGTACCAACTGGCAGTGTAGGGTGTGCCAAGTGCCTAGGAAAAACAAAATCGTGTTTTCAATCTTATCATACGAGAAGTTAATTTTAAGTACGTTTAAGAATGTATTGTAAAATACACCTTATCCTAAAAAATCTTATTCTTAAGTTAGTTAGAGCATGGTAGTGTAAAAAATAAGCCATCTTAATCAAGTTCTTTTGCAATATATATATATTTTTAATATAAATATGCATCGAAACTTATTTAACTAAAAGCAATAAATTACAATTTGTGCAATTTTGAAATGTTTTTTTTTCTCGTACTGCTGGTTTTTCTTTTAAGTGAAATTCCCGTACCTCATAGAGTTAAAGAGAGAGTCAAATGCGACTCCCATTTAGGTGGTTCTGTTTAAAAAAAAAATCAATTTATGTACCACGATTTTTGAGACACCCTATATCAACCAAACTAATTTTAAAAAGTAGCCCTTCTAACTCAATTAACATTCCGCTCATTTAAGGTTTTTTTCGTTTCAAGATGTAGTCGCAATCAAGCATCGCGATATTAAATGGATACCCTGCATATCTAGTATGCATGTTAAAAAAGAACCGGGATCATTCCCGGGTAAAAAAAAAGGATAGAAAAAGCTAGGAATATATTCAACCGGACGAGGAGTAACCTTTGCAACCTGAAAATTCATTTGCAACCTGAAAATGAATATAAGTTTGCGAATAAAAATAATTTTATGTCCCTGACTGATGGCTCCTGTAAACGCCTAAAAGCATTTGAAATATGTCATAGAAAAGCAGCGTTTTGTGGACACGTAATGCGAAACGACAAATATCGCGTATTATAATTAATATTACAGTGGAAAATTGAGGGCAAAGAAAGGTCGGATCGACGAAGCATATCCTGATTGAAAAATCTCAGACAGTAAACCGAAATTTCATCCACCGCACTATATAGATCTGGACCAATGTCACGTTAAGATCTGAAGAGGATGAGCACCAAAAGAAGAAAATTAAGAAAAAGTTACTCCTAAAAGCCCGGAAGTCGCAATAAATTGGTTCCAATGCCCAGGAGAGATAAAGAATGACGTTAAATAAATGGAACAACAGTAAACTTTCCAAAAAAAGTTGGGAACATAAGGTCTACTGAGGCATACCCCAACCTTATTTTTATTTATTGCTAGCTATGTTTCTACAGCTTGTAAAACTATCATATTTAGCAATTGATTATGCTCGTAAAGTGTCTTTTTAAAGTGGCAAATTTTAAAATAGTTTCAAAAGTAAAACATCAATATTTTTTCAGCAAATCATTTTATTTTCAGGGTATAGTAAGCAATGTACAATAGATTTTAAAAAGTCGGTAACTACAACAGAAGCAAGTTCCTCTCATGCAAATGAAAATACTCCAAGTACATCAAATCATGTTCAAAATTCACAGCCAACCACTTGTAAGGAAAATATTAATAACACACATTCATCAGAGGGTAAATTAATCTTAAACATGATCACGTTCAAGTTTTACATATTTATTTACATTCTAGGTTCTGTGATGTCTAATACACCAAATGAAAAAACTTGTGATAAAAAAGTTATAAAAGAAGGTCAAGGGGCGGATCCTAATAGACCTCCTTGCCAGAAGGCAAAAGTACTGAGGTTAGAGCGTAAAAAAGAAAAGTTGTTAAAAAGAGGCATGGACGTTGACTCTATTAATAAGCCTCATCCTGATAAGGCTAAATCATTGGAACAGTTTTTAAAGGAAATACCTTCAGCGGCCAAGCACAAACTTAAGGTAATAATATTGTATGATGTAATTGTTGTACAAAATAGCAATTCTTTTTTTCTGCAGCAAAAACTTATATCAACAAGTATATGTGGGGAAGACTGGGAAGCAAATAAACATATTGAATTTGAACTGTATAAAAAGTATCAGTTAATTATACACAATGATCCCCCTGAAAAACTAAGTATGAAGAGTTTTTCTCGATTCTTAGTTACCACACCTCTTAAGGTACTTCTTTAGTAGAAATTAGTTGCATATCACAATTCTCTTATCTTCTTTTTGATGCTTGTTTGGAATATGCAGAGTAAAAGAATAACTATTTTCAACTTTTTAAAAATGTCTTATTTATTTACGATATAGACACTATTCTCTACAGATCGTGCTAGCAAGGATGTCAATAAATCATGAATCTTTTACTTTAAGTGCTCAGCTATATGCCAATTACCAAATGCATATTCATAATGAGAGCATCGAAGAGTGTGGTAGCACCGAATTTTACAATTTCTTAGTCAACACACCTTTAAAGGTAGAAATTGATTATAATTATTTTTTTGCTCTTTATATAGCGTTTGTTTTTGCATGGCTTAGAGTGTAGGTGCTTCGGTATTTTGTTGATGGCTTTTTTTGACTTTGCGGGTAATTCTTATAGGGAGTCTTGCCTTGATCTTGAAAGACATGAGATTTTACGTCAATACCAATATTTCTTGTCAAGAAAACAAGAAATCTTGAAATATCATGTTTGTGTGTTTGCAGGTCAGTACACCATGTACCCTACCAAATATATGAAATCATTTTATTTTACATTGTATTCAAGTAATTTAACTAACAAGTCTGTAGCAACAGAGTTCTAAAAGAACTTGTCAGTTTTCTCCAGAAACTTCAATCAAAATTGTATTAAATGATATAATAAGAAATGCTTCAATATGGTCATACCATAAACAATACTGACCAGCAACGCATATGAATACTTCAGTCTTACCATTGTTAAGTTTATCTAAAATTGTAAAGAAAAAACAAATAAGAACAAAAACAATAATCATAATATGTGCAGTGTGCCAATAATAAAAATAATAATCATAATAGAAATGATTTGGTGATTTTGTGATGATTTTTTTCATAAAACTAGATCTATTGAATTCCTCTCGCAATATAGAGAATTATAAATTCTGCAAACTATAAATTCGAGTACTCTTTGCCTATTTTTTTTTTTGCCCATTTCGGTTTATTCTAGACAGACGCATGTGTTCCGTGTAGTGGGTTTGTATATAGGCACTGGTTAATTTCAATAAGAATTTTAATTACAAACAACATTCAATCACAAAAAATAAAGGTTTAAAATGCAAGAAGTACATGTATCCTTCGCGTTACAAAGCAGTCTGGTCTGACGCGTTCGGCCTCTCCAACGGTCTATTCGAGGGGCGGGAACATGACTCCATGACTGTTCTTCCATGACTCTTCTTCCATTTGCTTCTCTGTTGAAGCTCAGCAATGTATTCTGTACTCCAAAGTCTCCAGAAGTGCTCATACAACCTTTGAAGAAACTGGTACTTTGTTAAACGGTTCTCGCTTACGTCTGGTGTTGGAGGCTCGGGTAAAGTCGACGGATTTCTTCCGATGAGAAAGTGTGCGGGAGTGAGGGCAGTTAGATCACTTGGATCGGAACTCATTGGAAATATTGGCCGCAAATTGAGTATTGATTCGATACGAATCAACAACGTTTGAAAATCAAAGAAATAAATAGAGGTACTTCTCAAAACTCGCTTTAAGTGATATTTAACTCGCTTAACTCCCGCTTCCCAAATTCCTCCAAAATGAGGGGAGTTGGTAGGAATGAAATGCCATTTAACGCCTAAATTAGCCGCAAAATCCGATATATATTGATTATTAAGCTCAAAAAACTCAATTCCTTCAGCTCCTTATTGGCTCTGACAAAATTCGTACCGTTATCAGATTAAACCTCGCTTGGCTTACCGCGTCTACTGATAAAACGGTTGAAAGCTTGAAGAAAATCTGCGCATGTTAGCGACAAAACCAGTTCTAAGTGAACTGCACGCATACTAAAGCAGATGAATAGAGCTACCCAACATTTGATGGGCTTGCAGCCTCGACCTGGTTTGTCTTTCACGGCGAAAGGTCCCGCGTAATCAACTCCAACAACTGAAAATGGAGTCGTTGCACGCACGCACACGCACCACAGGTAGATCCCCCATAATAGGATTTACCCTATTACCAATATACCTGGCACACCTCACACAGCCCTTAACAATTCTACGAGATAGATTCCTGCCTGAAATAGGCCAAAACATTTCGCGAATATTAGAAAGAAGGGACTGTGGTCCGGCATGCAACAACTTGCGATGCTCGTGTTCGAAAATAAGCTGGGTAAGTCTATGATCGGTGGGTAACAATATCGGATGCTTTTTTGAGAAAGGGAAATCTGAATTACACAAGCGTCCGCCTACGCGTAATATTTTAACGTTTTTATCATAAAAGGGGTGTAAACTTAATAGTTTACTAGTATTAGGCAAAGAACCCTCCTTTTGTAGAATACTTATCTCATCAGGGAACGCTTCTGACTGTGCAATTTGTATCAATCGTAAAAAGGCATTATCCATCTCTGTGACGGATAAAATTCCAAGCTCGCGTGATTCCCTTTTTCGTTTACAGTTATTACAGAATCTAAGCACATAAGTGCATATTCGCTTGATTCGTAATAAATTCGAAAATCTATCAAAGGGAAAACTAGGCCTATGTATTGTTGCCACAAGACATAAGTTTCTTTTTTCTGGGAGGTCTAAGTTTTTAGGAATAAAAATACTTGGCCAAACTTTTGAATCGCTTATTAGCCAATGTGGCCCATGAAACCACATTTTCGATTCAATGAGTTTTCTGGGAAAAAGACCGCGTGAAACAATATCTGCCGGGTTTTCGGCGGTAGGAACGTGTTTCCAAATAAACTTATCTGTAAGTTTCTGAATCATCGTGACTCGATTTGCTACAAAGGGTTTTAGCAAATTGGGACTGGTGGTTATCCACCCAAGAACAATCTTCGAGTCTGACCACAAGTAAACATTGTCGAATTTTAAGGGAATCGAATCTATAATCTTGGAAACTAATTGAGACAACATTAGAGCTGCACAGAGCTCAAGTCGCGGAATACTAATGGATTTCAATGGTGCAACCTTTGACTTGGCTGATAATAAATGAGATGTGTTTTCACACTTCGCATTGCTCGATATTATATAAACGCATGCTCCGTAACTGAATTCGGATGCATCAGCAAAACCGTGCAAGGAGACTTGATTGTCACAAACAGTTTTTCTAGGAATTTCAATATCATTTAAAAACAATAGCTCGGATGAAAGCTCTTCCCAAACACGAAGAATAGATTGGGGGAAGGGTTGGTCCCACATGAGGTTTTCCGACCACAACCTTTGTAAGAGTACTTTAGCAATGATAATCGAGGGACTTAACAAGCCTAAAGGATCGAAAATAGTCGCGATTTGTGAAAGTATCGTCCGCTTCGTTACACCATCTGTCAGATTAACATTAGAAATTTTGTATTTCAAAATGTCATTTTCACAATGCCAAGAAAGCCCTAATATTTTAGAGTCATCTTCTTTATTTAAGGAAAAATCTATTACCTTTTCGACTTCATCATTTATAACTGAAATTACTGTCCTATCGTTAGATTTCCATTTTCGAAGTTGAAATCCACGTTTTAGCAAAATAGCAGAAATATCTTCGCATATTGTACTTGCTTCATCGCGCGTGTCCACTGAGGTCAGAAGGTCTTCGACATACATATAATTTTTTATGATATTAGCAATCTTAGGATAATCCTTTTCGCATTCTGAGGCTATCTGATGCAAACATCTAATAGCCAAAAAAGATGCTGCGGTTGCGCCATATGTAATGGTATTCAACTGATACGTTTTAATCGGTTCATTTGGATTACTACGCCATAGGATTTGCTGTAGACTACGCTGGTCAGGATTTAACAGCACTTGCCTATACATCATCTTGATATCACTAGATAGGACAATTTCTCGCGTCGAAATCGTAAAATATTCGATAATAAATCGTTTTGAATAGTAGGGCCAGTCATTTGCAAATCGTTCATAGATAAGCCGCTACTAGTTGAAGAAGAAGCGTTAAACACTACCCGAAGTTTGGTAGTCAAACTCGATTCTTTCAAAACACCGTGATGCGGCATAAAATATTCTATCTCGTCATTCGATATTTTATTAACCTCGGTCATATGACCTAAGTTTTCGTATTCTTCCAAGAAATTAGAATATAATTTGCCCAAAATTGGATTTAACGAAAGCTTTTGTTCTAACGATAAAAATTTTAAACGCTATTTCGCGCGAATCTCCTAATAATTTCGGGGATTTTTTCAATGGTAATGTCACTATGTACCTGCCATCCACCGAGGTGGTGACGGTTTTATTAAAATGATCTTCACACGGCTGTTCTTCCAACGACCACGAATTTTTAACGTCGACTTCTTCGACTTCCCAAAACCTTTTGAGCTGGTTTTAAATGGGTTCGTCTAAAGAGTGATTTACGCTTAGATTACAGTGTGACATTTCGCGTGGTGTACCGACTGAACCCGCAACAATCCAACCGAGTCTCGTATTTTGTAATAAAGGCGCATTTTTACCTAAATTTATTTGCCCTGCACAAAGAAGATTCCAAAACGCATCTACGCCTATTAAAAGATCAACCGATTTTGGTTCAAAAAAGTCGGGATCAGCTAATTTAATATCAAGGGGAATATTAAATCGCTCAATGTCAATCTTGGTATGAGGGACATCTGAAGTAATTTTATCTAGTACGAAACAAGATAAATTGGACGCGTATGAATTGGTTAACGATTCAACCCGAATCTCGCATTTATATTTCGAATAACTCAACGCATTACTAATTCCGGAAACCGCTAAATTAGTACTAACCTTTTCTAGGTCTAATTCTCTACAAAGATCCGCAGTAATATAACTCGACTGTGAGCCGCAGTCGAGCAAAGCACAAATTGTTGATACACGCGTCGAATCCGATGTATTTCTAATGTTTACCCTGGCCGTCGATAAAATGGCACTTTGACTAACGCTTAAAAAGGTATTCGTCATATTGCACGAGTTTTCTTGAGCAATGCCATGAATTTCTGAGTTCTGATTACTCTGAGTCGCGTTTTGATTTTTTACCGATTTATTTTCATGCAAAACTGTGTTATGCTTATAACCGCACATTTTGCATCCTGTCCAAGTACAATCTTTAGGTGCATGATTTCGCCTAAAACAGTTTAAACATAAATTAAAGGATTTTACCTTTGCTATTCTATCTTTTACGCATAACTTTAGAAATTCGGGACAATAAAATAAACTATGTTCGCCTTTACAATTAAAACAAGAAAATTTATTTTTATGTCGGACATGATCACCTTTATTTTCCGATTGAGTAAAAAGATCTCGTGAGAAATGAGTAGCTTTCGCATTTTTTCGATATTCATAATCGTTTCTATCATTCGCCTTTCGATCGTTACGTTTTGAATTAAAGTTAAGTTCCACGGTTTCTAATAAATTTGCTTTCCTTTTCAAAAAATTTTTAAAATCTGTCAAAGTGACAGCACGCGTTGTCGTTAGGTTCGATCGTTGCTTTTCCCACTCTTGAGCCGTAACCTTATCAAGCTTGCCTGAAATTATAAAAATGATTAAAGTGTCCCAAGAGTCAGTGGGTTCGTTTAATTGCTTCAATGAGGCTAGATGTTTAAAAAGATTTTCATATAAATTTCGAATTTTCATTGCCGACGGAGTATGAATGCTTTCCATATCGAAAATCGCCTTTAAATGATTTTGAATCAACAATCGTTTATTATCAAATCTATCGCATAAAGTATCCCAGGCAACAGTATAATTATCCGCGGTAAATTCCAAAGATTGAACCACCTGTGGTGCGGAGCCAACAAGAGAGGCGCGTAAATAATGGAATTTTTGGATCTTACTTATTTGAGAATTCGAATGAATTAGAGATTCAAAAGTATCTTTAAATTCCATCCACAAATGATAGCTACCATCAAACTTAGGCAGCTCTATTTCGGGTAATTTCACCCCTTCACAGGATGAACCAGCTGTGGCAGAGGCAGGTCCTTCAGAGGTATTATTTGTAAAGGCATCATTATCTTTAACCAAAAATTTCTCGAGATAAGTTTTTGCACGTTTTGCTAAAACACTGTAAAATTTATTTTCAAACTCTTCTCGCTCCACATAATGTACCTCAGGATCCTCTGACACAAGCTCGATTTCATATTGAATCAAATCGTCACATAAAATTTCCGCATTATTAATGCGTTGTTCCAACTGAACTACTTCTACACGCGTTTTGTCTTCGATTTCCAAGCCCTCAAACGTTGATATAAAATTATCAAATTGTGTTAATTTCGATTTCAAAGAACCTGGCTTTCTTATCCAAACCTTAAGGGCGTCGGATGATGACGAGTTATTTGAATGCTCTTCCTCATTAATCATTTTAACAAAATAAATTAAAACGTGTAATAAAACGTATAAACAACGTATAAACGTTAAACGTAACAAACCGCGTTAAACGAGTACCAATTAAAACGAGTTTTGCGATACAAACACAAAAAAAAAACTGATATTGTAATCAATAAATAAAATGTTATGAATCAATAAAAATAAACCACAAATTTATACCAATATTAAATGCGTCCTAGACCACTGTGCGGCTTCAAACGCTACGATTCAAAATAAAATCCAATACTCAATTTATTTAAAAATGCAAACGGGTTTAAGATAAAAATATACCTCTCACACACTTCGTGTTGATATCCGTCCGTCTGGATTCCCGTTACAGTAACCCAATCGCCTTAACGTCTTCTTATCGCTTCACCAAATTGAATGTTTGACTGGACCAACAGAGCCAGCTTTCGACTCCGCTCGCTTCGCCTTTCGTCGCCTATGCCAATGGGCGTAAAATGGCGACGAATTCTTCGCTTCTTATCGTGTTTAATTAGTCCAAAGGGTGACTAATATCCGTTGAGAAGGACCAATGTTCCGTGTGGTGGGTTTGTATATAGGCACTGGTTAATTTCAGTAGGTTAATTTCATAAGAATTTTAATTACAAACAACATTCAATCACAAAAAATAAAGGTTTAAAATACAAGGAGTACATGTATCCTTCGGGTTACAAAGCAGTCTGGTCTGACGCGTTCGGCCTCTCCAACGGTCTATTCGAGGGACGGGAAGGGGCGCTTTGTCGCCACGCAGTGGGCCAAAACAGCATGTTAAACCTTGCTCTAGTGAGAGTTGTAATAAGTTCGTTGCTCTAAATACTTTTGAAGTTATTTTGAGGCAACAGTAACTACACTGGTTTTTTTAATTCGTTATCCTCTTCCTCAAGACCCAGTGTGGCTTCTGTAGATCATTTTCGGATTTTTTTATGGCCTTGTGTCGAGCAAATTTAGTCACAGGTTCCAAGTGGAACAACGGTATTCATGTTATATGATGGCTCTTATCTCACAGCCACCTATACACCTGTGTCTCAAACAAATTAGAAAAACTCATTGGTTCACTTATTATCTAAAAACTTATATCTAACTCTCTTTAATATAGATACCTGCTTAAATCAATTATTTTAATATCTGTGCTGATAATACTCATTTATTTATTTATTTTTGACCTAATAGGACATTGACTTTTGAAAATTTTAGACAGGCCCACTCGCTTCTCGCCTTGGAGTCCAAGCAAGGCATAGTTTTAATTTAAGACAATACCGGGTGACTCAGATAGGTAGAAAAATAACACTAGGAAAAATATAGGGAGTGTCTTTAACTAGCTTATATTTTACATCCTATGTCTAATTTTATCTATCTTATCCTAAACTAACAGTATACTATTATAATTTTACTATTCAATATTGCAAGTCTAGTTTTTATGCGAATTATATTCTGTTTTTACATAGCTTTAAAAATTTAACAAAAATTGCTTTTAGTTTTTTATTTGTGGTAACTTCTACCATAAGGGTTGCGTGGCACATTGGAAGTAAGGATAGTTTTCCATGTTCCATGTTTAAAAATTGAATGGCTTGAGAATATTCTCGGAGTGATTAGGGTAGAAAGTTTTAAATAGGAGAATGCCTCGACCTTATGTTGAGGATCCAAAATAAGAACCATATAGTATATCCAATTAGTTTTATTCTGGCATTTCAGTATTTTGTCTCTCACAGCTTTAATGCAGTATATTATTTGCTCATGGGGGGTAGCGTCTCTATCAACTTTATTATCAAGTTCACGAGCCCAAATTTGTAGTTTGTCTAGAAGTAAGTTTATTCCAATTACCACCAATGAAAGTGTGTAATATTGTATATATTTTTTGAAAACTACATACTTTTTCCTCCAAATATCAAAATCAAAACTTTTATTATCCAATAAAAATAGACACAAAGTGTATGGATTTCGTCACAGTTTTACATTTTATATTATTGGCCTAAAAAAAAAATTGCTAACTACCTAGATAACTAAAATTCAAAAATATCCACCTGTACTATATATTACAAAAAAAGTTAAAATAGTCAAAAGTAAAGTGACCTTACATCGTTAAAAAAGTTATAATACTTAACTGCCTAATCGGCTAGATAGCTGTCTACATCATAAAAACATTTATTGGCTAGGAATTCCTTTAACTTTCTTTTAAATATCGAAATGGTTTTGCTAATCTTTATATCATTCGGTAATTTGTTGTATAGTTTTGGACCTATTCTTAATACAAATTTCTTAGAAATAAGTAGCCTGCTATGAGGCATGGACAAGTCATTTCTAGAACGAGTTGGGTAATTATGAAAACTACCATTAACAGTAAAGGAATTAAAATTATTAAAAAAATATAAGCAAACTTCAAATATATACACACACGGGACTGTCAAAATTCTATATTCCCTAAAAAGAGGTCTACAGGAAGTCATCGGTGATACTCCTAAGAATCTGTTTTTGGCTAATAAATACTCAACGTGGATGTGACGGACAGCCCCAAAGCTGAATACCGTACAAAATTCATGAGTGTATAATAGCGTGGTATATACAAATTAGTTGATTAATTTCCATTACCACCCTAAGGTTCCTAATGGCATAACATAAACTACCGAGCTTCATCGACAAATGAGCACAATGAGATTCCCAAGAAAGTGAATCATTCAAAATAAGGTACTCTTGTCGCACACCGCTCAGAGGAATTGTTTTCGAAAAAATTGAAGGCAAAGAGTTTGATTTGATGGGTTGCTAAGTGGTTCAACTTATGAAAGTTATGGCATTTCAAAAATAACCAAGTAGTTATTAAATAATTAATTGCTAAATCAAAATTTCATAATTTTTAAATCATCTTATTGCTTGCTACCAAAATTCCTTATTAAAATAATGCATTCCTTAATTAAATCATAGTAAATATTCAAAGTGACCGCCATTCATTTCAATACAGACATCTGCTTTCCTTCTCCAGGATCTGCGTTTCCTGTGGAATTTCTCTGGTGTTGTATGAATTTGATTGGGAACAGTCAATAATGAGTTGCCGTAGTTGCTCTTCAGTTTTAATCAGCACTGAGTAAACCAACATTTTCAAGTGGCCCCAGAGGTGGAAATCTAGTAGACCTAGTGATCTTACTGGCCAAGTTTGTGGACCACCACGTCTTATCCAACGCCTCTCAAAAACTTGGTCGAAAATGACCTGGTGCGCTATGATGCATAAAATACACGATCTGCCTCTGTGCTATGGGAACTTCCTCCTTCCTTCAAAAGTGCTGGTAGATCATGTATTAGATAATTAAGGCAACTTTGGCCATTTTGCCTAAAATGTTTATTATCATAAGAAATAAGTGACTTTTCGAAGGGTGTAAAATTAATCTCAGGGGTAAAAAAAATGGTCCAATAAATCTATCGCCAAGAACTCCCGCCCAAACGTTAACTGAGAATCGATTTTCCTATTTTGACCTGAACAGTAATTTGTATTATGGCAATTGAACATTCCATTTCTTGTGAGCCCATCTTCATCCGCGCATAAAAAAAACATTTGCCAAAAAAACGGGTTCTTGTACCAGTTTTCTTAATAACAAACGACAGAAGATGACTCGAGCGAGATAGTCTGCCGGAACAAGAGCCAATATCACATCCAAAGGGTACAAACCCTTTGGGTGTGATATAGATACAGGAGTTGAGTATGAAGAGTCATCCAAATAGAATGGCGACTCACATTTTCCCGCTCTGCAATTCTCCTTACAGATATCCCCGGATCTTCCTCTACATGTGCTAAAATGCGCTTCTCAATATCAGATGTACGTATCGTCAAATTACCACCACGGTCTTGGTTTCTGGGTTCAAATGAACCTGTGTTTCTGAGGCGCTGATAAAATCTGGAAGATATCCGGTGAGAAGGTGCCTTGCGATTTGAATATTTTTGGACATACAAGCGTTTAGCCAAAATACAGTTTTCGTTCCCTCTTCCATAAATAAAATGCATATCTGCCAGTTCACGTACAGTGTATTCCATAATTTGTCAAATTTTACGTTTACGCACACTTCCATAAATTGCCTCCATAAAACCATTTAATCAATTGAACTTTTTCGGAAAAGGTATAAACAGCCCTAATCATAAATATTTAAAAAAATTAAAATAGCGCTTTAAGACTCAACAACAGTGCAGTATGCAATCACACAGCAAAATGAGGCCTGCTGATTGTGCCGTACCGAAAATAGCAAACCAGACGATTGGAATCTGCTTCGCCGCTTATCAACCAGAAAGTAAGCAATTAGCGGGTGTTGCTATTTATAATGCCTGTGTGTAGTCTTCTATTCGCCAACCTGTATAACCTCTCGACTTAGCAACAAATATTCGAGTGACGACTCACACGAGTATCTGCTTTTGAATCCCCATTGTCTCTCATATCCTTTTCTTATTATTTTCGAAGTAATCTTTTATCCACAGCTAAAATAAGAGATAATAGTAGTATAATAAATATAATGAAATATACCTAACCTCATTTGTTTATTTTTTGGCGTCTGATGATTTTTGTGTACTTTTCACTCTATATTGAATATTAATTGTTAGTTTTGGTTTAGTGGTGTGTGTTCTCGTCCTCTATTTCCGAGATCCTATAAGGATTGCTATTTCTTGTTCTATTTGAAAGTTAAAATTGTTTATTTAAATCTAACGATGCATGCACCAGATGTCTTCATTCATGTATTTTCAAGGAACCAGCTAAGAGTTCCACCGATATTGGATATCCATATGATTTGTGCAAGAATGTCTTGTGTAAATCTTGCTCCGGAAATAAGAACACTTATTCTCTCCAGTCGAGTTATGCCTTATGTGTGTAAGGATTGGTCTCCTAAGCTCATTGACTTGTTTGGCTTGGTGAATCGTGTTTCTAACTTGGAAACTGAAGTTTAGGATATCAAAACAGATAACTGTTTAGAATTTGGCTCCATGATCAATTAAATTAAAGAAGAGGAAAAACTCTTAAATGTTGCTTTCTTATCATCCTTGAATGGCATCAGGAATGATATTAAATTATTATAACAGCCTCAACCAACCAGCTTGCCTACTACTCCATCGGTAAGTGATAATCTCATACAGGAAATGTCCGAACGACAGAAAAAGCGAACAGACATCATGCTTTTTAATTTTTCTGAAGATAATGATGATAGCACCCGCGCCAAAAACTTACTGGATAGTATCACTGAATATCCAACACAGATTCGTAGTGTGACCAGAGTTGTCCAGAAAAATAAGAATGGGCATAGGTCCCTTAGAGTAGAATTAAGTAGCAACGAGGTAGTAGTAAGGGTTTTGAGAAGCAAAAGAAATATCGACAGGACTACACAGGTCTATATGGAAGCTGATCTTACACTTCAACAAAGAAAAGGTCTAAATGAGTTAAAGGGCAACTTGAAGGAGAGACAAAGAAAAGGTGAAAAGGAGCACCTTATTTTGCAGGGATTCCTAAAATTGTTTTCAAAAACCCTTCAAAAAACTGAATGTACCGCTTCCTCAGTTCCAATTGATGGTCTATTGCCAAAACGTCAGAGGTTTACGAACCAAGCTTGACCTGTTGCACCAGAATGTGTGACAACTATCAATATCACATAATGGTCTTAAATGAGACCTGGTTAACCAGTGAGTACTTTGATAATGAACTCCAATTATATGATTATATTGTATACCGAAAGGATAGATCGGCTTTTACTAGTGAATGTTCTCGTGGCGGGGGAGTGCTGATTGCAGTGCATAAGAGTGTAACCAGTCGGGTTTTATCATCAAGTAAGAAAATTGAGGCAGTGTTTATTTGTGTAGGCTCAGGAAACCATCAGCTATAAGTGGCTACTACATGTTTTCCGCCCAGAAGCCACTCTAACAACTATGCTATTTTTGTGGACGATTTGGAGGGACTGGTGGACGGACTCCCACATTGTCAATTGTTGATTGTGGGCGAATCTTTTAATTTTAATCTGCCTCACTGCTGTTAATTGGATGAGGAGTTCAGACCAACTGCTGTTCCCCTGGCTTCAGCATCATCTTACGAAGTAGAGTCTGTTCAGACAGTGTCTGGCCTTTGTGCCATATATAATTTATTTCAGGTCAACCATATTTCAAACCATACTGGCTCAATTCTGGACTTGACATTGGCACCTTTCTCAGATGTAACTCATTCCATGGCAAATTTTGCATTGCTTCCAACAGACAATCATCACCCTCCAGTGTACTGTTGTGTGGAGTGTGGCCTTAACAGAAATTCAAGTGAACTGACTGGCTGTGGTTCCTATAGGGACTTTCATTCGGTCGACTGGGATGCCATTTTGGATTTCCAATCGCAGTTTGACTGGGATACACTGTTAACGAATTTAGCTCTGAATGATATGTTAAACGTATTCTATGAAATTATGTATTTATGTATTGACTGCTTTGTTCCTTTAAAGAAATATTCCACTAAAAATTTTTGGTTTTCATCAGAGTTGGAAGAGTTAATAGTTGCAAAGAAAAGGGCACACAAGAGATTTTTTAACTCACAATTGGATGCCGATTATCGTGCTTGTTTGGTTCTACGGTCAAGATGTAAAATTTAAAAAAAACACTGCTATGATGAATATGTGTTTCTTACAGAGCAGTCTCTTAGGAATTTTGTAAACAATAAAAAAGGCAACAGTGAAGTCCCTCAAGAGATGTTTTACGAAAACGTTAAATGCTCTTCTGGTATTGATATAGTCAATCCGTTCTCTAAGTATTATTCTGAAATGTGTAGCAATGCACCACCTAACTGGAACGATTCAGTATCTGTAAATCAAGTTTCAAATAATTTGAATATTTCTAAGCATAAAAGTCTCTGAAATTTATTCTGAGCTGAGTACATTGGATGCTTGGAAGGGTCCTGGCCCCGATGGGTTGCCTCCTATCTTCTTAAAGCATTGCAGCTTTATTATCTCAAGATCTTTGTTTATATTATTTAATTTATCCCTAAAGACAGGTGTTTTCCCTGACTTTTGGAAATCAAGCTTTGTGACACCCATCTTAAAGTATGGTCACAGCACTCAGGTGTTATAGACCATGAATTATAGACCAATAAGTATCCTTAGTTCTATCCCAAAGCTTTTTGAGAGGATTGTTTATGGCTTTTTGGTACGTCATCTTGGTGTTGTAATTAATGATAGACAATTTGGTTTTATGTCAGGGCGGTCTACTGAGCTGAATGTTCTCACTTTTTTCTGAGTTTGTTATCCAGTCGTTGTTGTTGAGGAGGGTTGTCATGTACATGCAGTGTATATGGACTTCGGTAAAACTTTTGACCGCGTCAATCATGCACTTTTGTTAAGCAAACTAAGCAAGTATGGCCTTACCGGTCCCCTATATATGTGGCTGAAAAGCTACTTATCTAAGGCAGATTGTTAAACTGTGCAATTTTGAATCAAATGAAGTACAGACTCCATCTGGTGTTCTCCAAGGATCCCACCTGGGGCCGTTGCTTTTTAACATCTTCATAAATGACATTGGAAGTTGTTTCATGAATATCGACTATCTGAAATATGCGGATGACCTTAAGGTTTCTCGGAGAGTCTCAAATTTGGATGATTGCCTCAAACTTCAGCTTGACTTAAATAGGATTGCTGGTTGGTGTACCGCTAATAATATGGTCTTGAATACCAGTAAATGTCATTGCATACATTTCTCTCGAGGTACAGGCCAACCTCATCATATTTATACTATTAATGGCACTCCTCTGGGAGTGTTATCTAGTGTAAAAGAACTTGGTATAACTTTGGACTAACTGGAAGTTAAGTTTTTCTCTTCATGTCACAACAACTGTATTAAAGGCTATGCAAATGCTGGGTTTTATTAAGAGGTGCACCAGAGATTTCCAGGACATTGCTTCTATTAAGCTTCTTAACCGTGCACTAGTTCGTCCTCACCTAGAGTATGGTTTATATATTTGGTCACCTCATTATAACAATCACATTCAGATGATTGAGCAGGTTCAGCACACATTTTTAAGATACATTGCGTTTAAAAGGAATGTTCCACTTCCTATTATCTACCACGAGTTTGAATCTGAACTTAATATCGATACTCTACAAACCCGTCGTAAACATCGTGACCTGTCAGTCTTCTATGACATTCTCCATTCTGGATCTTGCTGCCCAGATATACTCGGTCATATTGGTCTACATGTTCCTTATAGGCATAGGTTAGGTTTTTCTTCTCTTGTAAAATGTTTTATATTGTTGTAAATTGGGCAATTGCTCGTTAGAAGAGAAATAAATAAATAATGTACTTTTTGCCACCAGTATCGACAGACTTGCATAAAAAATATAACGAAACAGGTACAGAGTACCACTTTGTAATAATAACAGTACTTAACCGAACGGGGTAAAACGTGCATCTGCGCTACGTCAGTGTCAGTGGAGCCATCCATCAGTATAGGGCGCAACGCAATAAAAAATTCGCCGGGAATCACTGATTAATCATGACATTTCAAGATCTTTAAATGTAATGAGTGAAGACAAGATATTAGATGTCAAGACAAGATTTTTTAAAATTTCTTTTTAGATTTTTTCTTAATACAAGACAAGAAGATATTATCAAGACAAGACTTCCTGTCTTGTCGACCTAGGAGAGGTTTTTTTACTTACTTTTCATCACGATTAACTAACAAATGCCTGTCAATTTTGCTTTTTTTACTAGAATTTAATAGTAAAGTAAATAATTACTTACTTCAGCCAAAGCCTTTTTCGAACGACGCCAAAAGTCCTGGATATGGATCGTTTCATCAACAGTATTGGATTGACGATAAACTTATAGCTGTGGGTGTCATCGACATCTTACCAGAATGCGTCAGCTCAGTATATTTTTTCTACGATCCTGATTATAGAGAATTAACTTTAGGTACATATGGGTCTTTAAGGTAAGTTCGTGGGATTCAAACACCAAAACAATCTTTTAAAAATTTTATTTGCAGGGAGGTCCAACTGGTCCAAGAACTGCAAACTGAAATACCAAACCTAAAATATTACTATATGGGATTTTACATTCATTCATGTCCTAAAATGAGGTACAAAGGTAAACTTAGTCCTTCCGACCTTTTATGCCCTGAAACCTACCGATGGTTTCCAATAAGCAAGTGCCTGCCCAAATTAGATATCGACAAATATTGCCGATTGAATGAAGACATCGATGAAATCGATACGAATTTGTGTAGTTCCAAGGATGTCGATAACATTAAAGTCGTATGTGATCATCGGCTGATGAGTGTTAAAGATTATTTGAGGATTTATAAAGCAGAACGCGGTGATATAGAAAATTTGGCGTTGCTGGTTGGGAAAAAGTCAGCGCAGTCGATTATATTTTGGATGGTGTAGAGGAAAAGGAAGAAAAATAGGGTTTTCGTTAATATGATATTTCTTAAACGTTTTAAAAAACGAGAAAACAAATATCAAATTTTGCGAATAAAAACCATAGGGAATGTTTTAAGAGTCAACGTTATTTAGTAGACATTTTCTTGCTTATATTTATTTATTTTCTGCTTGATTTGCTATGTAAATATATTTGCCGATCTACCAGACGGAAAACAATATATTTTGTTAACATTAACATTTTTTGTAAAATTAGTTTGTTAATATATAAAAACAAAAGACATACGTGTTTATTTTTAAATGTATTAATAAAAAACGATTACTAAACATACGATTACTCAAAATATGTTAATATTTTTGTTATTATGTTAATATTTACAAACTCAAAACAAGTATGTTGAGTAATCAACATTTGAAATCTTGGTGTCAAAAAGGTTTTTTTGTAAATCGTATCAAGATCTCTTTAAGTAAAATGGCGAATTCTTTCAACTTAATCAAGATTGCCAGCCCATTCTTATGAACTGTCTGTACTGTACTGTCAGCCTATGTTGAAGTACAAAACTGCGTGGATCCAAGTACAAGTGAACGTACTTCATATGGGGTGTCTTTTTTGGAAGGACATTATAAATAGGTTAAATATATAGAGCCAGTCTGTTCTGATATTCACATAAGTTGAAAATTTTCAAAAGCATAATTACCGTAACTGCGAGCAAGACAGACTGATACAGACGCGTGAGACAAAGCGTAGATCGTTCATATACAGAGTGTCCCAAAAGTGATGGATCAAACTCAAACAGGAGATAGAGGGAGTCATTTTCAATCAAAATCACCCCCTATGTTGTTATGCAATTGTGAATAGGTTAAAAGTTATAGCCATATATGTGTATTTTTTTAATTCCAGCACCTTTGTCAAATAAAAGCTTTTAAAAAAATTATACAGTTGATTAAACAATCTGTTTTTTTTTATTGTACCTAGAAATTCAAATTCAAAAACTTTTTATTTATCCCAAAATAAATTACACTTCATTTTTAAATATAACAATAATCTCGGTTGACGATAAATAAAGGACTACCCTGCGATTAATAAACCGATTCACAAGTCTGGAACTTATTTTCAGAAATGTGTAGAGCGCCCCAAAAACTAAAACCTATAAAAAACTAAAACCTAAAGAAAAAAAAATCACTATTTATATTATACTTAACAATAAAGTTAATAATTTTCAGTTTATGACAATAATTTTGGTATCCGGTCAAGCACAAGAGCCCCCCATAGGTCACTAGGAGAATAGCACTAATAATTCATTATTATTTATAAATTGGACTGACAGAGAATGCACAGATCTAGCCACAAATAGTCAGATAATTTCAACATTTTCTCACATTTTCATTAAATTGTACGTTGCTCTTGCAAAAGTTTATTTTTAATGTGTTTTGAGAATGTAGATATTGCTAAAGTTTTTTTTTCAATTAGAATATTGTTCCATATTTGAGGTGCAACAAAAGCAAAGGATTTTTGGAAATTTGCAGAACGGTGTTGCGGTACAAGAAAATTGCCAGTATAGCGAGTTTGGTGATAGTGATCTCTAGATATGAAAAGTTGATATAAATATGGCGGTTGCTTGGATTTTAAAACTCTATAAATAAAATTGGTTAAATGTAGCGTACGTCGATTAGCCATAGATAATATTGAGTGTTCATTTAAGTGTGGAGTAATGTGATCTCTATACAAAATATTATACGAAAATCGCAAACACGCATTTTGCAACTTCTGAATAGATTTAGAAATTCTGTTAGTCAAAGAGCTGTGATAAATGATGTCACCATAATCCAACAAACATAAAACAAGAGAGTTACATAAATAGTATTTTGTTGTTGAGGGTAAAAATCTGTTTACTTGATATATTTTCTTCAATGTTAAATAGGCAGTGCAAAGTTTCTTTTTAATATGCTTTTCGAAAGTTAATCTTGTGTCAAGGTAAACACCTAAATTCTTGACTTCTGTGACAACAGGCAACCTTTCATTATCTATCATAATATTTAAATGTTGATTAATATTTGCTATTCTGGCTTTGTTCTCTCCCAACAATATTACACATTATTTTGCAGCATTTAGCTTAAGATAATGATTATTTGCAAAACTTCGAATTTTTTTTAGGTTATCATTAAGATTTTTCTGAAAATGCTGCAATAGATCTTGATTAAATGAAATGTATAGTTGGGAATCATCAGCAAACTGTTGTATTTTGGAATTTATAACCTCTTTGTTCATATCTGCAACGTATAATGAAAACAATAATGGCCCCAATATCGACCCCTGTGGCACGCCCGTTGTCACCGGTATGTAATCAGATTTAATTTTGTTGGGCCCATTATAAAGAAGTGTACTCTGAACACGCCCGACTAGATAAGATTCAAAGAATTTTACAGCTTCCTGAGAAAAACCAAAATGGTGAAGCTTAGCCAACAACATCCGGTGACACAGTGTGTCAAAGGCCTTACTGAAGTCTAATAGGCAGAGGCACGTGATTTCTTTCCGATCCTGATCAAGCCTTACATCATTCACCAAGGTAATTAAGCAGGTACTAGTGCTAAAATTTTTTCTAAATCCAGATTGGCTAGGCAGAATTATTTTTTTAGATTCGACAAATGAAACAATCTGTTGATAAATGTGCTTTTCCAAAATTTTTGATATAGCCGGCAAAATACTTATGGGTCGAAAATCTTTAAAGTCTCCTGGATTTGAAACTTTTGGTAATGGTAAAATAATAGATTTTTTCCATAAGTCCGGATAACTATTTTCTAGAATACAAGTATTAATAATATTTATTAAAGCATATTTACTATAAGGAAAGCATAATTTAATATCTCTTATTGATATCTCGTCTTCGCCTGTGGCATTAGTGCTAATAGAATTTAAAATTTGGATTAATGCTTCTTCGTCTATCAGACCAAACCTTAACTCCTCGGTAAAAGAAATGATATGCCTCTCCAACAAAAATATGTTTCTTAAACATTACTTTTTAAGAGCACTAGAAAAACAATTTTTTTTGACTTTTTACAACTTTAAAAATAAGTACTTAACTTTGATGCCATTTTTTTGCGAAGAAAATATAAGACATGCGAGTGACCCTGAACCTTAAAAACTTCTTTAAATCATACTGATTCCAGCAAAGTACAACTTGAATAGATTATTAAAATTTCTTATTGTCTAATTAAATTTTTATTTTTTTAAGAAATAAGCAAAAAAAATATTCCATGGCTAAATCAATATTTTGCTTTATTATTTTACGAAAAAATAATAAAATTAAGATAGTAAAGTGTCTCAAAAATGTTTAAAAATACATAAGTATGTCGACTTCTAATACTGACCAATTGATCTGCGGTTATTTTGAAGAATGTTGATTTGTCGTGTTTTTTGTCGTAAACAAAATTTAAAAATCCACAAAATTAGCTACTCCCGCCTTTTATTATTAAATAATTAAATTTTAAAACCACAATCGAAAAAAGCGACAACTTATTTCAAAGATTACTATACTTCGTAGAACCCAGGCCTATAACAAATGTAAAAAATAAAGGTAGGTATTTTATTAACTCAATTGCCTTATTTTCTAACAGACATCTATTATTAAAATCGTAAAGTGGAATATGAATGCGAAATTACAAGTTAAAGCACCGCCACCAACGGTAATTAAAATCGCCAATGCCCAGCTCTAGTTTCCTACTTGTACAGCTCCGCATTACTGCCTATGACAAGCGATAAAATTTAGCCGCCAATTATTTCAAAACAACAATTATTTGGCGGTGCAGTATAAAAAGAATTGGCGGTATAAATTGGTGATGTTAGAAAGTTTAGAATTATAGGTTTACTTTAAAATTACAGCAAGTTTGGTGTTTAGTTTAATCGGTGATATTATTCGGATAAGGATTTTTAAAAGATTAAACGGCAATTAAATACGGTAAGTTATGATTTTAGTTGTTTTTTTTTTTCTTAATATCAAAAAACAAAAAACTAGGAAATGGACGGACGAAAGTTATCTGGCTCGTATTGGCGCAAAAGAAAACTGGAAAAACAGCAAAAGGAAAAGTAAGCTTTAGAAAACACAGACGTAGACGAGAGCAGAAGTATATGCGAACCTCAACCTGGACCAAGTACGAGCACTAGCCTTGCAAATGAGATGAATACCCAAGAGACCGGTCTTGAGATGCAGCCACAGGAAAGTCTTTTGCAAAATAATACAGTTGGTGATAGTATTATAGGTAAGTATTTTTGGTGATTGCATATTGCTTTTACGCATAATTTTAGTTTAAAAAAAAACCTTAAAGACAAAATCCTTTGTAAATATTTTAATTGTATTTAAATGGTATAGAAATGCATTCAAATGTATTTATTTGTAGATGCAAAAACAGACGATTGGACCGAATTTAAGGATCCGGCACTTTGGAAGGATGGTCAAAATTTTGTGCAAATTCTTTTGGATAACTGGACCGAACAAATTCTTGATAAAATTGACTTTTCAATGTCTAAAAGAAAACATGGGGACCAAAATAGGTATGCCACCAAGCAAATTTTTTATAAGAAGCTAGTTAACGGTGAAGTAGTTCGAAGAGATTGGGCAATTTATTCAGAAAGTACTGGAAATGTGTTTAGTTTATATTGTTGTTTATTTAGTAACAAACAAAACCAATTTAAAACCGGATTTTCCTCGTGGAATAAATGCATTGAGAGATTCGACGAACACGAGCGTTCCATTGGTCATCTAGATAGTTTAAATGTTTACACAAGCCGCCAATTAAAGCGAGGAAAAATTAACGATGAGTTGGAAAAACAAATAAGTTGCACAAAGGATTATTGGGTCGAAGTATTAAGAAAAATTATAAGCGTGATTAAGTTTTTGGCCTCTAGAGAATTGGCATTTAGAGGAACTGATGAACGTTTAGGTGAAAAGCGCAATGGGAATTATTTGGGTTTATTGGAACTATTAGCAGAATATGATCCGTTTTTAAAAGACTATATAAATCGAATGGCAAATTTGGGCAAGGGTAAAACGTCATACCTATCCAAGGATATCTGTAATGAAGTCCTCACTATCATGGCGAATCGGGTTATTGAGGAAATTGTTAAACAAATTAAGGCGAATAAATATTTTTCAGTCAGTGTGGACTCAACACCCGATATATCACATCAGGATCAGCTAACAATAATTTTAAGGTATTGCAATAGTAAAGGGCTTCCATTTGAAAGGTTTATAGGATTCTATGATAACATTGGGCATGGGGCACAAGAGCTTGAGCAGTGCGGTGCGTCATGGATATGCTAAAGACATTTAATTTGGACATTCAAAATTGCAGGGGTCAGTCATATGACAACGCAAGCAATATGAGTGGTCGATTTTCTGGATTGCAAGCGCGTATTAAGGCACATAATGAGTTAGCAATGTATGTTCCGTGTGCCGGACATTCTCTCAATTTAGTTGTTCAAAATGCTGCGGATTGCTGCTTCGAAGCAACATCTTTTTTTATGCTAGTTCAAGCTTTTTATACATTTTTTTCGGCTTCTACACATAGATGGAACTTGTTGTCTAGTACAATAAGAGATTCATCAGGCTCTGAGAAATCGCTCATGCCAAAAAGGGTCAATACAACTCGTTGGTCTTCTCGCTTTGATGCCATAAAGGCGCTACAAAGTAGTTACAATTCAATAAAGACTTGTTTAAATAATATAGCAACAGATGTTAATGAGAAAAATATTGTAAGAGTCGAAGCAAGTTCGTTATGCGAAAAACTTAATTTCTTGGAAAATGGGATAATCTTATCGTTTTGGTTGGATATTTTGCAAAGGGTTAACGATGTTAATAAAACTGTACAAAGAAAGAATTTGGACTTGTGTACAACTTCCCAACTTTTTTCGTCTTTAGTAGAATATTTTGATTTCTTACGTGATCGCTTTGACCATTATGAGGATTGTATAACTTCATAATGGTTAATAACCTTAGGAATGTTGTTAACAGAAAACGAAAATTATATTGAAAGGCGAAATATCAAACGAAAATTGCAATTAGGAGAAAAAAGTTCCGACGTAAATTTAAGCCAGAGAGATAAAATCCGCACGCAGTGTTTTTTTTTTAATAATCGATAATCTAAAATCTAAAATTATTCGTCGGTCAGCAATATATCAAACATGTTCAAATACATTTGAATTTCTTTTTAAGCTAAAATTAATAGAAGATGAAAATATTATCACTGTAGCAACCAAACTAAAGGAAAAATACAGCTCCGATTTAGATGAATATTTTCCTCAAGAATGTGTTCATCTAAAAAGACTATTAAATTCTATATCAGAAATTAAATTAGAAACTCCATTAGATTTAGTTCATGCATTATATAAGAATAAACTAATATCTACATTTCCCAATATCAATATTTGTTTACGCATTTTCTTTTCTATAATGGTCACAAATGCAAGCGGTGAACGATTGTTTTCTACTCTAAAGAGAGTTAAAACCTATTTACGAAACTCAATAGCGCAAGAAAATTTAAACTCTTTGGCAATTATTTCAATTAATAAAGATATTCTTGATAAAATAGATACATCTTCTATAATCGAAAAATTTGCGTCACTAAAAGCAAAAAAACAATCGTTTAAGTAATTTATATGCATTATTATATAAGTATATTTATGTGTAATTTATTTTTTACGTTCCTTTAAAACCAAAGAATCTGTTTTACTTTTTGTAGAAAGCTTAATAGTTGAGTTTGTTTTTTTTGGGAGTTTTAGTTGTAAGAGAGTTTATGCTATAGAATCGTTTATTTTTATTTGTATACTGGCGTTGACCTGATGTATTTTTTATTTTCTTTTTTTGTAAAATTTGTCTGAACATTTTTTGAAATAAAAGTTTTTTCAAAAAAAAAATGTTTTTTTTGAACGAGTGGGGAGAGGGGGGGCGCTGTATTTTTGTAGCACCGGACGGCAAACTACCTTAAACCGGCACTGGGCAGAAGATGACATCATTGAAATGGCATTAGAGGAACCTTCAACTAGTGTTCGCCGCATATCAAGACGGTCTAGTATTCCGAGAACAACAGTACACCGCATTCTACGAAGAAACCAGTTGCATCCCTATCATGTACAACGGATTCAAGATCTATTACCGGGTGATTATGACAAGAGGGTGGAATTTTGTAGAGAAATGCTTCATCGTAATAGGCAGGATCCACAATTTTTTAACAAAATTTTATGGTCAGACGAATCTAGTTTTCAGAGGGCGGGAATATTTAATATTCACAATTTACACCACTGGGCATATTTTAACCCCAGAATTGTTAGAAATGACCGCTTTCAACATCAATTTAGTGTGAACATGTGGAGTGGCATTCTTAACGGTTCCGTTTGAACTACCAGCCAGATTAAATAGTGAAATCTATAGGAGATTTTTGGAAGAAAACTTACCTGTTTTACTTCAGGATATTCCATTAAATATTCGTCAATCAATGTGGCTGCAGCACGATGGAGCGCCCGCCCATTACAGCCTTCAGGTGAGACAGTTTTTAAATGAGGCCTACCTTGGTCGTTGGATTGGACGGGGAGGTACAATTCGTTGACCACCGCGCTCCCCCGACCTCAATCCAATTGATTTTTTTCTATTGGGGTACTTTAAGGAGTTGGTATACGCCAGGGAAAATCGTAATGAGGAAGAGCTACGCCACCAAATAATTACAGCAACTAGATTAATTACCCAAAATGAACGTTCATTCAGAATGATTAAGAGAAATTTTATACGCCGATGTAGGTTATGCCTTAGATTTCGCGGCAGACATTTTGAACACTTATTGTAAATGATAGCAAAATCATGTACAACAATAAACCATTTTCTAATGTTTTTTGTACCTTATTGCAATCCACCAACCCAACAAAACACAATTATTTATTTTAAAAAATTGGTAAATCTTGATTTAGCCATAAAATTCTTTTTTACCTCTTTTTTGAAAAACTCAAAATTTAATTAGCCAATAAGAAATAATGTATTTAAGTCATGCCTTACTGGAATCGGTATGAAACGTAGAAGTTTTTAAGCTACAGGGTCACTGTTATATCTTACATTTTTGAGAAAAAAATGGCATCAAAGTTAAGGGTACTTATTTTTAAAGTTGTAAAAAGTCCAAAAAGAAATTTTTTTTAGCTCTTTCGAAAAGTAATATTTAAAAAAATATTTTTATTAGAAAGGTACATCACTTCTAGGTAAAAACAAACAAAAAAACGCATTTTTTAATCCACTGTATAATTTTTTTATAAGCTTTTAACTGATAGTGTGCTTAAATTTAAAAAATACATAAAAATGGCTATAACTTTTAAACTATTCACAATTGCATAACAACATAGGGGGTGATTTTGATTGAACATGACTCCCTCTATCCTCTGTTTGAGTTTGATCCATCACTTTTTGGACACCCTGTATATATACACATACTCTGGCATGCGTTATCTCTAAGTCTTTTTGAAAAATTCATTCGCAATCTAAAGTGTTTTGTGTCATGACAAAAGTACAGATCAATATCTGTATCTATCACGTGCAGTGTGGTGCGAACTAATGTTCGCAGTCCATTCGATGTTTGACTTTGGTACTGAACGCATTGAATTTTTCTAGAGGTGTTTTAACTGCTTCCTACTAAAAATCTTTGTGTTTGTTAAGTCTAATAACTAGGTAAGTTGAGCTTCTATTCTTTTTCCCTGAAATTTGGCTTTCTTGACTTGATTTTCAGCCTGTTTTTTGGCTTCTGTCCTGTGCATGCTTATAGCATTCCTTTGCTTTTTGAACAGACATGAGTGATACAGGGGGGGGGAGCGACTCCTCCATGCTTCAACATGCTCATCTAATGATATCAATAATTGTGGTAAAGACGTAGAACATCCTGCTAACAATGGTAACAATTTACAAAAGCTTGACAAACGACCAGTTTTTTATGCAAATTCGGATAGAGGTCCATTTATAGTTTACATTGAAACAACCGAAAGGCTGGGTTTTAACATTCGTAAACTAAACAATATAAAAATAGCTCGTGACATCTTTAGGTTAAATCTTACTGATGTTAAGAAAATTAAGAATAAAGGTTTTAACAGAATATCTGTTGAATTAGCGCCTCTGCTGCTAATAACTTTACAAATAATAAATTGCACTTCTAGATAAAGGTTATAAAATCTTTATTCCCTTTAATTTTGTTACTTGTAAGGTATTAGACCTTGAAATTAAAGATAAAGAATTGTTGGAATGTTGTAGACAATATTAAAATTTTAGATGCCATGCCAAGGCTTAATCGTAAGGTTATTAAAATTAATTGTCTCTGATGAACCAACAGGCACAGTTCTTTTTACATTTGAGGGTATTGATCTAGCCAAATATATCCATTTCTATGAACTGGAAAATCCAGTCTCTTTATATATTTCTCCAGTTACATAATATTTCTGCTGCATCCGCTTTGGGCATACTAGAAACAATTGTAAAGGTAAAGAAGGTTGTATTAATTGTTCAGAACTAAAGGATCAAGATGAAGCAGAATATACATCGTATTTGACTCGATGTTTATTTTGTAAAAATAACCATAAATCCACTGATAAAAATGTCCAGAATATACTCGTCTAAAAAATATTAAAGAACTTATTGCACTTAAAAATTTAGCCTTTTTTTATTCAAGTGAAATGGTAAAGAAATCTTATATTCCTCAGGATGAATTTGTTTACCAGTGACTTAAAAAGCAATAAATCCTAAAATCAATCTGAATTTAAAGAAAATGTTGAAGCTTTAGGTGTTAAGGATCGTTTAGGTTCTAACTTGAGAATTTGACGTTGTCCTAGATGTTGTTGGAACATTGAAAGCCGCCGCAATAGTCGATGTTGCTGTGTAGTGTTTTTTTAAAATTTCTTTTTTCATTACAAGTGCTCGACTGTTTATGGCCTTTTGTCTCACATTTTTTACTGTTTTGACAATTTTGTCGGGGGTCTCCAACATTTCGGGTATTGATATATTCACAAGAGTTTCTGATGAACATAAATCTGCATCTAAATCAAAGGTATCTAGAAATGGAGGTGTGTTTTCTTCATCTGAGCTGTCACTACAAGAAGAGTTAATCGTGCTTCTCCGTCTTTTTCGGATCTTTGATTGCCCGGGCGGGGGGGTTGACGCTTTTATCGGTTCGACGATGGGCTCTTCTGGTTCATCTCTTATTCGGGTGACTTCACTAGGAGCATATGCCAATTCCGATATTGTTTCCGGATTAAATGGAAAAATACCGATCGCTGTGTGACGCTTTTATCCCACACAACACTAAAAATTTCACCAAATCGCTGTTTTGTGATGTTTCGATCTTTATATTTTGTCCAGTACTGGAGTACTTGATCATCCCAATGGTATTCAAAAGAACGAAAGACCTATTTGTTCATAGGTTGTAGGTCGTGTGCTCGTGTGCAAATTGGCGTCTCGCCGCCATTTTAAAAATTAAGTTAAATAGGGGTTTATGCGATACATCGTTTGAAAGCTCCCACTGAATTCTTTATGGTCCTAGAATATTAAGTCATTATTTCTACCCATAGCAAAATGGCAGCCGTTCAAAATCTAATTTTTCGCATTTTTATTTCCACTTAGAATAATTAAACTTTAGGTAAAACAGAAATGTAACTAATAACTATTTTACTATAAAAGATGTTGGAAATATGCACCATTAACTTCAAGACAGTAAAATAATCTATTTGAGAACCCTTTACGAACATTTTGGAAAATGGCAACATCAATATTGCGACATGCATCAATTATTCTTTGATATAGATCAAAGATAGATTCTGGCTAGGTAACGTATAGTTTTTGTTTCAAGAACCCTCATAAAAAAAGTCCAGAGGTGTAAGATCGGGTTACCTGGCTGGCCACTCGGTAGGCCCTCGACGACCAAACCACCGATTAGGGTAAGTATTAGTCAAATATTCTCTAGCATTTCAGCTAAAATAAGGCGGTGCCCCATCTAGTTAAAAAAAACTGTTTCCAACACAAATTCATAAGATTTGTCTTCAAAAATCTCAAGGATCAGTACTCTACTGCATTTTCCAACATGTTTAAGTAAAGGTTCCCTGTCAAATTTTGCTCTAAAAATAGAGGCCCAACAATGTGATTCCCTAATATGCCAGCCCACACATTTATTTTTTCTGGGTATTGTTTGTGTGTTTCACGAAATATGTGGGGATAAGTACATTCATCACTGAAAAAAACGTTTTTTACATAAACACGCTGGCGTCCTGTTCTCTTGCTCATAAGTTCGCAGAATTCTATACGTCGAGCAGGATCATCTTCTGTCAGTTGATGAATCATTTGAATTTTATACAGATGCAATTTATGTTTTTTAAGTACCCTTTTCACACTAGCAGAAGATACATCACACGTGGCACCAACTGTGGAAGTATACTGTTGTGGATCTCTTACCATAGCTGCTATAATATCCACCTGTCTGTTTTTCTTCTAGGTAGCTGGAACGGCCTGAAATCTTCCTACTGGCAACACAATCCATCTCGGAAAATTGATTCGCGAATTTCACTCGCGAAAATCATCAGATTTTATATTAATGGACCAAAATTTACTACTCAATAAACCCACGAGAAAGTGGGTTCATGAGTTTAATGAAGACCACAGGCAAAGCGAATACTACTTAACCTGCTTACCTATGCGTGGTTATCCAGACAAATTTAAAAAATATCACAGAATGACCGTTGAAACGTTTGACTACATCTTGTCACACATAAAAGGGGACATACAGAAGTGGAGTAACTTCAGGAATTGTATAGAGCCAGCAAAAAAACTGTCGATTTTGTTGAGGTAAGTTACTTTAATACCGAGTCTAATACAATTTCGGCAATACGTAAGTTAGAACATATTTATTTCAACAAATTAAATTGTAAAAAAATTAAGTTTCGCAAGGTAATTGAGATATTTTAAGATTCTGCTTGTTCGGAATTTTCTGGTTGGCATGGAGAAAGAATGGAGCTTGATGTATCCGAAGAATTGGATGCATACGGTTGATTGGGGTAGTATCCTGTGTAATAATAATAATAAAAAGGGTAAGATAAAACTGTTAATGGCGATGTCTATGGTGTGTTGCTTGGTTCTAGTGATTCAAGCTCAGCGATGACACAATTCAGAATATTTGATCGTAATTTCATTCGTTTTAGGAGTGGTAATTATTTGAGCGAAGGAAGTAAACTTTTGAAGAATGCTCATCATCCTCCTCTGCTGAACTGGTCGGTTGTGATTCCGAAAAACGAGATTCCAGCAATTGCACTTTTCTTCTTTCTAACTTTAGTCCCTCGTTTTGAATATTTTGGCTTTGCTTTCTCTTTGATCCGGGGCACCGAAACTTACTCTCTTCTGTCGAGGAGGTGGTAGTAGGTTGTGGAGCTTTGTTTACTTGTGTAAGTTTCTCAGGCTCATCAACATTTTTATCTTCAGTGTCGACGTCAAAGTCATGTTGTGATCGAGGAGTTTCGCCTGATTCCTGAGTTTCATCAATTTCACCTGATTCCATGTCCATCAGTGTATTTGCTACTTGAGAAGCAGGAAGATTTCCTGAAGTAGCTCTTGGCTTCATCATAGGAAGCAAGAAGCTCAATGAATCAAAATAAACCCACTTGGACTTGGCAGCAGCACCTGACGCACCACAGTTTTCCTTAATTTTCTTGCGTAACATAACTCTCGGCAACTCCCAACTCTTGCGGGCTATATCTCCTGAAACAAGGAATTGTATAAATAACAACAAAATGATACTTAATATAAAAACACATGTATTGTACAGGTTATTTGTTTTAAGGTTATAAACTTAAATATACTTTTCTCTTAGCTCATGTCTGTTTTACTATAATATTTCTAATTATTATTTTTTTATTTTAGGTATCTATCAACAGGTCTTTCCTTTGAAGCTCTGAGCGAAACATTTCGCATGAATAACTATAAAATCGTAGAAGAAACTGCTGATGCTATTTGGAACCAATTAGCTCCAATCCATTTACCGGTTCCAAATCGAGAAAGATTTCTTGAAATTGCTGCAGAATTTAAGGACATGTGGAACTTTCCTAACTGTGCCGGTTGCATAGACGGCAAACATGTTAAAATCAAAGCTACTCTGAAGAGTGGTACCATGTTTTACAACTATAAACATTTTTTCTCTGTTAATCTTCACGGTGTAGCAGACGCTCGGTGTAAATTAATATTCATTGACGTTGGAGCCTTCGGAAAGCAAAGTGACGGGGGCGTATTCGAAGCTTCTCGAATCTCAACTTTTTTTGAAAATTGCTCTGAAACGTTGCCAGCTCTTTCACCAATCGATGACAGTGACACTCTGGTTCCATTTGTTCTAGTCGGTGACGATGCGTACCCTTTAAAGACTTTTTTAATGAAACCATTCAGTCAAAGAAAAATGACCGAAGAACAGCGCGTTTTCAACTATCGATTGTCACGGTGCAGAAGGTGTATAGAATGCGCATTTGGAATTTTAACTGCAAAATGGAGATTACTCTACAAAGTTATTGAAACAGAGGTAGAAAAAGCTGAGAAAATAATCAAATGCATGTGCCTTCTGCATAATTTGATTATTGACAAAGAGAATATTACACTGAATCAACGAGTGCTTGAAGACGCTCTACAGGAATACCAATAAAAACATGAAAGACCAGATCTTGGCGGACGACGATTTAACAGATCCTCTACTGCTGCACAAGAGGGACCACAAAGCCACTCTCTCACGCACTAACTCAATCAAGTTTCCTTTGTTTACCATTATAACAACAATTATTATGATTTATAAACACGAGCCAAATGGGAACACCAAACACGAACCAACCTTAAAAAAAAACTATTTTGATTGTTGTCAGACCAGTTCAGACCCGCTCAGACCTTCAAGTCTGAAGAAATTCCGCTTCCAATGTAGGACCAGCCTTATGGGACGCCGTGATGTTTCGATATTACAGACTTACGCTGTTACGATGTACAACGCACGCGTGAGTTGGGCAGTAAGCTGGCGAATGCGTTACGAAAAGTGTTATCGGGAGAGCGAGGTAGTTAAGAAGATATGAGTTAGCGGAGATAGAAAAAGAGAGTTACGGTTCGTATATTACTGTAGGAGCAAGAGAAAGGCCGTGCGAGGGCACATATTCTTTCTCAGACAATTCAGTCAGTAGTTCGTCTGCGAGTTTGCTAGCATTACGCGAATGGTGGTTTCTTGATTATTTCGTAATTTCTTTTCGTTCTTCAACAATTTTATAAATTCATTTTTGTTGTTCAATTTATTAATTATTCTACGTTTAAACTGAATAAAATTATAAATCCATTTTAAAGTTCATATTTTGTGAATTTTTGGGTAAAAATAAGAAATTATGGCAGGAAGTAATACAGACTTTGAATATGGAAGTGGTGCTACAGGACCATTAACTAAGAAATTACGCACGGAAATTGTGCATAAATATACATATAAATGGTGCTAAAGAAGATTTACTTCAGTCGTATGGTCTTAAGCATATTAATTGTTAATATCTAGACAAACAATTATTAAATTTTCTTGGGGGTTTCAAGAGATACGGGCATTATATCGTTTAAATAACAGCGGGCGCGGACTATCAATAGGTTGCTGGCAAACGACATACTCTCGAAAAGAACTACCTAATTTTCCTAAAAGAAATGAAGGGAAAAAGCTTAATTTTGGTATCCAATACTCAATACTTCACAAATATGTCGTCTTTTATAATATTACAACTTATAAAAAAAAATTATACAATGCATTTAATTTTTTTGAGAAAATTGATCATTTCTGTCGGAAATGATAATGTTCAAAAAGGCACCCTGGCAGCAGTGTTGCCAGGTGACTCGAAGCTTTTTACGGTAGGTAGAACCGGAAAAATACGGTAGAAAACAGGAGATATATACGAAGAAGATTAAAGATGTCAAATTGGTTGTTTTTACATGAAGTGACGGTCTGTTTAAATGCCTTTTTATAATTGTACGTTCAGTTGTAAATACGTTTTACCAGAAAATAATTAGAAAACAAAAAAAAAACATAATTTAAAAACAAAATTTAATGCAGAAAACTTCAAAAACTTAGCCTAAATTAAGTCAAAACAAAATTAAAGTAACAGAAAAACTTAATTAAAAAAAAACGACTTTAAGATCTCGTCATTATCAGATTCTAACTACTAGACATAACTGTTTTGTACAGGTACGGTCAGTTGACTCATCAATTATTAAACTAAATTTCTTAATTTTTAACATGGAAATAAGTTTTTCTTTGGAAAAAATGGCCTAGTACATGTTTAATAATGTTTGTCGCTTTAGTATGAGCACACTTTATGTTCTTGGCCATGTTGGAATCTGGAAAGATTGACTGCAATAAATTCGGCATGTGGTCCATAACGCGCAGGAGTAAATTGTGTTCAACAACAAAAGCACACAGCTTAATTTCTGCATTTTTTACTGCATTATGCGTAGATGCATGTCCTAAAGAACTAGTCAAGCTTCTCTCAGTTTTTTTGCTTCTACAGTTATCTGAGTGCTTTTTCCAACAGCATGCCTTTCTAGTTGTATTTTGCCTGATTTAATATCTATATCAACGTGACATACAGAACAGTAAGCAAAATATTCTCCCTACAAAATTCTTTGCTATTTTTACATAAAATTTTTTTTATAAGAATCACACCTTTTTACTTTTTTCAAGCCAGCCTTTAAAATTACTTTCTTCTTCCCATGAAATCTTATAAACTTGGAAATATTTTCTTTTCTTTACAACTTTGGCACTAGTATCACTGGTACTGGAATCACTGTCAGACATTATTATGTTAATATTAATAAATATTCACTCAATAATATAACGCAACACAAACCACCAACTTGAAAAGCGCATACATTAATACCGATTATCGTCTCGGGTCTCGGCAGGGTCAGGCGTCGATCGGATTGGCGTATTTCACTAATGTCTTTTTGTGTAAATGCCCGCAAGCCCAACTTGCAGCTCGCAGTAATAATCCTAGCTGCCACGCTGCCAGTGTTACCACGTCATAGACGCGCGAATATATGTTTATTTTCACATTTTCTTTAAAAAATCATCAAAGACAGAGAAAAATAAATAAGCAAATATTTATTGTTTTATGTTACATCCTTTAAATTAAAAATGCGGTAGAATCTGCATTTAAAACGGTAGACCTAGCAGCACTGCCTGGCAGCAACATGTGAAACTAACAAAACTTCGAATACTAAAACAGTTAAAGCTCAAAAATAGCTCTTTTTAAAGAAACCTATGCGATGAGTACGTTCCGAGAACAGTAACTCGCATTCTTAGCTGTACATCTAGAGCCCTACACAAGCTCGAAGAATCCAGGATTTTCACCAATAGAATCCATTGCGTACCCTCGTATAACGGATACATGAAGCATGACCTTTATTTATTCTTTGCGTAGAAAATCCGATCTGTCAATGTCACTTGTCGAAAATTTGAACCGTTCAAAATTTTTCGAACATTTTTGTTGTGGAATTCGCGCCGGCTTTTGGAATGTGGGTTTAGAAGAAAAAATTACTCTGGCTGGCAGTAATATTTCAGTTTTCGATTGGCAGCGTCAATATGCAGGATTTCTTAAACAGTTTCAAAAATCTAATTAAAAGCGACGATACTCGCACAGATAGTAATGTGTTTAAGTTGCATTATAAATTTACAGTCATCCTTTTGGTGGTTTTCTCAATCCTGCTGTCCAGCAAACAGTACTTTGGTGATCCTATAAGCTGCGATGTGAATGATAAAAAAGAAACCGTTGATGTTTTTTGTTGGGTTTCTGGTACTTTTATTAGGCCTGATACTGTGACAAGTAAGTATAAACTCTGTAAACATTATTACAAAATAAATACTTAAATCAAGGCTGCACAAATAATGTGTATTTTAACTGAATTGAGTAAGAGTGAATTTATGCAGTTCACAAGTTAAAAATATGGGTAATTGCTATGATTTATACCCAGGTTTGTGGTTGTGCATGCAAGTGCTTCATAATTTTTTTTTATTTTATTTAAGTATTTATACTATAAAAACAGGATCACAGCCATTTCTAGGGTAACTGCCACCTAGGTGCAAGAATAAGTTTCTAGCTCCTAAAGTTGATAATAAAAAAGTTGAAATCATTGTAAATTAAAAAAAATAAATTGTAAAAACATATCTACAACTTATTACTAGTTGTAGTATAACTAGTATATAATGTAGTATATTAATGTAGTATATAATGTAGTTATACTAGTTGTACTTATTACTAGTAATCCTAGTTAAAATATTTAAAAACTCTGCATTATTAATAGCTAAACTTTTAACACATTGTCAATAACAACTTTTCAAGTGGGGTGTATCCTGATCCTGAAGCCATAAAGAAAGCATGGGTTATAGGTGGTAATAGGTTTTTATAAGGGTAAGTCAACAATAACAGTGGCTTATCAGGCTATTAAAACTATAATACCTCATATAATACTATTTCAGAATAATAATTATTTGTTAGTAATATATTGACTTATGTTCATGTTTTATATTATAAGTAGCTTTATCAATAAATACCATGTATTTATGATAATAAAGCATGTTTTTTGAATTTGAATAAGTGGGTTACAGCACCTTTGTTTGGACTTATTAAAGGCTTTTGATAGTGTTGATCACAGCCCACTTCTTGCTAAAATAAAAAGAAAAACATCATACAGGGTGTATCACACAGGGGTCCATTACTCTTATCTTTTGTACACTAATGAATTTGTAATAATATTAATACTAATAAAATAATACTGTCTGCTAATGATACAGATATAATTTACAGTTCAAATAATATTGAGAAGTGTATTGGAGAGGTCTGGGGAACTTTGGTGAAACTGGAAAGTGACTGATTCACTGAAAAAATTACTGCTTATCATGTCCAGGTTTTTGCAAAAGGAAAAAGTGATTAATATGGCATAAAACACAAACTAGGAGTAGAAGTTATAAAAGTTGTTGAAAATAATGCCATCCACCTTCAGTGCAAGCACCTACCCTACAAATCATTGATTGCCACACTCATTTAAAAATGCCTGCTGTGTTTCAAATTGTTACACAACTTGCCACTATCCTCTGTGTCCACATTTTTAATTGGAGTAGTATAAACTACTTGTTTTAGGTAACCCCAGAGGAAAAAGTCTCATGAGTTTAGAGGACATGGAGGACATGGTTGTAGACCTCTGTGGCCTATCCAGCAATTGGGATATTCTTTAAGTGGATAAGTGCGCTGGAGCACCATTGTGCATAAAATACATTTGATATCTTAGCTCAAGGGGGACTTCTTTTAATAATGCAGGCAGTTCCTCTTAGAGAAAATGCTGATACAAATGTCTAATCATCGTTCTGACAAAAAAAATGGACCAATCAAGTTATCTCTTATCCAATAATTTCCACCATACATTAACTGAAAATTGTTGCTGGTGCTTCAATAATTCCATGTGTATTTTCCAATATGTCCATATGCGTTTTTCATCAAATAGTATTAAACAATTTTAACACTGCTTTTCCTGTTGTCAATATTAAGAAACGAAATAGAAAACCTTGGTATACTAAGGGTTTACGAGTATCTGAGAAAAATATGCGCTCCCTTTTTTACATTACGAAATATGCTATGAACAATGCAACATTTTAAAATTATTATAACAGATACCGCAAGATTTACAGAAACTCAATCAAAATGGCTAAGTGGACCTACTTTTAAAGGAGGATAAATAATTCCTCCAACAGAGCAAAAGAGTCTTGAAAGATTTTAAATGAGCTAAGGGGCAAAAATAATGTCTTGGTTATTCCAAGTACCTTAGATTCCAATGTCCTCAATTCCTTCTACTTTGATATTGATAGTAACCTTGCAGCCAATCTTTCACAAAAAATAGATCCCAGGAGCTATCTCAGCAATGTGGTAGTAGCCGAATCTTTCTTTTTTGCCCCCACAAGTGTGGAAGAGCTTATACAGTTAATGGTTAATATTAAGAATAAGAGTTCATCAGGTTGGGATGGTCTTTCTCTTAAAATATTTTCTGCTTTACCTCTTGTTGCTTTGCAAGTCTTGGCCGAGTCAATTAACTTTTCATTTATGTCTGGAGTTTTCCCAGAGTGCTTAAAAAGAGCAATGATTGTTCCTCTTTACAAGGGTGGCGATCGCGACTGTCCTTCTAACTTTATACCTATAGCGTTATTGCCTACTTTAGCCAAGATAGTGGAAAGGCTCGTTAAGGTGAGGATGGTTTCATTTTTAAATAGGTTTGGCCTATTGAGTCTTTAGCAGTTTGGCTTTCGTGAGTCTGTGAGCACAAATGATGCTATCTTTAGCTTTCTAGAGCACCTGTACTACCGACTGAATGTTGGTGAAGTTGCAGCAGCGGTATTCTGTGACTTGTCCAAGGCATTTAACTGCGTGAGTCGCAGAGTGCTGCTGATGAAACTGTAGCTCTATGGTTTCAGAGGAACTGCCCTTGAGTGGTTTCGTTCCTACTTATCAAATCGTGTCCAGGCTGTCAAATTTAATGGTGGTATCTCTAAGGAACTTAATATAAATGTGGGTGGTCCGCAAGGATCAGTACTTGGTCCTTTACTTTTTCTCATTTATGTGAACGATCTGCCACAACTGCAGGTAACCTGCAAATTTACATTGTTTGCCGATGATACCACCATCCTCTGGCACGACTCTGATGTTTCTCAAATGGAGGCCAATATACATGCAGATTTGTTAAAAATAAAATACTGGTGTGATGCAAATTTTTTGACATTTAATGTTTCCAAAACAAATATCCTTAATTTTAAATGTAATACAAATGATATATGTTTAAATAATGAAGCCATCACCATGCCACCGTTCAGTAAGTTTTTGGGTCTTTCCATAGACAAGTTCCTTAAATTTGAAGACCATATTGTGAATGTATGTAGAAAAGTCTCATCAGGCTGCTACGCCCTAAGGGTTATTGCCACCAGTCTTAATTTCTCCATCGCCAGATCTGTATACTTCGCGATTATCGAGTCGCACCTTCGATATGGAATTTGCTTTTGGGGTTCATGTTCAAATTCACTTTTTAGTTCAGTGTTTGTACTCCAGAAAAGGGCCATTAGATATCTATGTGGGGCCAAGACTCATGTCGCCCGCTTTTTGTAAGTCATAATATTTTAACCCTGTGTTGTATTTTTATTTTGGAAACAGTTTGCTTAGTTTTTAGAAAATATAAACAGGAACTCCACTTAGGAAGCCACTATAATACGCGACAAAATTATTTGTTGAGGCTACCCATTCCTCATTTTGAACTTGTCCGTAGCTCTATCATATATGGAGGTAGAAAGCTGTTTAATAAACTTCCACTAGAAATAAGACAACTTAAGACTGAAAAAAGCCTACGTACAAGGGCGAAAATATTTCTTGCTAGTAAAGCATACTATAGTTTAGGTGAATTTTTTAATGATTAGCATTTAAGTATTTTTCAAAGTTTTATATAATTTTATTTTATTTTAAATTAGTTTCTCGTTTTTATTCCTTTAATGTACCGTCTATTGGCTTTCAATACAACTTCTATGTTTATATTGACAATAAAGCATTTTTGAGTTTGAGAATTCATAATTGTGTATTTTGAGAAATTTGCTTCATCTGTGAATAGTATTCTTCCAATGCACTGAGCATTTTTTTTAAATGGTACGGATATATAAGAGTTCCCTTTTTACTATTCTAGAGACTGTCAATTGACTAGTATTTAGTGTTGTAGCCATCTTTTTTGTACTTGTTGTAGGATCCTCCTCAATTTGGTTTAACACTCTCCCTTCCGCTTCTATAGTTACAACTGTACGAGAACGTTCATTGTTAGCGGTCAATTTCTTAAAACTGCTATTTTCACTGAGTCGCTGATAGAGGCAAATAAACATTTGACTATGTGGAATACCAGGAATCGTTCTTTGTAAATACGCCTTGCTTCGTAGGCATTGCCGTTCGCAATACCATATACAAAATGCATATCACACATTTTTCTGTTACTGTAAATCATTTGAAATGAAAATTTTAAAAACTGTCAAGTATATAGAAAAGTACGGAGTTATCCGTATTTCCTCCCTGTTTTGTCTTATTTGTTCAGCAGCTTGCTGAATACGGTCCAATAACTCTTTCCTTGTATTTGAAACTTGTGCATAGACCAAATCTTTCATGTACCCCCATAAGTAAAAATCAAGGGGATTGTGATTGGGCGATCTAGGTGGCCAGGCGACAGGACCACCTCAACCAATCCATCTTGGAAAGTTGCACGTAACCCAGTTTCGGGCAGCAATTCCGAAATGCTGTGGAGCTCTATCCATTTGGAACCACATGTGTAGACAAATATTTAGTAGGACATCCTCCAAAAGTCCTTGCGGTTTTTCCATAAAAAACTGAAGGTAACTGTCCGCATTCAATCTTGCAGGAAGCAGAACAGACCAATCAACAAGTCATCGATTAAGCCCAAACGTTAACAGAAAATTCATGTTGAAAATTACAAGGAGGTACAGCTTTTGAATTTTCTGATTCCCACCTATGCAGGTTTCTCAGATTTGTAATACCACGCGTTGTAAATGTCGCTTCATGTGTCCACAGGACTGTTCTGCAGAAATGAAAATTAAGACGAGACTGTCTTAATATCCGGTTAGAATAAACTAGACGAGGATAGTGATCTTCCTCAAGCAAACCTTGTACCTTACGATAATGATACGGATGTAAGCCTTCAGGTTTTAAAATTCGCCACACAGTCATTCGCGGTACTCCGAGTTAACTAACTTAACTAAATTTACTTTATGTAATCAGTAATTTTTGATATTTGAGTAATATTTCTGCTACAAAAATAAATGTTGTTTACGTGAAAGCTTCAAGGTTACAAAAAAAGACCGCTCCAGGTACTTGGCGTGACTTCAAAAAATTACGGATTTCTGACATTTTTATTGTCATTTCAGGAGCGTTGAAAGGTCTACATTATTATTTTTAATAAAGTCATCTTCATTAAGTCCTTCCTCCTCTTCATTGCTTAGGACCATATTTGAAGTTATTTATTGACTCCATAATTTCACCCGTTAAAATTTCCCTTGTAACCGTATCATTATCGATTTCCGCATATTCGCTAGAATTGAAATTAGGAAATTTCTCCTTAACTTGTTCTTCTACCAAATTTTTCATGTCCACATCTGAATCAGGTTCCGATTCTTCTAAGCGATGCTTTTTCAACCATTGATTCAGTGGTATGTCATCTGACTCATATTCAAACTCCGTTCTTGAAAATAATAATAATAATAATAATAAACGTCTTTTATTAGCATATGCATGCAAATATACAAATACTATAAATGAAATACATTATAATGCACACACCCAGATTACAGTTGGCGTTTAGCCATAGGCCATTCTTCCACTTAACCAACTGCAAACCCCACGTGACCATGCAGTAAAAAAAAACAAAAATTATACACAATAAATATTATTTCGAATATAAATTTTTGAAAACAAAAACGTAACAAATTTATAGCATTATACAATACTGATCTCATTCAGTAAAACATATTTATAGGCAAGCTTAAATTTATGTAATGAACAGTATTTAGGATTAGGTGAAAGGGAATTATAAAGTTTAATACAGTTATATGAAAAGCTTTCTTGAAATAGTGAAGTTCTATGCTTAGGAATTGAAAATTAATTGAAGTCTCTTAAATTTAAGTTATGGACATTCGATCGTACCTCTAATTTTTTGTATAAATACTTAGGTTTCTTACAGTCTAGAAGTTTTCTAAAGAAAATCACAGAATACAATTTGTATATATTATTGCACCTTAACCATCCCATACTCTTGATGCTGTTATTTTCTTAAGTTAAATATAAATCTACAGCATGTGTTTTTAACATGAATTCTTTGTTTAGTAACAACATCTAAAAATGGATACTGCACAATTAAACAATAATTATATATAGACATAACAAGACTACTGCACAACTTTTTTCTTATTTCAAAATTTAAAATGTACCTATTGGCATACAAAGTCTTCATTTAACAAGCTGTGAACATGTTTATTAAATTTTAACTTTATATCCACCTATAGTCCTAAATTTTTTAGCATGATCAGAAAAAGTCAGAGTTTCATTATCTATAATCATCTTAAGTTTATTTGTGAGTATATTACGTTATTTTTCAGAACAAAAAAGGAGCACCTCAGTTTTTTAGGACTGATTTTTAAATTAAGTTACTTAAAATTTTTCAAAATTGCCTTTAAATCATTATTTTATCAAAACTGATGCCTCTTCTGGGTTAGAGGGCTTAAATTTGAACAAAACTTGAGTATCATCAGCATATGCTTATAAATGAGAGTTTTGAACTACTGAAAAAATATCTGAGGTATATAAAACAAAAAGCAGCTGCTGACACAACTGCCCTCGAGCGAGAGAAGTAGTAGTAGTAGTAAGGGTGGGGGAGCTAGAGCTCGGCAAGTAGGCCTGAACAATCCCTTTTCGCCAACCCCAGAATGATCCATCCCTACGTCTCCACTCCCAATACGCGGACTTCACTGAGTCGGCCCGTCCTTTTAATAAGGCTTGCACGTTGTCCCAGTCCAGATCTTTAAGATCTTCCCGTTGGAGTGTCGTTGCTCCGAAAATGTTCCTCCTCAGGCGACTCCACCTATCACAGATACCTATTATGTGGTATGAAGTTTCCTCCCCTGTACCGCAATTCGGACAGAGTGGGCTTTCTCTTATACCAAGAAGGTGTAGATGCCTGTTCAGACTGTTATGCTCTGTCAGGATTCCCACCAAGTCTTTGATACTTTGTCGGCTCTTTGTTAGCAGTCGCCTTACTTTAGAGCCGTCATGGTCTGGTATCATTTCCTTGGCCTGTCTACATTCTTCTGTCCTTCTCCAATTCTTCCTTGTTTTTTTCCCAGGCCCAATGATTAAGTGCCTGGGAGATTTGTTTTTTGCTAAGACCGAGACAAGGTTCGAGGCCTACGAAGGGGTTAACGGAACCTTGTCTTGCCAGTTCGTCGGCCCGCTCATTGCCCTCGACACCTTGGCGTCCTGGGACCCACCTCAGTCTCACTTCCCTGTGTACTGCAAGCCTTTCCAATGCGTCTCTGCATTCCTGGACTAGCGCTGAGCTGGCCCTGGGTATCTGATTCGCCTTGAGGGCAGCTTGACTATCGGAGTAGATGCAAATCCCCGTTACCTTCCAATGCCTGTCGTTTGTTTGCTACTTCGAGTATAGCAAACACCTCCGCTTTAAAAACTGTGGTGTGTTTTCCTAGTGTGAAGGATTCCCTTATGTTCGTTCCTATCTTGTACACTCCAGCTCCGGCTGAATTGGTGCTTTTCATCCATGATTCATTTGTGTACCAGATCTGGAAACCACTTGGCTCTCTAATTTGGTTCGCCGACCATTCTTCTCCTGTCGGGATTTTGACTTGAAACCCCTTCTTTAACCTTAGTTTGTCACTTTCTGTAGTGCATCTGGATGTCAGAATTGGTATCTTCTTACACATCCTGAGAGCAAATGTCATATGGCTTTGTCCTAAGTGAAGATTGCGCCACCCTCCGCTATCCTTCATCCTCTTATGCGCCGCCTTGGCCTTCCGCTCAATCCAGACTGGGAGGTTCGGTAGCCCACGAAGAATATTTAGTGGTGCCGCAGGTGTTGTTCTCATAGCTCCAATTCCCAATCAGACCAGTCTTTGCAGTCTGGTCAGCTTTTGGGCGTTGGTGACCTTCGTGAGTAATACCAATATTGCTGCCAACTTTTCATCAAGAAGTTTTACAATATTATCTGTAATATTAAGCAATGCAGAAGTTGTGCTGTGTCGCTTTAAGAACCCTGATTGATGAATAGGAATTATGCCATTCTGGTTGAGATATTCAGATATTTTAACTGACTGGACGCAAATCGCTTATATTTACAGGATTTTTAAATTTAGGAATTGGAGAGATAATGGAATTTTTCCAGTGTTCTGGAAAATATCTGGTTTCTTAGCAAATATTAATTACATTAATGACATGATTTATAATGGTTGGCAAACATAATTTTAACATAAAGAGTGTCAAATTATCGTTTCCGGCTGCTTTAGAGTGAATGCCTTGAATACGCCTATAAATATCTGCTTGATCTACTAATTTAAAAGAAAATGATAAATTATTATTAAACTTGATGTTAATAAAAAATCATATGTTTTCATCACAGTTGTTTGTTTTTTGAAAAACACTGCAGAAATAATCATTTATGGCATTTACATCAGAAAAACTTCAAGAAATCCCCCATGCTTAAACAACAAACTTTTCCATGCCATATGAACATTTATGGCATCTAAAGGGTCTATAGAGTCATTTTTGTTTGTGTCCATTGCATTTTCATAGGAACAATTTTTTTGTAATTACAATTTAAAGTGTTTGGCGCTGTGAATTCCACACAAAAAGTTCATTAAAAAAATATAACAGGTTCCCTATATGCGGAATCCTTATAACCAGTGAGACAAAAAAATGTTCGCTTTAACCGAAAGTTTGCTATAAAAGGGTTCGTAATAGGCGGACTTGACTGTATACTGGTTGATCTGGATAACAGAAATACTTTTCAAACTCCATTGCCTTTGAAGCAAAACTAATGAAATTTAGTATGCACATACAGTATCGGACAAAAATTAAGCGACGCTATAATATTCCTAAAAAACTTTGTGACTGTACCTCGTATAATTAGGAACAATTTTGTAGTATCAGTACATACCTTTGTTAATCGTATTTAAACATTCTTTGCCTCTTGTGATGAATAGTAAGGGATTAGTAAATTGTTGTATGTTTTTATGTATTTTTTCAGGGACAAAAATAAAGCGACTTGATCGATATTGTTCATACAATTATATGGCCACTTATGCTTAGTATAAGTTTAGTTTAAGATAATAATTGTCACAGCTTATTCAGCATTTAGAAGTATATATATAGAGGATGTGAAAGAGGAGTAGTTAGTCATCTTAGCGCAGTCATAAAGTAAGCTTTGCAACATTGTAATATAAATTGTATTCTTGTGTTTAATAAATTAATTTTTTAAAAACACGAGTTGCGATTTATTAAATAAAATTGGCGCAGTCGGTAGGATCCTTTCGGAGGATCTCTGTGAACATCGTCGAGTACAGATACGAGTAGTCGCGAGTTACGTAACGCGAATTACGTAAATACGTGAGTGAGTGAGTGATCCCTTAGCTATAAGCGTGGATACAGTGCTTAGTGTCTGGAAAGTGCGGATTACCAGTAGTTCACTCTTCTGTTTTAACAGTTTAGAAAGGATCAAGAATTTAGTTGCTGAGCAAACTGAGACGAGCTGAGTGATTCCTGGCCAACAACCCTCGAAAAGTGGTACGCCATTGCGAGTAGCCAGTAGGAAGAATTGGCATAGCTAGCTTCCAAGACAGGTGGTGCCTTCACTACAGTATAGCTGTTGTTGCAGAGACATCATTTGATACAGGTCAGAAACTAGAAACTTTTTATTGTACTGTATAGAATTGTTTCTGTTAGTTGGAAAACCTGTTAATTAAGGAAATATTTTGAAATTTTTATAATTGAAAATTTGAAATTTTATTTCTTATTATTATTATTTTTCTTTTTGAAGTTTAGTATGAACTCTAATGAAAAAATTTAACAATAGAGTTAGTGACATAACTTATCCTAGAGTAAAGAGTTTAGAGGTTACTTCAAACAGTAATTCTTCTTTAGATTCTAGCTTAAACGAGCTTTATTCCGAAATAGCGAATAATACTTTATCATCCCTTAATTTAGATAGTAATAGTTTAGGTATAAATTTAAACTTAGTAGACAATAGTAATTTAGTAAACAATAATAAAATGGCTGATGCATTAAAATCAACCGTTGCACTTCTCAAATGCTTTGATGGTCAACCATCCAGATTAGAAACATTTTTAAACCAGATTGATACCTTTTATGCAAGATACTTTAATGCAGACCCATCACAACAAGAATATGTAATTTTAGCAATTAAATCAAAAATTATAGGAGAGGCTGAAGACTTTTTGTTAACAAGATCTGACTTAAACTCTTGGGCAGAAATAAAAATTGCATTACAACAAAAATTTAACGATCCAATTACTAGGGCTAATTTACAGCAACAATTAATTTTCTTAAGCAGAAAAAATGAATCTATTAATGATTATATTCAACGCTTAAAGTCATTAGTTAATAAGATTAATAATAAGATTTGTTCCGAAATTAATAATATCGAAGCCAAAACAATTCTCATCAATCAAAATGAACTAACAGCTACACAAAATCTTTTAGCGAACGTCCCTAATGAACTTAGAACATTACTAATTGTGCAAAATCCACAAACCTTAGATCAAGCTATCGATATTATCACAAACTACGATATTTTAACAAGCCAAAACCAATTCAAAAATAACTACCTTCATAATCAAAATATTGCAAGACAAACTTCACACAAACCACCAAATCAACCACAAATAAATCAACAAAGACAAATTAACAATAATCAATTGAGACCACAAAATCAATTTAATCACCATAAACAGAATCAATTTAATCAATATAAACAAAATCAATTTAATCAACAAAGACAAAATCAATCAAATCAATTTAGACAAAATGAACCAAATACATCTAGACCATATAACCAACCAATGTCCGGAATACAATACACTAATACAAAACCTCAATATCCTCAACCCATGTCTGGAGTAAGTGTACAACCTAGAAGAGAAATGCCTCATTATACACAACCTAAACATGAGTTGACTCACTTAGAAAATTCAAATGAAGTCCCATATTTTGATAGCTATAACGAAAACGTCCCCTATTCTGATAACTATGATGAACCCTATTACGACGAACATAATTTTCCAAATTACAATCCTCAAGACAATTCTGAAGATTCACTAGTAGAACTAGAAAATTTTCATTTAGAAGCCTCAGAGAAAACAAACCCTGTTTAAGTTTAAATAGTTTCCAAGTTAATCAACTACCCTTCATACACATTCCTGTTTTAAATATTCGATTACTTATAGATACAGGTTCACACGTATCACTTCTTAGACCCTCATTGGCAGAAACTTATTTTCCTGAGTTAATTCAACCATATATTAGTACCCTACAAACTTGTACTGGTTCACAAAAAGCCACAAGTAGAGCTTTTATTCCCTTGTTCCTAAATTTTGGCATAACAAAATCAATAGAGTTTATTTTATTTTCATTTCATGAATATTTTGATGGTATTTTAGGAATTAAAGATTTATGCAAACTTGGCTTAAACATTGATTTAGAAAATCAAAATTTGGTAAATCAATATTTAACAATTCCTTTCCACTATAGAGAAAATTTTGAAGAATTTGTAATCGAAATACCCCCAGAAACTGTTCAAAAATGTATAATAAAAACCGATCTACCCAACGATACAACTTGGTTAGTCCCCTATTTTCATGATGAAGAAATAACAATTCATCCTACATTAGTAACGATCAAAAATAATTCCTATATAATAGATATTCTTAATCATTCTAAAAGATCAATTGCATTAGAAGGTCATGTATCCAATGGATTACCCTTGGAACCAATTGAACTTAATAATTACGAAATATTAGATAAAATCCCTTCTTGCGACACCCTTAAAACAAATCATTTTAGTAAAAATATTTCTTGTAACGATTTAAACTTAGAATCCCTGATTAGACACGAACATTTAAATAAAGAGGAACGCAGAGAACTTTTTAAGCTAATAAGAAAGTTCGAAAAAGTCTTACACAAACCCGGAGATAAATTAACGTTTTCAAATCAAGTAAAACATAAAATAAACACTACCGATGAAATCCCAGTCTACACTAAAAGCTATAGATATCCGCATATCCTTAAACAAGAAATCGACAACCAAATTGAACAGATGCTAGATGATGAAATCATTAGACCTTCAAATTCCCCATGGAGTTCACCTGTATGGATAGTCCCGAAGAAAGCCGATGTGACAGGAAAAAAGAAATGGAGAATCGTCATTGATTATAGGAAATTGAATGAAAAAACCATAGGCGATAGATACCCAATTCCTAACATCACGGACATATTGGATAAACTAGGCCGATGTAACTACTTCACAACCATAGACCTTGCTAGCGGATTTCACCAGATAGAAATGGATCCAGAAAGCATACCAAAGACAGCATTTAATGTAGAACATGGTCATTACGAGTACGTACGCATGCCATTTGGACTCAAGAATGCACCTGCGACATTTCAGAGAGCAATGGATAATGTGTTACGAGGTTTACTAGGCAAAATATGTTTAGTCTACATGGACGACATCATTATATTTTCAACCAGCCTACAAGAACATCTTAATAACCTTAAATTAGTCTTCGAGCGACTTGTGTCTTTTAACATGAAAATACAATTAGACAAATGTGAATTTCTGGAAAAAGACGTAGAATTCCTAGGACATATCATAACAGCTGATGGAGTTAAACCAAACCCACGGAAAATTGAAGCAATTAAAAATTTTAAAATTCCAGATACCCCTAAAGAAATCAAATCCTTTTTAGGCCTCGTCGGATATTACAGAAAATTCATCAAAGACTTCGCAAAGATCACGAAACCTCTTACCAATTGTCTTAAGAAAAACGTTAAAATTATTCACGATAAAGCCTTTCGTACAGCATTTAATCTCTGTAAAAACATTTTAACTAACGACCCGATTCTACAATACCCTGATTTTCATAAACCCTTTGTACTGACAACAGACGCATCAGAATACGCGATTGGAGCTATATTATCTCAAGGACCCATCGGATCTGATTTACCCATTTCATATGCTAGTCGTACATTAAATTCCACTGAATGTAATTACTCTACAATTGAAAAGGAACTTTTGGCAATAGTTTGGGCTACAAAATATTTTCGTCCCTACCTTTTTGGCCGAAAATTTACAATTATAACGGATCATAAACCACTTCAATGGTTATTTTCAATCAAAGAGCCTAATTCAAAATTAGTAAGATGGCGACTCAAACTTCAAGAGTATGAATATACAATTCAATATAAAAAAGGTATTCATAATAGCAACGCCGATGCACTATCACGACCACCAAGAGAAATACACCCCATGGAAATCAAGAAACCTCCTTCTACTCACATGTCAGCAACATGCGATGACAATGAGGCAGATGACCAATATTTATGGCACGAAAGAATCAAGCATTTCTTTGATAACTTTCAAGATCAACCGAATCTTTTTGAAAAACCACAGAAAAAGAAAGAAACAAAAAAGATTAATATTATTTCTCAAATAATAATACCTCCACCGAGTTTGAAGAAAATCAAGGAACCCGAACAAAATAAATCAGAATCACCAAAACCTTCGACAAGCCATGAAAACGACATCATTTTATTAGAAATTCCAGAAAAAGACGGATCGGAAACAGACACAGCTAGTCTATCCATAGAAAAATTACCCCCAGAACCTCAAGAGATCGTAAATAACAAAAAAGATAACTCCGAAACAGAAACAGTACACACATCAAAGGAAGACCCTATATTAGGTGCCCCGTATGTCAATAAATCTTTAAACATATTCAAAAATCAGATAATATTTAAATGGACAACAAAAGAAAAACCCTATGTGACCAAAACTACCCTATTCGAAACAAAGAAAAGACTAATCTATTTTATAAATAAAGACCCCTTAACTTTTGATATACAATCACTCTTTAAGGATTATCTACCACCAGATACATATTGCCTATATTTCAAAAATAAGGAATTAGAACCCCTAATTTTAAGAATTTTTCAAGAAACATTTAAAAATAACGCATACAAACTTGTTATTTCAAACACACTCCTTGAAGACGTTTTAAACGTAGATGAAAGAAAAGAAATTATAGAAAGATATCATACCACGAAAACATCGCACAGAGGAATGACGGAAAACATAAAAAATATTAAACAACGTTATTACTGGCCGAGCCTGGAAAGAGACGTTATAGACTATGTAAATACTTGTGAAACATGTCAAAAAACAAAGTATGATCGACACCCATACAAAGTTGTATATAAACCGACCCCAACTGGATCGAGACCCCTTGAACATATATATATGGACATATATTCAATTTCAGGTCAAAAGTATTTAACCTTAATAGACAATTTCTCAAAATTTGCTACTGCCTACCCTGTACATGAAACCTCAATAGAAATCTGTCAGAATTTGATTAAATTCTTTTCTCATCATGGTACACCTTCCAAGATTACCACCGACAATGCTAAATCCTTTAAAAGTAATTTAGTACAAGACCTCTGTAAAACCTACCAAATAGAATTACATTTTATAACCCCATACAACCCAAATTCAAATTCCCCAATAGAAAGATTTCATTCAACTCTTCAAGAAAGCCTTATTGCCCTTAGAAACGATCATCGTAGTAAAACTATTCAAGAATTAATAGACATAGCTATTTTAAACTATAATAACAGTATTCATTCATCACATGAATATACCCCATTTCAAATTTTAAAAGGCAATCTAAATTACCAATTAAATTTTGAAAAAAATTTAAACCAAATGCAAACTGATTATGTTTTTGAACTAGCACAAATATTTAAAGAACTCAATGAAAACATAACATCAAAATTAAACGCAAAAAAGGCAAATATTTTAGCAAAACTAAATAAAGGACGAGAAAATGACCCCGAAATACCTGAAGCTACTACACAACTTATAAGTACACCGCGAAAACTAGCCTCAAAACTAGAACCTAAATATAAGAAAACTAAGTTTAGAAATCAGCGACATCCCAAGAATATTAAAAGACGATCATAATTTTCAGGAACAAAAACCATGAAGCTAATCATTCTTCTACTTCCGCTAATAGTCAATGCCCAGTATAAGATTGAAGAATTAACGAATCCTTTGCTACCAGTGTACCAAGGAATTAGTTATATCATAACAAATTACCATCATGTATATTATCATGTTAATTTAACCAACATAAAAGACTGTCTAAACATTACAAAAACAACCCTTTTACAAACTAATATCACCCTCGGAAAAACTAATGTTACCCCTTACTTTCCCTTATACAAGCTATTGATAACAAGAATTCATAATCTGTTTGAACAAGTAAAATCAATAGAATCTTTTATTGAACATTATTCTACCCCTCAAAATAGAGTCAAAAGAGGATTATTTAATTTCATAGGTAAAACTCAAAAGTTTTTATTTGGCACTTTAGATGATAGCGACCAAGAACGTTATGATACGTATATAAAAACATTGCAAGATAACCAAAATACCTTGCATCATGACCTTTCCCTAACCCAGACAATCGTTAAAAACTTGACGAGAGACATAGACACCCAACTAAGCAATATTAAAAATAACCAAGAAGTATTATTGACCCAGGTCACTGACTTGAAACAAATGACCCAGTCTATAACCATAACTTCTTATTTTATTTTGCTACTTGACAATTTAGAAAACAACCTTCGTGTGCTACATGAAATCTATACGAACGTGCAAACCGCAATTAATTTCGCTGAGATAAATATAATGCATCACAGCATTTTTAAATATCAAGAGCTTAAAACGATTATCTTGAACATTGACCCTAAAAACCGGATACCTTTTGACAATATAATCAAATACTATGAAATTGCACATGCAGACGTAACAATTAAAGACAATTTAATTATATTTTACGTAGCCATTCCACTAATATCGGAAAAACCTTACATGCTTTATCATATATACCCAATTCCTGTAAATAATCAATTAATCAATATTAATAACCCCTATTTGTTAAAATCTAATAATAATTTCTATAATTTAAGAAAAACCTGCTTTAAAATAGAAGGCATGTTTTTATGCTCTAATAATTTGCTTAACCAAAACGAACCTTGCATTGTTCAAACTATTAACCTAACCAATCATTGCCCTATGATACCTATTAAGTACAAAGAGACGTCTGCTACACAGTTAAATGATAATTCAATCATAGTAATTCCGAGTTCTGAGAAGAACATCTATTTTGAATGTCCCAGTCAATACAGTATCGAAACTATAAGTAAACCAACCCTACTTATACCCTCAGACTGTAAAGTAAAAATAGATGATAAAATTTTTGACTCACAAAGACCAGAGACAATTAATCTAAGACTAAAACTTCCTTCAATTAATATCGATGAGCGATTAGTTCAAAATATCGAACCTTTAGACTTAAAAGAAATAAATCTTGAAAATATTAAAGAAGATTTGGACAACGCTCAAAAATTGGTAGTTCATCCTTTACAGCACTTCGATAGTATAAATTCCGGATTATCGATTACTTTGTTAATTATCATTGTTATCATCCTTGCATTAGTAATAAGTATGTATTTCTATAAAAAATATAAAACAGAAACTGTAAAAGTGGACATAGAGTTGAAACCCCTCGAAAATCCCCAATTTTCTCAGACCTAAGGAAGGGAGGAATTATATGGCCACTTATGCTTAGTATAAGTTTAGTTTAAGATAATAATTGTCACAGCTTATTCAGCATTTAGAAGTATATATATAGAGGATGTGAAAGAGGAGTAGTTAGTCATCTTAGCGCAGTCATAAAGTAAGCTTTGCAACATTGTAATATAAATTGTATTCTTGTGTTTAATAAATTAATTTTTTAAAAACACGAGTTGCGATTTATTAAATAAAATTATACCATTAGTAGATAAACATCGGTTTTGATCGGTATCAAATCTATATTTTGTTTAAAAATGCCTCGTCGTAAAAGTTTTTCTATTGATCTTAAAGAAAGAATTATTGCATCGTATAAGATGGGAACACCACAATACGTAATAAAACAAGCACTAAGGGTTTCAAAATCTGTTGTGTCGAGGACCATTCAGAACTATCGAATTAGAGGAAAAGTAGTTAACCGAAAACAGACGGGTAGACCGAGAAAAACTTCAAAGAAACTGGATAGAAAAATTAAAAGGATCTTCCAGGCAAATCCTTTTCTGTCAGCCAAGCAAATTCTGGCTGAAGCTGGGGGCTCTAATGATTCCTCTCGAACGATACAGCGCAGACTAGTTAAAGCAGGCTTAAAAGCATGCAAACCTGCCAAAAACCGCTTCTTAGTAAGAAGAATATTAAAGCACGTCTTCTGTTTGCAGAACAACATGCTCACTGGACACCAGAGCAATGGAAAAAAGTACTTTTTAGTGATGAGTCAAAGTTTAATTTGTATAAAAGTGATGGTGTTCAATATGTTCGTCGTATTGCAGGTTAAAGACTTGACCCAAAGTATGTCCAAGGTACTGTAAAACATGGAGGTGGCAATGTGTTAGTGCGGGGTTGTTTCTCTGGCTATGAAATGGGACCAATTTACCAAATTGAGGGCATTATGGATAGGTTTAAGTATAAATATATCCTTGAAAATGTCATGTTACCTTATGCGGAATGGAATATGCCACTACGTTTTATTTTCCAACACGACAATGATCCAAAACATACAGCAAAATGTATAAAAGAATAATTTAATTAAAATAAAATAGCCATTCTTAAATGGCCAGCCCAATCGCCTGATCTTAACCCGATCGAAAACCTGTGGGAAATTGTGGATAGGCAACTTAGAAGTAAAACCTATAAAAACAAAGACTACATTTTTGAAGAAGTTAAAAATATATGGAAAAATATTGATCAAGATATAATTGATAATTTAATTTCTTCCATGCCTCAAAGGTGCCGCCAGGTAATCGCAAATAAAGGCTTGTGGACTAAATATTAAGGGCGCAATCTGATAATGTATTTCTTTTATTTTTATTGTAAGCGTCGCTTAATTTTTGTCGTATAGAAATATTTAACTTTTCTTTTTCTTTATATGATCCTGTTTATAGGGAAGAATTTTGGTATGTTATGTAATAAATATATGTTTATTAATGAGTGTATTTGTTTTATTGAGTTTTAATTCTTCTTGCGTTTTTGCTTTTTTAATAAAAGAAAAAACTGTATCGTCGCTCTATTTTTGTCCGATACTGTAGGTATGTTACTGTAATTTAACGCGTGTAATTTAACTGTGTTACTGTAATTTAACGCGAAATTGCCTTAGTTTTCTAATTTTAAATAATACCCGGTACATTTCCACATGTTTGGATAGATAATAATATTCTTAAAAAAATCATATTTTATATTTCCACTTTATTTTTTTATCATTATTTTCTTTTTAATTTCAGGTCAAACCTTAGCCGCTTATAAGCTTGCGGGTTTAGGTAATCCTGTAGGAACAGAAATTTATACTCTTTTTTACTATCAGTGGGTTTGCCTGTTGTTCTGTATTCAGGCCCTAATGTTTTATATTCCAAGATATTTATGGAAATCTTGGGAAGGGAATAGATTGGAAATAATTGTTAAGGATTTAAGTAAGTTTACTGTTTTTTTAACCTTTTAACGACATGAATATTCTGAAAATGTTAAAGTCAAAACTCTATTTACTGTTTGTAGAATTGTTAGTTAAATTATCTTGTGTTTATACATGAACATTTTTATTAGGCACCTACCAATTGCCATATAATATAAAAGGATGCGTCATAAAATATTTAATGATGTTTGGAATAAAACTTGTTACATTCCTGTTTTACTCATACTGGACATAAAAGTTTTGCGATAAACAATTTTAACTAATGAAAGTAACTGCGAGATTCTAAAGTATTATTCAAAAGAGTTCCTACTGCTTCAGTTTTGTCATGTTTTATTAGGCAGATTGTTTTAATGAAAAAATTATTTTATTTGCTTTAATTTAACGAAAAATAAATTACCAATTTTTTTTTTTGTTAAAGGAGGTCCTCTGTCACCAGACAAATGGTCTGCAGATTATAAAGATAAAATTACCAATTTCATGTTTTGTACAAGGGATCATAATGCATATGCTCTTTCCTATGCTTTTTGTGAACTGCTGAGTCTAGGCAATTTGGTAAGTATCATTTACTGCTGTAATCAATACAATACAATATATTACGAAATTTTTTACAAATACATAATCCAATTTATTAACACCACGTAAAAGTTATAATATAATTTATAGAACTAATTTTAGATATTTTAATAATAATTAATATTAAATTGGGAGACCCCTAAGCAAAACTCTTTATTTTTACTCTCGACACGTGTTCCGCTAACGATGTTAGCATCTTCGGGAAAAGATTAAAACTAAACTAAAACGTAGGTAGCGGGATTAGGGACAACAAATCAAATCTCAAGTTTTTAATTGGCCGACGTTTCAACGATATATATTTTTCGTCTTTATCAAGGCTAAAAAGAGATAAGATTCCTTTGTTGGTTTCATTAAAAATAAGTTCCCTTCGTTCTTTTTCCTTTTCTTTAATAAATACATAGAGTTAGCAAAGATACAAAAAAAAACACACAACGAAACAAAAAAAAAGAGAAAAAATATAAATAATAATAAATTATCCCACAACTCATACCCTTTGTACCGGGTGATCAGTTAAGGGTAGCGAGCGGCCATATCTCATAAGCTATTGGTCGTATAGATTTGAGAAAAAAAAAATGATAAAAGTCGCCAAGAGAAATTTCTGGAAATTATTTTCGAATTTGTCAAACGTCCGCTAGAGGGCGTAACAGCCAACACCAAGTAGAAAAATGGGATTTTTATAGAATTTTGTCTAATGAAAGTATATCGGTAATATCATTCTCATATTCACTGACCATTTCCCTACATTTTTTGTCTAAAACGTTTTATTCTATCTATCAAAATAAAGCGGTGGGGCAAGTTCAATTGTTTTTTTAAATAAACCAAGATTTCTCCCGTTTCTTTGGCCGATTTTAGCAGACTTAGGCTCATATAAAAGAGCATCATTTGCACTACAAAATGCTTATTTGGTTTTGAATTTTTGACTTTTGCTGTCACCGCTAGATGGCGATAACTCAAATGGTAGCACATTTTTAGTTTTTTTCAAAAAAAAAAATAAATGTAATGGTATATTAATTTTTATATATTTTAAAATAGGATACTTTTCTCTATAATTTAGTGAAAATAATTTATTGTCTACCTTTTTTTAAACCGTTGATATTGATCGAAATATAATTTTAATACATTAAAAAATGGCACGCCACTGTTTTTTATCAAAACAAAAATCAGTTTTGTAATCTCTTATAGGTTACTAAGAAAAAGAACCTCTTGAGTTTTTTTTCGTTAGACAAACGGTTTTGGATTAAAAAAATAAAATAGATTTACATACTGATAATTATTATAAGGTTCAAATTTATTTTTAAATATTACATCTCACAATAATAAAATAATTATCTATTATTATTACATAAATTAAATTAAAAATCAAACATCGCATTTAAGCGAAGCAGGCCATGATCTACGAAGCTGAAAAAAAATGAAAGAAAACACCAAATTGTCAATCACGCTATTTTGACAGTTCCTGCCATTGACATCTAATTTAATGTTATGTTAAAAGTATTTTTACAACAAATCATGCCTTTTACGAATGAAGAAGCCTTTGATATGTTGAGAATTTATTTTCAATGTTTTGAAAATGCGGCGATTGCTTCTAGGCAGTATGCACTGCGTTATCCCCTCCGAAGACGGCATTCCAGAATGGTTTTTCGGCGTTTAGCCTTACGTTTAAGGCAACATGGCCAAGTGCAACCAACTTCAACTTTGAGAAGAAATCGTAGGGTAAGAAGAGAAGATAACATTATAAATGTGTTGGCTTATATTCATGCACACCCCCATATAAGCATAAGAGAGATCTCCAGAGATTTAAGAATATCCTATGGCTCAGTGCAAAAAATATTAATGGATTTTAAAATGCATCCGTATCACGTCGTGATTTATCAATTTTTAAATGAGACTGACTTTGAACGTAGGCTCGATTACTGCTACTGGCTTAGAGACTCCATTAGGGAAAACCGTCCTATTTTGTCACAAATATTGTGGACAGATGAAGCATCGTTTAGCAGTAATGGCAAGGTAAATCTTCATAACATGCATTACTGGTCGGACACTAATCCACACTGGTTACGTGAAGATTATCAGCAGGGTCAATGGAGCGTTAACGTCTGGTGCGGTATTATTAATGGTACTATTATCTGTCCGTACATATTTAATGGCAATCTAACCGGTGACATGTATTTGAACTTTTTATTAAACGATTTACCAGCACTCTTGGAAAATGTACCTTTAGAAGTAAGAAGAAACATGTGGCACAGATGTAAATAGCTCCGCAGTGCGGAGCTATTTACATCTGTGCATGTGGTTTCAACAAGACGGATGCCCGGAACATTATTCTCGAAATGTGCGAGATTTTATGAACAGGCATTTTCCTAACCGTTGGATTGGTAGAGGCAGTCTATTTTTCTGGCCACCACGGTCCCCCGATTTAACCTGCCTTGATTTTTATCTGTGGGGCCGAATAAAGGATTTAGTATATAAAACTCGACCAACTACTCGAGAAGACATGATTGCGAAGTCCGAATTCAAAATGCGATAAATAGTAAACCAAGAGCGGAAATTGAGTCAGCTGTCAACTCCACCCAGAAGAGATTAAACCAGTGCATTCAAAATAACGGACAACATTTTGAACATTTACGACAAAATTATTAATTTATTTTTAAGTTCTGTGTTCTTGTTTTTAGTGTTATTGCTCCTGCTGTTGTTGGACAGTTTTATTAAGAAAATTTTTTCTGAAAATTTTTTGTTTGAAATGATTGAATTTGATTGAATTTTTTTTTTCAAAAAAAATCAGGAGGTTCTTTTTCTTAGTAACCTATAAGAGATTACAAAACTGATTTTTATTTTGATAAAAAACAGTGGTGTGCCATTTTTTAATGTAATAAAATTATATTTTGATCAATATCAACGGTTTAAAAAACAGGTAGACAATAAATTATTTTCACTAAATTATAGAGAAATGTATCCTCTTTTAAAATATATAAAAATTAATATACCATTACATTTATTTTTTTTGAAAAAAACTCAGAAATGTGCTACTATTTGAGTTATCGCCATCTAGCGGCGACAGCAAAAGTCAAAAATTCAAAACCAAGCATTTTGTAGTGCAAATTATGCTCATTTATATGAGCCTAAGTCTGCTAAAATCGGTCAAAAGAAACGGGAGAAATCTTGGTTTATTTAAAAAAACAATTGAACTTGCCCCACCGCTTTATTTTGATAGATAGAATAAAACGTTTTAGACAAAAAATGTAGGGAAATGGTCAGTAAATATGAGAATGATATTACCGATATACTTTTATTAGACAAAATTCTATAAAAATCCCATTTTTCTACTTGGTGTTGGCTGTTACGCCCTCTAGCGGACGTTTGACAAACTCGAAAATAATTGTCAGCAATTTCTCTTGGCGACTTTTATCATGATTTTTTTTCTCAAATCTATACGACCAATATCTTATGAGATATGGCCGCTCGCTACCCTTAACTGATCACCCGGTACATTATAAAACAAAAATTAAAATTAAACAAACATACATGTAAGTAAATTGGATGCTGAGGTTAATTTTCAACAATAATCTAATTTGCTATTTATATTAAAAATAAAAATAAAAAGTTGATATTTTATGTATGTACACATAAAAAACAAAAAACCACATAGAAAAACTATTCAATGTTCTACGCTTAGGAACTTACAAGTATGCAACAAAACATAGAAATTAAAATAAATAAATAATAAAAAAAAATAAACACAAATAGGCAAAACATGACTACAATAATTATTAATAAAATTTCGAGTGAAAAACTGTTGCCTTAACACAAGACAAGAAACAACAATAAAATTGTATATACATAAGGCAATCTGCGATCTTTTTTAAAACAGAAAATATAAAATACTACACACAGACAATAACAGATGGAGACGAGTAAGGTACCATGACCTCAAACAATTTGGGTCTTATCAATAAAAATTTATTTGAAATTCCAAAATTACCAGGTACCATTGTTAAGTATTTTGCCTTTAAACGTATTTAAAACAAAATTATATTGTGCACTTAATCCCTGTATATCTTGTCGATGACTAATTGTGTCGTTTAAATAAATGTGAATCATCTCACTGATGTTACGTTTTAAAAAATGTTTCTCATAGTCTAAAATGCTGGCAGGTTGGAAATTAAAATTGTGACCAGTGGAAAAATAGTGTTCCTAATGCCGTTTTTTCTTTCTTGTCAATATTGATTGCCCTACAACCATACTCATGCTGATAAATTCTACCTCTTAAATGTTGCTTGGTAAGTCCCACATAACATTTCGGACAATTACAACATGGAATCTTATATACCACATTTGACCTTAATTCCAGTGGGGTTGGATCCTTCAGGCGGGAGAACAAAGAGTTGGAAGTTTTTAAATTGTAAAACACTAACTTATATTGTTGATTTTTTTCCCTTACATTTCTTTGAATTTGTTCCGAGAGTGATTCTATATAAGGAAACCTAAAATAGCTGATGGCCTCACTATCACTTGCTGACGCCTGACCCGCACATTTAGGAAATTATTAACTACCCTATTTATCATTTTGACCAAGGCTATTGGGTAATTATTATTTTTTAACATGCCTTTAATTTTTGTTACATTCACTGCATGAAACTGGGAACTATTTAAGTTATAGCACCTGTATAATAAATTTTTTATCGTTGCTATTTTGTGGGTCATGTAGCATGCGATGATAAATAGTTAACCACTCTACCCGAAGAAGTTGGTTTTACATACCAATCCGTTAGTAACGTATCGCCAGAATTAGGTTTGACTAACACATCAAGAAATGGTAAACATCTAATCAATGTTCTATCAAAGCCTCTCGTCAAGATAGGATCGTACGGTATTGCAACAAAAGTTTGCTTATTTTTATCTTTTTGAAATGTGTAAGAGTTTTTAAGATTAATTTCAAACCTATATCTTCTAATCAGCTTATCAATAATCTTACCGTCATTACCATTGACCCTAACAATTGTTTTAATGGTTGCTTTTTCTTTATGAAATCTGCTATTACTTAAACGAAATGAGACCAAACGATGTACCAAGAAATGCATGCTAGCCATTTTATGTTGAAAATAATGGTTAGAGCATGGTTGCACAGACTTATTAAGACTAGGGCCCACTCGAGCAAATCATAAACGTTTCGAAAAGGTTTTGATTTTTTGTTTTATTATTATTTAGTATTGAAAAAGTTTCTTTACATATATTGGTAGAACCAAATAAGCTGGCGCATTTCAGAGCGTTTATGCGCAACTCTTTGTATATATTTTTATCAATGCAGCCGTAAAAGTTCAGCAAGTCTCCTTCGTTGAATTTGTTGCGTAAATCTTGGTCGTTTTTAATGTCGATAATTTCTAACTGCATTGACTCTGGCGCATTTTCAACTGAAATTGTGAAAGGATTGCTGAATATGTCCAACAGAGGTTTCACTTTTTTAAACTCCGAAAATCTGTTTTGAAAAGATTGAATCAAAATATCTAGCTTTTCTACATAACTGAAATTAATCGCAGTTTTGTTGAATCGCATTTTTCAGCCATTTTCTTATAATTCGGAAAAAGATTCTAATTTCCAGAATTTAATTGTGATGTGAAAAGTGTCAGCTTGCATTGAAAGGATGATACATGAGCGAAGAGCTGGGATATCAGTTGATTTTTGCCTTGAAGCCGTGTGTTCAAGACATTCAAATGATTTGTAATGTCAACCAAAAAAGCCAAATCACACACACAATCAGGATTTTTAAGTTCCGGAACATCCCTTTGCTTTTCCGCCAGAAATATTCCAATATTTCCAATTTCTTCTATTAAATTTAGAAATCGTTCCAATGTCAATTCACGACTTAGCCACCTTACTTCTGTATAATACAGTAAATCTCCGTATTCGCTTTCGATGTCATCAAGGAATTGTTTGAATTGTCTGATTGAGTCCTCGTGATTTTATGAATTTTACGAGGGCTCTTGGTGTATAATGCAGTGAAACTGTATGAGATCTTCAGCGTTTATGTTTTTTTATTGCAGATGCTTTTTCAGCAAAGTAACTAGCCCAGAATTGACACCAATCATCGAAGGACCACCGTCAGTTGCAACTCCTGAATTTTGTCCCAAAAAGTCCAAATCAGTTTTTGAACACTCATCCAAAAGTACATTGAGTATATCAACTCCTTTGGTTTGACCTTTCAATGAACACCATTCCTAATAACTCTTCTAAGACTTCAAAATCTCGAGTAACACCTCGTATGAATATAAGAAGTTGAGCTGTGGAACTAATATCAGTGGATTCGTCGAGTGCTGATGAAAAAAATTCAATGATTCAATTTTTAATTAATTGTTCTGCAATATTACCTGACAAAGACATCATTCATTTTTGGATAGTCATACGATTCAGTTGAATTTTCTCAAACTTATTTGCTGCTTCTGGACACATTTTCTTAGTGGCAATTTCTAAGCATTCTTTTACAAAATCGCCATCATTGAAGGGGTGACTTCGCTTTGCTATCATTCGAGAAATTTCATAACTAACTTCTGTAGCTGTTTCTGAATCTTGAATGGGTTTTGTAAACATAGCTTGCTGACATAATAAGCTCCCGTTTTAAAGACAACATTTTTTGCTTTCTTAATTCGCCTGTAAACTTGGTAAAAGAAGGATGCTGCGTTTCATAGTGCCTTTTTACATTATATTCCTTTGCAATCGCAACAGAATTCTTCCAAATTAAACAAGCGACTTTGTTATTCGACCATACAAAAAAGTATTTCTCAGTCCAAATTTCTTGAAACTGCCGATTTTTATATTTAACCTCACGTTTTTTACTAGGTCCTGCCTTCTCCATGTTGCGTTCTAATTTTGGGAGGATTAATACAGCACCTTAAAACAATTACTACAGTACCTGCTTAAAATACCCATCCTTTTTTAATGTATCAAAAATAATTGATTAAATAGTATTCTTCAGAAATTTTAATATTTTAATACAGATTTTGTATCTGAAATAATGACGTAGTTATTACAATTAGAGAAATTCAGAAAAAAAAAGTAATTTATTTGTTTTATTTTAATATTTGGCCAACATTAAAGCTAAATTTGCTTTAATTTGGTTAAACAAGTAGAGAAACACTTATTAATAACAGAGTTTTACTGACAATTTCACAATTCAATTATACACAGCACTTGACGGGTTAACACTGCAACAGGAAATCTACGTTGATTGTGGATCAAAATATATGACACCGGCTAGTCGAGTTAAAATCTACACTAGAACTATTGCCTCTCCAAAACACTATTAAACTGCACTTATTCTCAGTCACTTACTTAATACTCTTAATACCGAACTGTCGGTCGCCGTGGTTAGCGTATCTTTTATACGGCGCATACGACTCTGGAAGTTTCGGGTATCTACCTACGCGAGCAATCGGGAATTCGGGACTATTGCTATCTCGCTTGCTCACATCGCGCTAGAAAATACTTGATTTCTCTACTATTTTGAACTTTATATAAAGGCAACCGGCAAGCGATGTTACTTGACTTAGCATTTTTGGGCGCGAGATTCACTACAACACAACTACTTTTCGAACAATTTTTTTTTGGTTTTATCTGGGATAGAATTCAATTTTTTTTTAATGTACGAGAGTATTATTTTTGCTGTCGGCGGGCCACCAGTATTCGACCGGCGGGCCGCGGTCTGTGCATCCATGGGTTAGAGTCACTAGTTATGTATTCAAAAGTATTTGTTTCTTTTGTCTAAAAATATCAAATTCTAACTTATTATTTTTGATGACAAGAGTATCTAAGAATGGAAGTTGATTATTTGTTTCGTGTTCAAAGGTAAATTTAATAGATGGAAAACAGTTATTGAGTTCTATACAATTATCAATATTGCATTTGCTTTTGTCGAACACGGCAAACACATCATCAATATATTCTTAACCAAACTGATTATGTATATATTTTTTTAGATCCTTCAAGTATTTTTTATGGATTGGTATTTAGGCGGAAAATTCGCAAGATATGGATATGAAGTGGCCACGAAACCGTGGCCAGTGGCGTACAACGCGGTTTTCCCAAAAAGGACTATGTGCATATATACAACATTTGGACCTTCTGGAGGAATTAATGTTATAGACGCACTCTGCGTCTTACCTTTAAACGTCCTCAATGAAAAATTTTTCCTTATTCTTTGGTACTGGATCATCTTTCTGTTTCCAGTGACCATAGGAGCGTTGATTTATAGGGCCGTAGTACTTACTACAAAACAGTTTAGGGCCATTTTACTGAAAGCTCAGATAAGACAACTGCCCACTTCAGAAGCAAATACGATTGCATATAATTTATCTTATGGGCAGTTTTTTATTTTGTATAATATTGGTAAAAATTTAAATCCGATGGTTTTTCATGAGCTGCTGGTTTGTATTGCGTCTAGGTGTAAATCGTATGTTCATTTGTGATTTTCATGAAAAAAAACTGTTTGTTCTTTACAATTATTAGAATATGCTCTGGATACTTTATGTGAAAAAAATTATCTACCTGTAGGTTAATTTTTTCATCTTTAGTGTCATATCTCAAGTTCTAAAGCCTCACTATGTGATAAGTGACAATACCTCAAATTGTGATAAAATAAGTGATAAGTTTATGTGATTAAGATTAGGTCTCAAAATATCCTTTCACTTTTCGTACAATGATCAATTATAATATATAAAAGCGGCCAATTAAGCTATGCTGTTCTGTTGTGCCAGTAAAAAACATGGTAAGTACATGGGTTTTTGAATTTTAAAAAATCGTAAAATAACGCTTTTGAAGACGAGGTCTTTGTAAAAATGTAATATTTCCTACACAAATACTTTGTCCTTTTTGATTGGTCACAAAATAAAGTCCATTAAGTGTATACAGGGTATGCAACGAAGAACTGCGATAAACAATTTTTCAAAAAGTAGGCTTTAGACATTTTTGAAAATTTGGCAACGTCGCACAGTGGGGCCAAATGTCCAAAAACTGGCATTAATTCTAGGGGTTCTTTAAGATGCCTTAATTATCAATAATTAAAGGATTTAAAAAAAAAACAGGTTTATAAATTTTATATAGCTTTTAAACATTTTTAATCGAATTAATTAAAGAAAAAATTTATATAAAAACATAAAACATAAAAATATTATTCTGCAATTATTACAGAAAAAAAAAACACAAAATCCAAATGATTTTATTCAGAACTATCATCCTTCACTATCGTTTATGGACCTATTAGATAACTGGATGTCTGGGGCCCTTACTAAGTCTAAAACTTCCTTCGGAAGATATCTTGAAATCTTTTTGGAAAGTTGCTTGTAGCTAGTCACAAGAGGATCCGAAGTTATAAGCATTCAATTAAAAACATCTTTATTAAACTCGCGAGATGTTTCAATATTAACATCAAAGCCACTTGATATTGTAATTAAAATCACATGCATTTTTTTTAGCTCTACGCCTACACCCGTTATCTGAGATGCAATATTTGCATTACCAAAAACCTTCATGATTTATTTCCATCATTACTGTTGCCAAAACCAGGCTTAGGTTTATCGACAATTAATCCTAAATTATTTCTAAATTCATTTCGAATACTTACTTTGTTTTTTGCCACAATTTCTTTATCTTCCTTTCTTACTTGCAATTTTTTACGGGTAGTTTGTATCCAATATGCAAGAGGCATTTAAACAATCTTATCCAGCAATGAAGCACTGATAACCCAAATTGTAATGTGGACGGATCATATCATGGTCTTCTGGACTTTTTGTTAAGATTTCGATAGAATATAGATCTTTAGAGCTAGCTCTGCATATGTAACAACGTTGAGTTGAAGTGTTGTGTTGAATCTCCAAATCTCTTTGATTTTTTGTACAGTGCAAAGCTATATTGCCATTGTTGCTGTCGAATTGACCATAAACCTAAGAGGTACAAGGAACACTATAAAAACGCTTGGATCATCGCATTTGTACCAACACATTTTTGTTTGTAGGATGTGTGACCGGAACTACGAGGGCGGGTCAATAAGTCCGTGACTTTTTGGATAAAAGACAGGTTTTTATATACAAAGAAAAATTTTATTTTTCAACATAGTGTCCTTTGAGTTCTATACACTTAGTCCAACGTTTCTTCAATTTTTTTATCCCTTCGGAAAAATATGATTTGTCGAGGTCATCAAAATAGGCATTTGTTTGAGAGATGATTTCGTCGTTGGAGTCAAATCTCTTCCCGCTGAGCCATTTCTTTAAGTTTGGAAATAGGAAATAGTCTCTAGGGGCTAAATCTGGAAAATAGGGCGGATGAGGAAGTAATTCGTAACCTAATTTATGGATTTTTGCCATGGAAACTGCACATGTGTAGACCCTTGCATTGTCCTGGTGGAAAATAACTTTTTTTTTTGGCCAAATATGGTCTTTTTTCTTTCAGTTCCTCATTGAATCTATCCAATAAGTTGGTATAATATTCTCCATTGATTGTTTTCACCTTTTGAAGATAGTCAATGTGGATTATACCGCGTGCATCCCAAAAAACGGTCGCCATGACTTTATTGGCTGACAAAGTCACCTTTGGCTTCTTGGGCGCCGATTCACCCCGAGAAATCCACTGTTTTGACTGCTGTTTGGTCTCTGGCGTGTTGTGGTGGATCCACGTTTCGTCCACGGTGACAAAACGACGCAAAAATTCGTCATGATCATTCAAAATTGAAACTACTGAACCATGTGAGATGCGTATGGCTTCCACAATCTCTCTCACTTTCAATCTCCGATCGGCTAAAACCATATCGTGAATTTTTTCGATTGTTTTGGATGTAGAGACCTTGACTGGGCGTCCAGAATATTCGGCATCTTTCGTGCTTGTACGGCCACATCGAAATTCAGTAAACCACTTCTTTACCATGGAAATGGATGGTGCAGAGTCCCCATAATATTTATCAAGCTTAGCCTTGGTTTGAGTGATGGTTTTTTTTCCGTAAAAAATAATGCTTAATGAGCACACGAAATTCACTTTTTTCCATTTTCTTCTCAAAACGAGTGGTAGTCTGCTATCAACAGCTGTCAAACGCAAACTAAATGACGCAGCTTGTAAAAATTTTGACAGGCGTCAACTGACAGTTCTCTGTTGACAGGAGCAGAGTTGCCATTTCCATTAAAGGGCGGGAAATTCAAAAAGTCACGGACTTATTGACCCGCCTTCGTACCATCACATCCCCACTTAGATAGTAAACGCATTTCTTGAGGTTTGACTTGCAGAATTACATCTTGCTGCAATTGCAGCAAAGGTTTAGAAGTATGGTTTAATAGATCTTGAACTGGTACTTCTGCAGATGTTGCTGTAACAGTTATGTTATTTGGGTAACAAGATTTCTTGACTGCTTGAACTGTTTTGTACGACGGGAATTTCTCTGGATCTTTTGCACGAATAACGTTACATTGGTGCCGTGTCCGTTTGGCTTCAACCATAGTCGAAAGAGCTTCTCTCCAGACATCTTAGGCCGAGGCGTTTATGCGATTAGAGCATTTCTGTAATCAAATTCGCGTGTAGGTGAGCGAGTAACTTCTACAATGACTTTGGCAGCATCTAGCCGTCCACATGACCTCAAATTAATTTTCATGACAAATCCAAGCTGACATGTTGACACATTTTTTCTAAAATTTTCAGTTTTTAGTCATTCGCTTCGGTTAGAGCAATTTTCAAAAGCTAGTTGTGGATGACCCGGCCGTTTTGCAGATATATTTTTATGCTGGGTGGAACCAATTAAAGTTTCTAGCCATTCTTTATTATTTTTAAGAAGTGGAGTTTCAATACGATGTGCCTAACTCCACTTTTCCTTAAGACGAAATGTAAATTGAAACAGAGTATGTTTAAGTTCGCCTATTTAGGACAATTAGTTAATTCTTTAAGATGGCCTTTTAAAAAATTAAATTGCTCAACAAGTTTTTCCAAGCCACAATTTTTCATTAACTTATATAGTTCCAATCTGGATATATATATATAAAAATGCAACTTTTTGATTTTTTCCAAACATTTCAAAATCGGAAAAAGATCAAATCGTTCTGAAAGCTGAACTAAATTGGTAAATAAATGTGCTACAATTTTCCCCATTTAAGCAATTTTCTATCTCTTATAGTTTCCAAGATACTCATACATGTATACCCAATTTGGGCTACACTGTATATATATATTATTTGAATTTGATCCTGTAAGAAAAACAAATATTTCAGAATAGATAGATCATTGCTTCAATCACATGTTTGTATGTATAACGTATTTTAAAAGTCGCAATTATTTTTAAAAGGGCAAACAGAGCAACGAGTGCTAATGAAGTTTAAAACTACATAAATTGTACTATCATCCTGCATAAAATCTTAATGTGGAACGGTGTGGAACTAGACTTTACATGCTTATTACATTAAATTAATTACTACAAATAGTATATACGCGATGGTAACTCATCCATTTTACAAATAATTTTAGGAGTACACACTGTGGAATATAGTAGTAACAAAATGTCTTATGCGAGAGGCCCGAGTTTTAAACACAAATTGCTCTTATCAAAAAGTAAAAATGTCTATATTGCTTTATCACTCACACAATGTATCGATGGCAAATACCCAAAAAAAGTATTGTCTGGAATGTTTATTCAATAAATAAGATAGATATATGGTGACCTGTATGTTTTTATTTTTTCAATTATTTCCGAGTATTGAGATATTTGCCCCACTGTGCGTCGATTGAGGATAAAGATCTAACTTTTAAAAAATATTTTCAGTATATAAAATATATAAACACCCTGTGTATTATAACGCCTGCGAACAATTCTAGATACATTTTATCCATTACATAAAATCTAAAATAAACACGGTCAGACTTACTATGCATAAAAGTTTTGCTGAAAATATTTTTGAAATTGAGATTTTGAGCCTTCTTTTCAACCGCAGTTCATAAACACCCCTGTATATCTTAAGTACATAATTATCGTTTTTTGATTAACTTTGCTAAGGATTTTTAAAATTCTATATTTTGTAACACTTTGGCGGACACTAATCGGACCCCATATACCCTGTACCCATTTAGAATTTTGGCTTTTATTTTGAACAGAATTATTTCAGACATATTTGAAATTAAAAGTTTAGTTATTATACCTATTTTGGTTAAGAATAATGTTATTTTTGTCGAAAAAAGAGTTTATAACCAAGTTATTTCAATACCAGAAGTCACATTTTTTTATTTTATAATTAAAAAATGTCCCTTACATTTAAATAATAATATTTTCTGATAAGTCTTTAAATTATTACAGGTAGGCATTTTTTCGTGCAATGCCTCTGTATATTTACATGCCCTTTAAAATTTAAATATACACACTCACACAAAATTAATCGATTTATTTTTTGGAAATTACTGGATGAAAGAAAAGTAATAAAACTGTTTGGTCTACTTGTTCAAATAATTTAAATATTGTCAGTTAGAATTTTAAGTTTTAGCGAGAATAATTCTCATATGGAAAGTAAATATAATTTATAATTTATATAATTAAATATATAATTAATATAATTTATAATTTTTATAAATATGACAATTTAATTGTCATTCTATAATAATTTTTTAGACCACAAGAAAAGTTATAATGCCAAGTTATAGGAGAGAAGGGGGTACATGCAACCAGTTGGCATAAAATTATCAATAAAGATATATTATATAAATCATTCAAACTAGATAAAAATCTTTTTTAAAAACACTGTAAATGATGAATATGCTCCCCAGGAGAGGCACATTCAACCTTATCTAAGGGTATATTCAACCAACCTGATTTTGAAGAGGGAATAAGATAAGAATATATATTATATTCTATATAGATCCTTCCAACCCAAAATAAGTTTAATATGCATTTTTTATAGAAAAAGATAACTGTAAAAAAATTAAAACATTAGTAAATATTATACAAATGAAGATTAACATTGAATGCAAGAAGACTGGCAGTTCAAGCAGTTTTCGCCGACTTTAGTTTTGGTAATTTTAAAACCACGTCATTACGCTCAACCACCGATTCGTCATCAACTGTTGGATAAAAGAAGGTGTAACTAGTTGGCTTTCGTCTGAAAAATTTTAATCTAAATTCATTTTTATGTATAATCTCCATTACTTTTCCTACGTAATATTTAATTTGTGCTTTTCTTGGAAATTTTACAAGTAAAATAAATCTGCTTCTATTTTGTCTTCAGACATTAAATAAGAGACCTCAGGTTCTTCCTCGCTAAAGTGATCACTGATGTCGTCTGATTTTAAACTTAGATGGCTTTCTGAATCAGAACAACTGGAACTGACTTGCCTTGCTCTTTTAGAATCGGTCTTTACTTTTTGAGAGTTAATCAGCAGATCAGCTTTATCAGCAAATACTTGTTTTGTAACCAACAGCTCTTTAACTTTCCGTTCCTCTTGATTTTTTTGCGATTTTTTTTCTCAAGCTCAATTTCTTCTAATCGATTTTTTTCCGATGTATCAGTAAAAACTCCCGATTTGCCTCGCCTATCTTTTCATTGAGCAGCTTTTTTATACATGATCTGGGAAACGGTCGAAGGTCTAGTGTTAATTTTAAATTTATAAAAAAATAGAAATTATTTTATCAAGCAATTTAACTCCTAGATGTTGTATTTAGGGTATTTTTATATTTGTAGGTATTTTTGTTTGTCATGCGTGACGTTGAAGGCTGTGACTCATTGCTTTCAATGTCTGATTATCAATTATTGTTCTCTTTATTAGCCGACGCAATAGCCTGATTGGTGGCAGTTAAAACTGACTGAGGTGCACCTAAAACTAAAAAAAATGTTTTTATTATTAAAGTAGTAGTCTACAATACCTTTTTGATGATGCCAAATTCGGCTGGTTAACGTAGCTTACAGCAAAGTCTTTTTCTTTAAAAGCAAATCTGTTGAGGGGCCATAAACCTGGTTTTTCAAATGAACTTACTATATTTTTCTGGGAAAAGGCTAGGAATGCTCGTTTGGTTAAGCGAAGAATTTACCAGCCTTTTGGTTAGCATTCCATTTTTGCGGGCATTTGCACTCAGGAAGAATGAAGATAGAAAGTTGGCCTTTCTAATTTGAGAATATGTCATTCTATAATTCATATTTGAGCAAGCTTTTATATAGGGTGTTCTCTTTCAAATGGTCAAAAATGTTAGAGTATATATAGGAGCCATAAAGAAGTAATTTGAGATGGGACACATAGTAATTTTATTCATTTTTAATAAAACAAATCCCTTGCATTTTTGCGCTCCGACGTACTGTTTTCGTACAAAAATATAAATTCGCTGCGAGGATCCTTCAAAGCTTTTTTTGTCACAACGAAAATTTTAATATCATTACAATAAAAATTAAACAATAACAATTTAAGCAATAAGCAATTCAAACCAAATGCTCAAAGCGTCCTTCATGCATTTCTACACATTTTCTGCACCTGTTGACCCATGATGTACGCGAGCAAAGACCTCTGGATCGTTTCTCAGAAACTTCGCAGCCACCACAACTCTAGCAACTAGGTCTTCTCTGTTGGTTACAGGTGTTGTGTAGATAATAATATAGAGTATAATAATGGAGCGACCATGGCGCTCCAGACATAAATGTCTAGAGGTATCAGATCAGGTGACCTTGCTGGCCAAGGGACTGGACCACCTCTACCAATCCACCTGTTGTTGTAGTACTGATCTAAGAGAGGCCCTTCTTGTCACAAGTCAACTTACTTGCAATTCCTCAAAAAGTTGCCTCGCCACCATTTAAAATTTCCCGTCATTTCAATTAAAATGATGACTCAAATGCCTGGAATAATTAATTAATTTGTTATAGACGTTTCAATTTAAATTATTCGAAAATTCCAGGAAGCCAGGCTGTAGATTTCTTACTATTTTTTGTCACTTTAATTAAAATTATGACCCAAATGCCTGGAATATTTAATTAATTAATTAATTTAAAGTAACCGCTTAAGCTAAAGATTATTTTACAATATCAGGCAGTTAAGCTATAAATTTCTTACCATTTTAGACAGGTTCAGCTACCAACAAATTGAAACGTCAATAATAAATTAGTTAATTATTCCAGGCGTTTGATTTGAAGAATACTCTAATTAATTTGCCTACAGTTGTAAGAAATCTACATTTCAACAGCATGAAATTGTAAAATAATTTTTAACTTAAACGTTAACTTTAAACCTATTAATTATTTCAGGCATTTGAGTCATAATTTTAATTAAAGTGCCTGAAATGTTAAGAAATCTACAGCTCGAATGCCTGGAATTTTAAAATAATTTTTAATTTAAACATTAACTTTAATATACTAGAGTATTCTTTTGGGCATAAGTCAGTCCCGGCATAAACTTCAATATTATCAAGTTTTTCAAGTGGTAGTGCCCAAGAGCATTGACTGATCTAAGTGTCAGTTGTCCACTTACTTCCAAATCCAAGATCTAAAAAGATAATGGGGCTATTCTCATCAAATAAAAAGCATGCTATTAAGGAGAAAATTCTTTACAAAAAATGATTAGCTTTCACATTAATCTAACCAAGCATTCTAAAAATCTCAGCCTTTTAAAGCAGTGGTGTCCAAGAACAAAGTGATGTCCCAGGTAAACCTCACTTCAAGATCCCATATCTAAACAACTAATGGAAATATTCTTGTAAAGTAAAGCATGTTATTAAGAAGAATATTTTTTGCAAAAAAATATACTTAACTTTCACATTAGACCAATCAAGCATTTTAGAGATATTAGCCTTTTAATGCAAGGGTGTCCAAGAGGAATATTTAATCTTCAAGGTGACCACCCACTTTAAAGTCCAATATCTAAAAAACTAACGCAAATATTCTGATGAAACAAAAAGCATTATATTCACTAAAGTATTCTTTATATTTAAGGCTTAAGCCAGTGCCGGTGTAAGCGTGGATTAGAATTAGATAGATGGGAAAATCAAGACAAAAAAAATGCAAGTCATCCTTCACCCAATCAACACGTGATTGGATGATTTTTATTCCTTGGGTATCTTTCCTACCCGTAACCGTTGGTAGTTGAACCTAATGACGCCGGTAGCATCGTGAGAGAGCGTTTAACAATTAATAGTTGCGAAAGGTATCGATTCGGTGAACAGGGTACATAGTACAGTCAATCTGTAATTAAAAAAGGCCAGAACTTTTAAAAACTATCCAAGTCGCTAATTTTTTGAGGGTCGATTGTATTCCCGAAGAAAAGCTTAAGTCCTCGGAATTGAGAGTCAACCCTCCCCCCCCCTTTTTTGGGAAACTCAAAAAGTTTTTCAAATCGATTTTGCGGCTAAACAGTGAGTCATGCAGAAAAACTTATTGAACATAAAATGTAGAGCTTTTTGTGCTCTACAATTCATCTCATGGGCCCAAAGCTGTAGAACCAAAATTCGAAAAGTTAGAGGGCGCCAGAGTCACCAAAAATGACTTTTTTCATTTTTTCACTGAGAAACAATTTTTTTTTTACCATCGCAAGGATTGCAAAAATGTAGAGGACAAAAATACCTACAAAATACATGTCTTACTTTTTTTATTCGATTTACCGTTTTTGAGATATAATGCATTTAATACCGAAATGTTTACTTTCGTGTATGTAGCCTGCCTCAGATGTTTGGCGAAAGCTGTTTTTCGTCGCCTAACGTTTGCGCATCATGAAATTAAAGTAGAACCTGAACAAAATTTCTTTTACCCTTCTTGACAAATTGAAAAAAGCCATGCAGATGGCGCTGTAAGTCCACGAAAATGAAATTTGCATAGATTAAATGTTCTTTAACTTGCACAAAATGAATAATTGAAGTGATTTAGTAGAAAGGGACAAGAGAAATTGGTACATGGTTTACGGAGCACCAATTGCAACAAAAGCAGAGGGCGTTGCAGTTGTGAAAGTGACGTGCCTCAATAATTATGGTTGCGTAATGCATGTAATGATAATTGATTACTGAATAATTGCATAGTACATGTTGATAGCATTACTTTTGCAAAATTCCATTCCCCACTTTTTTACCGTCAAAACTGTAAATTATCCACTGCCGGATCAGCTGATGGAGGAGAGTAAATGCGGGGAGAGTGGGAGTGGAAAGGGGGACAGCGGTCCAGCGAGCAGCTGCTTTTTTTTCATTCTCGCGAAGCACTACACGACATTGTAATCCTTGTATCTCGAAAACGGTAAATCGAAAAAAAAAAGTAAGACATGTATTTTGTAGGTATTTTTGTCCTCTACATTTTTGCAATCCTTGCGATAGTAAAAAAAAGAATGTTTCTCAGTGAAAAAATGAAAAAAGTCATTTTTGGTGACTTTGGCGCCCTCTAACTTTTCGAATTTTGGTTCTACAGCTTCGGGCTCTCAATTCCGAGGACTTTTCCGAAGCTTTTCTTCGGAAATAGAATCGACCCTCAAAAAATTAGCGACTTGGATAGTTTTAAAAAAAAAAATTTAGATTGACTGTACTAACATACTTACCCAACAGTTTTTTGGGTAGAATTTGCTTCGCTGCAGTGCCATAAGCCAAGCAAAAAATCAAAGTTTTCTTAAAACGAAAAGTAGTCAAAGAACTAAAAACCATTTTCTTCCAAAATGTAATTTTTGTGAAGTGTGTATTATTTTAAAATACTAATTAAAATCCTGAAATTCGTATTTTGTTTGTTTTTCTAGTAAAACTAGAGGTACACGATACTCTAACATAGAATATTTATTTCGTTTGTAATTGTTGTTTTGATTTTCTCAAGATTTTAATTTTCGTTTTTGTTGGCAATCCTGTACTTGGTAAACATGTTTAGGCACAGAAGTTTCCTTGAATTTATAGTTTAATTTTTCACATAGTGTTTTTGTTTAAGTTAACAAGTTTAAGCTCTATACTAATATATCCGAAGCTAAATAAACTACATCAAAAGATCGAGTAATGCTCTACAATATTTTATCGAAATCTTAATCTTTCTTGGTAAAGTCTAAATTTTGTTTATATTTAAAATGAAATAAAATTGCTACTTCTGATTAATACCTTAAAAGCTTCTTTGTATTAGTATGGTGTCAACTTAATTTGTATAGTTATTTTTTTTTGTTAAGTTTGTTTTCGTTTCTCGTAGTTTATATTTCACATTGCGAACTGATTGAATATGTGATTAGATTTAGGAGCGTTTGTACTTCAAAAAGGTGTATTTTTATAAAGAAAAATGTATATTTATTTCAACATGTAATAAATAAAATAAAGTTATTCTAGTAAAAAACATAACAAAAACTTGTACTTCTTTTTGGGCTTAATACTAGGTAAGCAGGGCGCTTCATTTACATAGTCATCGGGCATATTTCGGAAACTTGAAATTTCATCATGAGGGGACGAAATTTTTGTCGGAAAATATTTACATTTTTAATTTGTTCGAAACCCATAGATTTTTTTTAGCAAGACCGAGTTTAAGAATAATGGGGAAAAAACGTCCAATGAAAATTTTAAATTAGAAAAAAATCAGTTTATTATTGGAATATCACTTGTTCCCTATCTTTGTTATGGGCTTGACACTGTGCACCAGATTAATTATTCAATTAATCTATCATAAATGGTCTAATAGTCTATAGGAATATTCGGTAAGATCTACCCATTGAACTAAGATCTTTGCTACTTTTTTCGGCGGAATTGATTGATCGGATCATTTTTTTGGTTAAGGTGTTATAAATCGCGTGACGGGGTCAGACCGTCATAATTAATCAAGAGCCAGGGATGTTTTCCACAATATCACATTGCTCAGCAAGCTGAGCCTATAAATTTAAATGAGGAAAACGCATTGGATAAATATAAGCAACATGGGGTGCATGCCTATAGGTAAGTGCAAAAGTATAATGGCATCATCGAAAAAACGATTTTATGATAATTTTTCACTGTATTCATCGGTATTTGATCATTAAAATTAGTTATCTAGTAAACTTTGAGATTTTGATTTGTCAGTTAATACTTACACAAAAACTGTGGCATTTGGTCTGCAGATACTGGTGTTTATTTAACCAAACATGGAAAGCAAATTTAAGAGACAGCCAAAACAGGATTATTATTGTTTATTCGCTTTTACTTGTTGTGCTGTTCAGTGGTAACTTTTATTCGGTGCATAAATGCACTTGTGAGAATGATTTACTCTCAAGAAAGAACTAAAATTAGTTCTCAATGAAAGTAATCCAAATCGCGAAATGGGTAGGTTTAATGGATATTAGAAAAAAAAATCAAACGGGTGATGAAGAAAGAAGCTCAAATTAAGGTTTTGGGATTATTTGCTCCAGAGCCTACCAACTTTTTGCGGACAGTACTAGATGAGACAGGAATATCACACGAGACAATAAGAAAGGCACTGAAAATGTTGTCACTGCAAGAACTCTGTGACGATGATTTTAATAAGAGAATAGAGTTTTGTGAATTCATGAGTCAGTATCTGTTTCAACGATGATGTTCATTTTTTTAAATGTAAATATTAGCAAAAAAAATTGTCGATATTGGAGTGACGAAAACCCGCATATTTTTTGAGTAAGCCTTACATTTTATCTCCAAAAGTATGTTTCATTGGAATTTTTCTTTATTTATTAAAAGAAATTTGACAGGTGACCTGTACCTTACTATGCCTAAAGAAGCTATTGATCTTATCATCCATAAGCTATAAACTCAAATTGATACAGATTTGTTAACCCTTAAATGCATTATGTTGCAAAAATGCCACATACTTATTTCACCTATCCTAAACTACTAACGAAATATTTTATTTTGCGAGTGCATATCGTTGCATATTTACAGCAGTATCTTAAAGAGTGTAATACAAAGAGTTACTTATAGATGATGCTACGTACTTATATTTAGAAATAATATTCTTAGTTGTCGCCTGCTCGTCAGTGTTGTGGTTTTATATGTTATATTTTGCTCTTGCTGGAAAACCCGCATATTTGTTTATACTTTTGTGAAAAAAGTGATACTGTTATAAGAAAGGTATGTATTTTATTTGTATTCAGTCAAAAATTGTAATTTTTTTGTGCAGATAAAAAAAAATTAGTTTAGTAATGTTGCATATATGCAACATTGTGCATTTAGCGCTTTTTGTTTTTGTATACGCAACTTTTGAACATATTAAATTATTTTTCGTCTTTTAACTACGTAATTTCAAATTTACATTAACGATACAAAGTCAAGCTTGGCGGCGACGTCGAATGGTCTATCAAGAGTTTGCGTACAAAAAAGCAAACCGGCAATTTCAGTTTTCGCCGTTGCCATGATCGAGGCTCCAGACTTCGTCTAAAAAGTGCTTCTATAATTTCCCCAAAAATATGGGAAAAGTTTCTACAATATAATCTAATTTTCATTACACACCACTAATACCAAGTCTAATGTGTTTGTGCCGAATATAAGTGCGGGCCCGCCAGAAGAAACTCATTTATTCCATCCAAGTGCTCCAAGAGATCAAGGTAGGTGCCATTTTTAATCTTGGTGCTGTATGGTTCGGTTGAAAATTTTATTTTGGAAATTAATGTTAAATTTAGGAAAATGGACTCTTGCCTATATAAATAATACAGTCCACTCAATCGCCGTAATATAACAACCGTACATTTTTTGGTCATTCTTCGCGGATAATAAATTTTAAGTTTCCAAAATTCATAGTAAATTATATTAAAAAATAAAATCCTTCGATTCTTCACCATTTTCAGCCGCCATAGTACCGTGTATTTCAGCAAATCATAAACGACATTACTTGGCGCATGCATATTAGAAGCAGCGCAGGATTCCCTGCCATCCATCAGAGCGCAGCGATTCACCGAATTGCTATTTAAAAATAAACCAATCCATCGACTGTCAACCTTGTTTACATTCTTAATTTTTGCATTTTTACGTATATTTATATTAAAGAGAAATTTTAATAAACTACTTATAATTTTTTCTTAAGTTGAGATTCTTCTAAAACTACAAGCAATACGAAAGATTGTTATTGTGCGGTACGTGAACAATGCGGTGTAGTTTTTTCCTTATTTATATCGAAATTTCTACTTTTTTTGCAAATTTACAGGGTGGTTTGTGTCTTTAAGAATATTGCAGTGTTAGTAATTATAGTAGTACTAGTGTAATTTAGTTTTGATGGTTATTCAGGATATAACGAATGAAAAAGGTAAATTTAATTCATTTTGCCAATAAAAACAATACTTAAATAAATTCAGGTATTTTAAACATTTTCTCATTTAAATATCTGCAAAAATTAAAACAAAGTAACTGTTTATTTAAATGGTTATTGGACTTAAATCAATAATTTGTTTTGAAAAAATTTAAAAGGAAAATAGTTAATATTTTGGTTTTCTTAGAAACCAGTGGATAGATTTATTTTTTTTAACAATGAATAAATTAAGTCAACAACGAAAAGTAGCTACAGCTAGAATTACCGAAATATACACTCTTGCAAAAAAGGCAGTGAAGAGATCGGAGCATAAGTCGCTTTTTAAAGTTAAATATGAGACATTGGAAGAATGTTATAATGATTTTAAGCATCTTCATAATGAAATTATCGGCCTAACTACTACAGATGAGGAATTTGGACGCGAGGATGCTATTAGAAAGGGATGTGAAGAATTTTATTTTGCTTCAAAAGATATTTATTTTCCACTTTTTCCAGAACGCAATAGTATTCAGTGGCCTTCAAATTATGTAACGCCTCATGTAAATCAATTCTCAGATATTCCAAAACCAAATGTTCCTATTTTTAATGGAAATATGCTTAAATGGCCCACATTTTACGATTTATACTTATCACTTGTACATAACAGTACTTCAATTTCCAATGCATCTAAATTTCGACACTTATTAACTTTGTTGCAAGGGGAACCATTAAATTTTATAAAATCTCTGCCAGTAACCGATAGCAATTATACAATCGCCTTTCAAAATTTAGTAAAAAGGTATCAAAATAAAAGATTATTAGCCACAACTTATTGGAATTTAATAGTCCAGGTTCCAAGTATGAAATCAAACCATAATTCAAAAGATTTAAGATGTATTCTGGACACTTTTAATGAAAACCTTGATGCATTAGATGCTCTAGGATTTAATACTACTGATTGGTCGTTTCCCTTGTTTAATATATTGTTGCAAAAAATTGATATGTCTAACTGATCAGCCTTTGAAATTAAACATACTGAGAAGGAAATACCCTTATTTTCAGACCTAGTAGCATTTCTAGAGAATCAGTGCAGAGGCCTGGAATCAATGCAATTAATGCCAACACAAAGTTTAAATTTAAACAAATCTTCAAAAAATTCTGGAGCAGGATTTAATGCTACTACCAGACCAAATAATTATTCAAATAGCGGCTCTAAATCCCTTCACACAAATTCTTTTATGGCTAATACTTCAATTCAAACAAAAAACTACAATAAAACTTTTTTTCCGCAACCTACAAATTTAAATTCAAGACATTGCAAACTATGTAATTTTTCACTACATCCCCTTTCACAATGTAACATTTTTATTCAAAAGTCATCCTCTAAACGCCTTGCATACGTCAAGCAAAATTATGTTTGTATCAATTGCTTACGCACCAATCATTATCTGCTAAAGGACTGTTTATCCCCTCATAACTGCCGATCCTGCGGTAATCGACACCACACACTGCTGTGTGACGTCATCAGTTCTCACACACAGTTACAAACATCTTCATCAAATCTTCAACAACACTCATTGCAAACTAATTTAATCCAGAATAGCGCATCATTGCCTCTACAAACCAATCAGCAAAATCCCTCTAATTTAGTTTCCTCCAACCCTACCACTTCCTTGAACACTAGCGTTCATCAAAACCTTATAAATGAAAATCCAGGGCTAAATTGTTGTACGTCGTTTTCAACTGAGCATTCTTTTCAACTTCAGTCCACAGTTCTATTGTCTACGGCGAAGGTGGAGATCTGAGATTCAAGAGGGAATTTCCAAACTGTCAGAGCACTTTTGGACTCTGCAAGTGAATCCTGCTTGATCAGTCAATCTTGCTTACAGAGATTGGGCTTAGCACGTAAACATTATTCAATTCCAATCTTTGGGGTTAATCAGTCTTCTTCCTATACCAAGGGCATAACCAGTTATGTTATACGACCCGTGGGAAAAATACAACCTACATTTTCATTTAATGGGTTAGTTGTGAAAAACCTTTGTTCGAATATGCCCTCTATACAAATTAATCCCAGTACTTGGAGCCATATTTCAAATTTGCCCCTTAGCGATCCACAATTTGATAAACCTGCTCCCGTAGAATTGCTTCTTGGCGCAGAAATCTATGCACAGGTTTTGAAATCGGGTCGAATTTACGGAGATCCAGGTCAACCAGTTGCATTAGATACAGAATTTGGCTGGGTCTTATTAGGAAGAATTCATCAAAATTCGACTTTTTCAATATCATCTCCGAAACTCGGAAGCTACTTTACTGCCTTTGATAACCCATTAGATGTAACCTTTCGGAAATTCTGGGAACTAGAGTCCGTACCTCAAAGGAAATTCTTGTCTCCTGATGAGAAGCGGGCTGAAGAAATTTATCAAAACACAGTATCTCGTGATTGCACAGGGCGCTTTACGGTTGCTCTACCGTTTAAACAAAATTCGCCTATATTTGGTGACACCTTTTCATTGGCTTATCGTTGTTTTATGTCTTTAGAAGCTAGACTTCTTAAAAATCCTGAACTTTATAAACTTTATTCCGATTTCATGCGCGAATATATTTCCAATAAACATATGAGCCTTGTATTAAGCACTGAACCCAGGCCAGAGAGTGTTTGCTATCTTCCCCATCACGGAGTTATTAAACCAGACAGCAGCACTACCAAGGTGAGAGTTGTGTTCAATGCTTCTGCAAAGGATTAAAAAAACCACAGTCTCAACTCCACTCTTCTACCTGGTCCAAAACTTCATGCTGACATAGTCATTATTCTACTGCGATTTCGTTTCCATGCCATCGCAATGATTAGTGATATACAAAATATGTTTTTACAAATGAATCTAATTCATGAGCATAGAGATTACCAACGTTTATTATGGCGTTTCAGCCCAGAGGAGCCTCTTCAGGAATATCGCTTGAATACAGTCACTTTTGGGGTAACTTCCAGTCCATACTTGGCTATCAGAATATTAAGGGAATTAGCTGTACAAGAGAAAAATAAGTTTCCCAGAGCTGCACAGGTTATTTTGAAAGATTCCTTTATAGATGATATCTGCTCGGGAAGTTGCGATTTAGAGTCAGCACCAGATCTTCAAAAGGAACTGATCTTACTGCTAAAATCAGGCGGGTTTGAACTTCGGAAGTGGGCAAGCAATGACCCCGCACTTCTTTCCACGTTATCTCCAGAAGACTGTCAGATTCCTATATCCTTCGATAAAGAAACTCCCGCTAATATTAAAATTTTGGGCTTGCAGTGGTTTCCTTTATCAGATACTTTTTCATATTGTTGCAACCCTGATGAAAATTGTAAATTTACCAAACGAAAAATACTTTTAATGATTGCCAAAATATGGGACCCATGTGGGTTTTTATCTCCGGTAACTCTAAAGACAAAATCTCTTATGCAGGAGTTATGGAAGGAAAAGTTAGATTGGGATTCAGAGCCTCCTCAACATATTTGTAAGAAGTGGTTTTATTTTAAATCTAGTTTCTCAGAGCTCTCTAAGCTATCACTTCCGAGATGCATTTTTGCTCCCAATATACAACGTTGTCAAATTCTTGCATTCTGTGACGCTTCTGAGCGTGGTTATGCATGTGCCATATATTTACGAATTGAGTTGCCGGACGCAATTAAATCTTCACTTATTATTGCAAAAGGAAAGGTGGCACCCTTAAAAACCGTCTCAATACCTTGAATGGAGTTACTTGGTGCTACACTTCTTGCAGATTTATTGAAATTTGTTCTCGATACTTATTCGCCATTAATCATTATTGATGAAGTTTTGGCCTTTTCTGATTCAAAGGTAGTTCTAAGTTGGATTGCTGACTCTCCACACCGATGGAAAACGTTCGTGGCAAATCGGGTGAGTCACATTCAAGAAACCATTCCACAAGTTTTATGGTATTATATACCTTCACTAGAAAATCCAGCAGATTGTGCCAGCCAAGGTCTCATTCCTGAGAATCTGGTAAATCATCCCCTATGGCTTACAGGTCCTCCATGGATTTATTTGCCTCGTTCTGACTGGGCATTGTCGACTGTTTCAGATACCGATATAAAAAGCCAAGATGTTTTTCAAGAGCAAAAAGTTGAAACTCTAGCTGCTACCATTTCACCAAATGTCTTAGACCAAATTCTGAACCATTATTCCTTCTTCCCAAAAATTTAAAGGATAATTGCCTACCTAATTCGATTTTCAAATAACACTCAAAAAAAACATGTAAAACGAGTCGGCCCAATAATGATTTTTGAACTACAAAAATCTTTGCTAATTCTTGTGAAACACATTCAGCAATTTTATTTTTCAGAGATAATTGGTCAAATAAAGTCAAATGAACTTTTACCTAAACCATTTCGTAAACTAGCTCCATTTCTGGACGAACAGGGTTTTGTCAGAGTGGGCGGACGACTAAGAAATTCATCACTTCCGTATGATGTGAAACACCCTCTTCTGTTGCCAAAAGATAACAGACTAACCGAACTTATTATTCACCATATACACAAAATTAACTTGCATCCTGGTTTAAATACAGTTTTATATCTTGTTCGCCAACAATTTTCCAGACTTCGTCTAAAAAGTGCTTCTATAATTTCCCCAGAAATATGGGAAAAGTTTCTACAATATAATCTAATTTTCATTACACACCACTAATACCAAGTCTAATGTGTTTGTGCCGAATATAAGTGCGGGCCCGCCAGAAGAAACTCATTTATTCCATCCAAGTGCTCCAAGAGATCAAGGTAGGTGCCATTTTTAATCTTGGTGCTGTATGGTTTGGTTGAAAATTTTATTTTGGAAATTAATGTTAAATTTAGGAAAATGAACCCTTGCCTATATAAGTAATACAGTCCAGTCTGTTTTTGAAGGTGGTAGACAATGGTACAGTGAAAACATCTTGTCGGACTTGCATTGTCTTATTTATTTAATGTAACACGACGTTTCGGTTGGTAAGTATCTCCAACCGTTATCAAGTGTAAACTGTTTTACATGAACAACTGAGTTTACACTTGATAACGGTTGGAGATACTTACCAACCGAAACGTCGTGTTACATTAAATAAATAAGACAATGCAAGTCCGACAAGATGTAATACAGTCCACTCAATCGCCGTAATATAACAACAACCGTACAGTTTTGTTGCGTTTTTGCAACATTATCCAATGTAGTAAATATAGAAAAATGTTGTATTTTCAGAGTTTGAGACATGAAATGAGCCGAAATCGACCTCTTAGTGATAAGGAGTTGCAATCCATGTGGGAAAACTGGTCAGATAGTGAAGATGGAATGGATTTTTCGGATACTAACAGCGAAGCAGACCCAAATTACATTTTGAGTAATTCAGATGAGGACGATAAGGATCAAGAAGATCTTAGGGTATTTGAGGAGGAATTAGGTGATGAAGTGCAAATGAAGGCGATATACGACGGGGCTGAAATAAAAGTGTCAGGTCGGGCCATCTAATAAAGTAAAGAATGGTTCCAAAACAGGTACAAAAAAATCCGTAAAACGTAACTTGGAAGCAGCACAATCTTTACTTGAACGATCTTCAATTAGAATTTCATGGCGATGAAATCCTTTCTCAAGAAGTAATGGCGTTGGAGACTCCATACAGTTTTTTAAAATATTTTTTAAACGATGAACTAATCGATAAAATCGTCAACGAAACCAATTTTGTATTGCGTTCAAAGAACCCAAACAATCAAGTTAGCTTTTGTGCCACTGACATAAGGAAATTTATTGGAATTTGTTATTATACGTCCATAGTAAACTTGCTAAATGTATTTTCAAGCATCCCTCTGGAACCAGCGCTATCTGTAGAAGAACAAATGTGTTCAACTAAAGTGCGACACTTCATGAATCAGTATATGCCCATGAAACCTCACAAATGGGGTTTTAAACTATTGTCTTGGCGGGTGTAAGTGGATTTGCCTACCGATTTGAAACTTATTCTGGGAGTGAAAATCATCAAGCAAGAACGGACGGTGAACATGATATTGGAGCGTCTGCAAATATCGTAATTCGTTTATCTCGGATTATACCTACTATGCAGAATTATAGACTATATTGTGATAATTATTACACTACTCTAGAGGGTAATGGTATATCTTGCTAAAAAGGGGATATATTCTCTTGGAACTGTTCGTCGTAATAGAATTCCAGATTATAAACTACCAACTGATAATGAACTAAAAAAGGAAAAGCTTGATAGCTCATTGAATATGTTACCACCATCGAAGGGGTTGAATTATCCTCTGTTATTTGGAAGGACAATAGATGCGTTACTCTCCCGTCAACTTATGCTGCCCAGCAGCCTTTTGGTACTGTCAAAAGATACGACAAAAAAGAATGCAAAAACATTGAAATCAATGGATTGAAAGACGCGGCCCAATTGAGTGGCCGCCAAGATCACCTGATTTAACCATTTCTGATTCCTATTTATGGGGCCGGCTCAAGCAAATTGTTTATTCCGAGCCATTACCAAATGACAGGGAATTAATAAAACAAAGATGCTAAATTAAAAAATAAAAAATTAAAAAATTAAAGATGCTAGTAATTCAATTTCCATTGAAGAAATTAGAAATTCTTTTAAAATTTTTAGGAAAGAGACTGAAAAATATTTCGATAATGGAGGTAGCTACATTAAATAAATTTAAAATAAGTAAAAAAAATAAATTTTCTCGTTAAATTAGACGTACTATGTACATTTTATTACAAACATATTTTTGAGGATGGTTTCTAGATCTTAGATCAGTGATTTAACTGAGATAAATGAATTAGTTAGTTTTCCTCTAATAATTAAATATCAATAAAAATTTTCTTTCTTCTGTTTCTTTATCTTCTGTTAATTTATTTTCTTCTATTCTTTAATTGGTACACAAAACGTAAAAATCAAAATAGGCCTATGGTTATGAAATTTGGTATTCGGGCATAATTTTGCATTCCTAACAACTTTTTCTTATAAACATTTTTTATATCTTGCCTAGAAATACTACTTTACCTACTATAAAATTAAAAAATTGCTCGTATCAAGGCATGCCTTGTTTAAAAAAAAATAAAAATATACTAAATTTTATTTTTTAATCAAGCAGGGCTGGATGCTAAACGGTTAAATTTCAACTACAAATTTTTTTGTCATTTTTACGTATAAATTCGCTCATCCTGGGACACACTGTATATTGTATTGATAATATGTAACATTTATTAACACTTTTAAATATTATTTTGTGAGTTTATGCACAGCCTACTGCGGCAAATTTAGTTTTTCCTAAAAATTCAGTTTTTTAAAAATAAGAAATATTACTTGTGATATATTATTCAAAAAATAATTTTGCAAAGATTGTAAAAATGTAAAAATCCAATATCCGAAAAATAGAATTGATGATGGTTGGGCAAAGACGGAACGTCGTATTAAAAATATAAAAACATCATCATGTAGCACCGAAAAAGTCGCAATGCAATAGTGCAAATTATTTTAATAGATACGGATTAGAAATAAGCTCAGAAAAAAATAAAATCGATTTTTCAAAATTTCCTATTTTTTCGAATATCTTTGAAACCATTCGGAATTTTTAATTTTTTCAACGGCATATTGCTAAGCTCGAAAATTCCAAACTTTGCCCTAATTTGACCATCTTCGTATCTCTTCTTCATCATCCTGTATAGTTTAATTTTTCACGTGTTCAGTGTTTTTGTTTAAATTAACGAGTTTACCCTCTATAATAATCTATCAGAAGCTAAACTACATCAAAATACCTTAGCAAAATATTGAGTAATCAATATCCTACAATATTATATCGAAAACATAATCTTTCTTGGGAATGACTAAATTTACTTTATATTTAAGATGAAATAAAATTGCTGAACGATGAACCTATTCATACCTTAAAAGTTTCTTTGTTATAAGTATGGTGTCAACTCAATTTGTATAGTTATTTTTTTTTGTTATGTTTGTTCTCGTTTCTCGTAGTTTATATTTCACATTGCGAACTGATTGAATGTGATTAGATTTAGGAGCGATTGTACTTCAAAAAGGCGTATTTTTATAAAGAAAAATGTATATTTATTTCAACATGTAATAAATAAAATAAAGTTATTCTAATAAAAAACATAACAAAAACTTGTACTTCCTTTTGGGCTTAATACTAGGTAAGCAGGGCGCTTCATTAACATAGTCATCGGACATATTTCGGAAACTCGAAATATCATCATGACGAGACGAAATTTCAGTCGGAAAATATTTAAATTCTTAATTAAACTCCTAGTTTTTTTAGCAAGACCGAGTTTGACAATAATGGGGAAAAAAGGTCCAATGAAAATTTTAAATTAGAAAAAAATCAGTTTATTCTTGGAATATCACTTGTTCCCTATCTTTTTTATGGGCTTGACACTGTGCATCAGATTAATTATTCAATTAATCCATGATGAATGGTTTAATAGTCCAAAGGAATAGTCGATAAGATCTACCCATTGAACTAAGATTTTTTCTACTTTTTCCAGCGGAATTGGTTGATCAGGTAATTTTTTTGGTTAAAGTGTTATAAATCACGTGACGGGGTCAGACCGTCATAATTAATCAAGAGCCAGGGTTGTTTTCCACAATATAATATTATATCACATTGCTCAGCAAACTGAGCCTGTAAATTCAAATGAGGAAAACGCATTGGATAAATATAAGCAACATGGGGTGCATGTCTATAGCTAAGTGCAAAAGTATAATGGCATCATTAAAAAATCGATTTTGTGATAATTTTTCACCGTATTCATCGGTATTTTATGATTAATTAGTTCTAAGTTTGAGATTTTGGTTTGGCAGTTAATGCTTACACAAAAACTACGGCATTTGGTCTGAAGACTGTCTTTATTTAACCACATGGTAAGCAAATTTAAAAGACAACCAAAACAGGATTATTATTGTTTATTCGCTTTTGCTTGTTGGGCTGTTCAGTGGTAACTTTTATTCGGTGCATAAATACACTTGTGGGAATGATTTATTCTCTTAAAAAAAAAACTAAAATTAGTTCTCAATGAAAGAAATCCAAATCGTGAAATGAGTAGGTTTGGTGGATAATGGAAAAAAAAATATCAAACGAGTGATGAAGAAAGAAGCTCAAATTAAGGTTTTGGGATTATTTGCTCCAGAGCCTACTAACTTCTTGCGGACTGTAGTAGATGAGACAGGAATATCACACGAGACAATAAGAAAGGCACTGAAAATGTTGTCACTGCAAGAACTCTGTGACGATGATTTTAATAAGAGAATAGAGTTTTGTGAATTCATGAGTCAATATCTGTTTCAACGATGATGTTAATTTTTTTAAATGTAAATATTAGCAAAAAAAATGTCGATATTGGAGTGACGAAAACCCGCATATTTTTTGAGTAAGCCTTACATTTTATCTCCAAAAAGTATGTTTCATTGGAATTTTTCTTTATTTATTGAAAGAAATTTGACAGGTGACCTGTACCTTACTATGCCTAGAGTATATTTTCACAAATTTTTACAAAGATTGAACTATTTTTGTGAAAATAAAAAATTAAAATTGAAAAAACGAAAAAAAAAAACGTTTTGTCGCATTTATCTTGGCTATTTTGAGGTTATGTTCAAAAGTGACCTCTACAAAAATTATAGATTTTCTGATGATCTACAACTTTTCTATTGAACATTTTTCAATTGGACGTCAACTTTCGCCGGAAATTGCAAAAGAATATTTTTCACCCCCCCCCCCCCCAAAACAACCCCCTACTACCCCATTGTTGGATTTTCGTTTTTTTCACTCGTTATGAACCCCTCTACCAACTCCAACAGTCAGTTTCCGGATAGCAATTTGTGCATTTTTTTATTAAATTTGAGCTAATTCGCCTGGTCTATATTTACAGCAGTATCTTAAAGAGTGTAATACAAAGAGTTACTCATAGATGATGCTACGTACTTATATTTAGAAATAATATTCTTAGTTGTCGCCTGCTCGTCAATGTTGTGGTTTTATATGTTATATTTTGCTCTTGCTGGAAAACCCGCATATTTGTTTATACTTTTGTGAAAAAAGTGATACTGTTATATTCAGTCAAAAATTGTTATTTTTTTGTGCAGATGAAAAAAAATTAGTTTAGTAATGTTGCATATATGCAACATTGTGCATTTAGCTCTTTTTGTTTTGTTGCGTTTTTGCAACATTATCCAATGTAGTAAATATAGAAAAATTTTGTATTTTCAGAGTTTGAGACATAAAATGAGCCGAAATCGACCTCTTAGTGATAAGGAGTTGCAATCCATGTGGGAAAACTGGTCAGATAGTGAAGATGGAATGGATTTTTCGGATACTAACAGCGAAGCAGACCCAAATTACATTTTAAGTAATTCAGATGAGGATCAAGAAGATCTTAGGGTATTTGAGGAGGAATTAGGTGATGAAGTGCAAATGAAGGCGATATACGACGGGGCTGAAATGAAATTGTCAGGTCGGGCCATCTAATAAAGTAAAGAATGGTTCCAAAACAGGTACAAAAAAATCCGTAAAACGTAACTTGGAAGCAGCACAATCTTTACTTGAACGATCTTCAGTTAGCATTTCATGGCGATAAAATCCTTTCTCAAGAAGTAATGGCGTTGGAGACTCCATACAGTTTTTTAAAATATTTTTTAAACGATGAACTAATCGATAAAATCGTCAACGAAACCAATTTTGTATTGCGTTCAAAGAACCCAAACAATCAAGTTAGCTTTTGTGCCACTGACATAAGGAAATTTATTGGAATTTGTTATTATACGTCCATAGTAAACTTGCTAAATGTATTTTTCAAGCATCCCTCTGGAACCAGCGCTATCTGTAGATGAACAAATGTGTTCAACTAAAGTGCGACACTTCATGAAGCAGTATATGCCCATGAAACCTCACAAATGGGGTTTTAAACTTTTGTCTTGGCGGGTGTAAGTAGATTTGCCTACCGATTTGAAATTTATTCTTGTAGTGAAAATCATCAAACAAGAACGGACGGTGAACATGATATTGGAGCTTCTGCAAATATCGTAATTCGTTTATCTCGGATTATACCTACTATGCAGAATTATCGACTATATCGTGATAATTGTTACACTACTCTAGAGGTAATGGTATATCTTGCTAAAAACGGGATATATTCTCTTGGAACTGTTCGTCGTAATAGAATTCCAGATTGTAAACTACCAACTGATAATGAACTAAAAAAGGAAAAGCGTGATAGCTCATTGAATATGTGACCACCATCGAAGGGGTTGAATTGTCCTCTGTTATTTGGAAGGACAATAGATGCGTTACTCTCCCGTCAACTTATGCTGGCCAGCAGCCTTTTGGTACTGTCAAAAGATACGACAAAAAAGAATGCAAAAACATTAAAATCAATGGATTGGAAGACGCGGCCCAATGGAGTGGCCGCCAAGATCACCTGATTTAACCATTTCTGATTCCTGTTTATGGGGCCGGCTCAAGAAAATTGTTTATTCCGAGCCATTACCAAATGACAGGGAATTAATAAAACAAAGAATTAAAGATGCTAGTAATTCAATTTCCATTGAAGAAATTAGAAATTCTTTTAAAATTTTTAGGAAAGAGACTGAAAAATATTTCGATAATGGAGGTAGATACATTAAATAAATTTAAAATAAGTAAATTTAAAAATAAATGATCTCGTTAAATTAGACGTACTATGTACATTTTATTACAAACATATTTTTGAGGATGGTTTGTAGATCTTAGATCAGTGATTTAACTATGAGATAAATAAATTAGTTAGTTTTCCTCTAATAATTAAATATAAATAAAAACTTTAATTGGTACACAAAACGTAAAAATCAAAATAGGCCTATGGTTATGAAATTTGGTATTCGGGCATAATTTTGCATTCCTAACAACTTTTTCTTATAAACGTTTTTTATATCTTGCCTAGAAATACTACTTTACCTACTATAAAATTAAAAAATTGCTCGTATCAAGGCATGCCTGGTTTAAAAAAAAATTAAAATATACTAAATTTTATTTTTTAATCAAGCAGGGCTGGATGCTAAACGGTTAAATTTCAACTACAAAATTTTTTGTCATTTTTACGTATAAATTCGCTCATCCTGGGACACTGTATATTGTATTGATAATATGTAACATTTATTAACAGTTTTAAATATTATTTTGTGAGTTTATGCACAGCCTACTGCGGCAAATTTAGTTTTTTTCTAAAAATTCAGTTTTTTTAAAAATAAGAAATATTACTTGTGATATATTACTCAAAAAATAATTTTGCAAAGATTGTAAAAATGTAAACATCCAATATCCAAAAAATAGAATTGATGATGGTTGGGCAAAGACGGAACGTCGTATTAAAAATATAAAAACATCATCATGTAGCACCGAAAAAGTCGCAATGCAAAAGTGCAAATTATTTTAATAGATACGGATTAGAAATAAGCTCAGAAAAAAATAAAATCGATTTTTCAAAATTTCCTATTTTTTCGAATATCTTTAAAACCATTCGGAATTTGTAATTTTTTTAACGGCATATTGCTAAGCTCGAAAATTCTAAACTTTGCCCTAATTTGACCATTTTCGTATCTCTTCTCCATCATCCTGTATAGTTTAATTTTTCAAGTGTTCAGTGTTTTTGTTTAAATTAACGAGTTTACCCTCTATAATAATCTATCAGAAGCTAAACTACATCAAAATACCTTAGCAAAATATTGAGTAATCAATATCCTACAATATTATATCGAAAACATAATCTTTCTTGGGAATGACTAAATTTACTTTATATTTAAGATGAAATAAAATTGCTGAACGATGAACCTATTCATACCTTAAAAGTTTCTTTGTTATAAGTATGGTGTCAACTCAATTTGTATAGTTATTTTTTTTTGTTATGTTTGTTCTCGTTTCTCGTAGTTTATATTTCACATTGCGAACTGATTGAATGTGATTAGATTTAGGAGCGATTGTACTTCAAAAAGGCGTATTTTTATAAAGAAAAATGTATATTTATTTCAACATGTAATAAATAAAATAAAGTTATTCTAATAAAAAACATAACAAAAACTTGTACTTCTTTTTGGGCTTAATACTAGGTAAGCAGGGCGCTTCATTAACATAGTCATCGGACATATTTCGGAAATTCGAAATTTCATCATGACGAGACGAAATTTCAGTCGGAAAATATTTAAATTCTTAATTAAACTCGTAGTTTTTTTAGCAACACCGAGTTTGACAATAATGGGGAAAAAAGGTCCAATGAAAATTTTAAATTAGAAAAAAATCAGTTTATTCTTGGAATATCACTTGTTCCCTATCTTTTTTATGGGCTTGACACTGTGCACCAGATTAATTATTCAATTAATCCATGATGAATGGTTTAATAGTCCAAAGGAATAGTCGATAAGATCTACCCATTGAACTAAGATTTTTTCTACTTTTTCCAGCGGAATTGGTTGATCAGGTAATTTTTTTGGTTAAAGTGTTATAAATCACGTGACTGGGTCAGACCATCATAATTAATTAAGAGCCAGGGTTGTTTTCCACAATATCACATTGCTCGGCAAACTGAGCCTATAAATTTAAATGAGGAAAACACATTGGATAAATATAAGCAATAAGGGGTGCATGTCTATAGCTAAGTGTAAAAGTAAAATGGCATCATCGAAAAAAACGATTTTGTGATAATTTGTTACTGTATTCATCGGTATTTTATGATTAAATTTAGTTCTAAGTTTGAGATTTTGGTTTAGCAGTTAATGCTTACACAAAAACTATGGCATCTGGTCTGAAAATACTGCTGTTTATTTAACCAAACATATTTAAAAGACAACCAAAACAGGATTATTATTGTTTATTCGGTTTTGCTTGTTGGGCTGTTCAGTGGTAACTTTTATTCAGTGCATAAATGCACTGATATTGGAGTGACGAAAACCCGCATATTTTTTGAGTAAGCCTTACATTTTATCTCCAAAAAGTTAATATTTCATTGGAATTTTTCTTTATTTATTGCAAGAGCTTTGACAGGTGACCTGTACCTTACTATGCATCATCCCTAGGCTATAAGCTCAAAAATTAAAACAGATTTGTTAATATTCCAGCAGGACGCTGCTATACCTCATTATTTCCGTTCGGATAGTGGCTGAGCGAGAGATTCCCGGATAGATGGATTGGCAAAAAACAATTGAATGGCCTTCAAGATCACCGAATTTAAAACCCATAGATTTCTTTCTTTGAAGACATCTTAAAGCCATTGTTTATAAAATACAACCTGTGGGTATTGCCGATATTAAAAGGTGAATTGCAGCAGAATGCCGGATAAATGTTAGGAAGGAGTTCGTAAACAAACTTTATTATTGTTTATAGGAAAATTAACATTTTCAGCAACTTATAAAATAGTGCTTAGTTGGTAGATCCCATGTGATATTATTGGAAAGCGTTCACAAATATTTGTTTTGTGAAAAGTGGATAAAACAATTCGTAAAATTGCAAATATTCTTGGTGTTTCAAAGTGTGGAATTAAAACCACGTTCAAGTGGTTCGCTAAAACCCACTTAAACATTAATCTTAAATAACTGAAGCTGATGATCGATACATTTTAAAGATGAACAAGAAAAATTGGTTTAAAACAGCACCAAGACATTCATGGAGAAATCATCCAAACCCTGACTAACCCAATTTCGGAGGATACTCTGAATTTTTTTCTATTTTTAAACCATCATAATGAATCAGGAGACAGGATTGTTACCACTTTAGTCACATTACTCAGCAAACCGAGACACATTTGATAATTACAGTCCAAACTGATAAATACAGGCAATATGCACCCCGTGTCTATGGATAAGGTTATACTTGATCGTAAACTCGATAATACCAAGAAACCAATGAGAAAACAAAAACTTAGTTGAATTTAAAATTGTAAAGGCTGTAAACCAATGTGTTCAAATATAAATATGATATTTGAGACCTGGCGCTTGGAATTTAATTTAAGCCGGTCTCTTTGAGAAAAATAGAATATTTTTTTAAAACCAATATGTGAATAATAAAGAGCTAAGGAACATGGGGTTTGTATAGCGGTCATACCAGAACATAACATCTCATGCAAGGGAGTTCTAAGAGGTATTTATTAAAATATACCGCAAAACGAGTTAAAAAATTAAAATAAAATTCTACGTCATCAACCGTCTTAACCAACGAAAATTCTAAGTTTATTAAATTAACGTTTATTGGCAGACTGCAACGGCATCTTTGTCAAAATCTTTTTTATCAGTGGTAGTCAAACGACATTCATTAGGGAATTAGTTGCTAAATATTTAGATTTGGAAATGAGACGAAAGCATATTTCCGTAATACCCTTCGGAAGGACCTCTGTGGTACGTCGTGTTAAGTCTTGTAAAAGTTAAGCCAAAATATGATGATAATTTAATACAAATAACGGCTTTAAGGTTCCTGAGATATGCTTTGATCCCCTTCAATCCATTCTACGGATCCGATTATTTCAAACTTTGTAAGGAATTTTAAGATATTATTTCTTAATTGGAACGGACAATTATTGGAATTACTGTCTGTGGTTTTGGTGTCTTAATGTTTTGTGGAAAAAAATGAGTTCCTGTACAACAACATTAGTGCAGCTTGACAGGGATTTAAATGATTAAGAAATTATTGTAAATGTATAGAATGTTCCTTCAGATAGGAAATATAGATTAATTTGACTATGACTGATTGAAGTTAATATTAGCGCCTCCCACAAGTAAATGCTCTATTGACATTTTTTGTAATCTTTTGTAATTTCTGTCATCTTAAAAATAACAGAACGTAGTTGATTTTTAGCAGAAAAAAATAACGATTTTACTTTAGCACGTTCTAAAAATTTGTTTATAAATCTGGTCCTTAAGTTATGACCATGGAATTTGCACTAGTTAAAAGTGATTTTTTATTCAAATCCATCCTTATCCCGAAAGGTGAATTGTATAATAGTATACAGCGATACTCGGTAAGATCTGCCCTTTTTTTTAAGATTTTTGCTATTTTTCTGAGAAATTGGTTGATCGGTTCATTTTTGAGGTTCGAGTAGTAAAAACTACGTGGTGGGAAAATGACATTCTAAGAAAAATGATACCCCATATGTGAACTTTTGACACCTAACCTTTAAATTATTTATTTTTTTATATTTCAATCTAAAGTGCCATGGATAATTTAAAATTGTTAATTTTACATCAAGTAGTCCTAGAAAAATATATTTGACTGTCTTTTATTTTTCACAACTTCCCTAGATGCGTCTAAAGTTTGCAAAATCGTATTTTCGATTATAGCTCATTTTTTTCAAATGGAACCAGGGTGGCTCATTACCATAATTAAAAAGTGTATTTTTTTACAAATAATTTGATACCAGACAATCGATATTTTGTAATTCTAGAAAGTCTGAATTTTCAAAAAAACAGTTTAGCGCCGCATATCTAACTAGGTTTTCCCAATTAAAAAACCCAAAGACTGCTGTGAATTATAATAAAATATTTGTTTCCGTTTTAAATAGATTTTGTAGCGACTTTTTAGCATTTAGTAGCATTTGCGTAACATCTATTAAACATCAAGATTAATGATAAATTGGTCTTTCACCCTTACCGTCTAATTATTAACGATAAATTGAAGAGCTTTTGAAGTGTTTTTTGTCGATATTTATAATACAATAGTAAGTTAGCCTTGGACTTGAATCATTGTTACGAATTTTCACGGCAACCTGTCAGTTTCTGATATAATTCGAGTTATTCAGACATTTTTCAATAATAATAATAGTTATTCAGACAATTTTGCCAGCAACAAATGGGTGGGCATTTTGTGCCTTAATAAATTATATGACATGTCAACTGTCAAATAATTTACTTGTTTTTTCATTGGGTCAGTCACGCATCACTACAGTCAGATTTTACAGTGACGCGACGGCGGCGCTGCGATCAATCCAATATTAAGAGATAAATAATAAAATTTCAATAATGCTGGTTTTTTGAAAGTACCCACTATCGATTGTCTTATACCAAATTATTTGTAAAAAAATACACTTTTTAACTATGGCAATGAGCCACCCTAGTTCTATTTAAAAAAATTAAGTTAGAGCCGAAAATACGATTTTGCAAACTTTAGACGCATCTAGGAAAGCTGTGAAAAACAGAGAGTCAATTATATTTTTCTAGGACTACTTGAACCGATTTTAAATTATTCATGGCACTCTAGATTGAAATTTAAAAAATAAAATAATTTAAAGGTTAGATGTCAAAAGTTGACATATGGGGTGTCTCATTTTTCTTAGATTGTAATTTCCTATCAAAATATGTTAAAAAAGTTGGGGGGTCCCATTTAAAATAACAAAGTTAGGATCATTTCTGGCTAAACCGGAAGTGACAGAAAACAACTGAATACGTCAGCCAATCCCAATTTGGATGCTACACCCACTTACCAAATTTCATTTTTGTAACATAAAAATTAAAAAAGTTATAGGGGCGAACCACTTTCCTAAGACACCCGGTATAAAGGAATCAAAAATTCTTAATTTTAAGAAGGATTATTTTTGCGCTGTAATTTCAAATATATGTAATAACCATTATTAAGCAGTCGTTCTGGATCATTTGAGTTTGTGTCAAAAAAAAATAAGGGTTCTTTGCGCCCTGTTCTATTTTGTGCACACTAGAAATGTCAAGTTCAGTCCCATCATTGGCTCATATGAATAAAACAGAAGTACATGCTTTTGCTTAAGTTTTTTTTGAGATAAACACATTCCGCTTCAATGCAAGAAAAAAAGACGGAGGTGGACTAAAAGCATGTGCTTCACTTTATTAATACGACCCATAGTTGGCAGAACTGACTCTGATCGCTAAAAATGGCTCGAAAAAAGGAAATTTCACTTGGAAAGCGTTCACAAATATTTGTTTTGTGAAAAGTGGATAAAACATTCGTAAAATTACAAATATTCTTGGTGTTTCAAAGTGTGGAATTAAAACCACGTTTAAGCGGTTCGCCAAAACCCACTTAAACATTAATCTTAAATAACTGAAGCTGATGATCGATATTTTAAAGATGAACAAGAAAAATTGGTTTAAAACAGCACCAAGACATTCATGGAGAAATCATCCAAACCCTGACTAACCCAATTTCGGTGGATATTGTGAATTTTTTTCTATTTTTAAATCATCATAATGAATCAGGACTCAGGATTTTTACCCATTAAGTCACATTACTCAGCAAACCAAGCCTATAAATTTAGATATGAGAAAAATGCTTCGGATCAAATTGATAAATACAGGCAATATGCACCCTGCATGTCCGTGGATAAGGTTATATTTAATCTTAAACTCGGTAATATCAACAAACCAATGAGAAAACAAAATCTTGATTTAATTCAAAACTGCAGAAGGAGCTAGAACACGTGAAGTTTGAAGCGTTCATACCAGATAATAACGTCTCATGCAAGGGCCATCCTAAGGACTATTTGTAGACAAAGAAATCCTAATTTAATAACTTTAATAATTTTCCTTAGATTCTCCTATACCAAACTGTAACTTTTAAACTGTATAGACCAAAATTATATTTTAATGGGACAATTTTCGGTGAAATTTAAACTTTTTATATCATTTTCGGGGTATTATCATGGTCATTTCAACCATAATTTTTTTCCAGTAGTTTCCGAAGTATGACCGACATACATACATTAAAGAAACGCCTTGTATTAAAAGTACCTATTTACAAAATTGCACTTAAGAATTAGCACGTCTCTGTAATTTAATCTTTTTGTAAGCCTCAATAACTTCACTTTGTTGCTTATCGAGGGTTCTCCTTAACGCATTGGGTAAGTCCTTCCTTTTACCCTTTTTGTTTATAGTTTTTGACTGATTAGAAATCACCTGAAGTTTTTCTTCCTTCTTATTTTTCCCTTTTTTGAGGTTCTGTTGCTTCTCTTTGGGAAGCAGAGATTTTAGAAGTAACTCCTTTTGGCCAGGCTGAAAATGAAATAAAACCGAATATAGTACAATAATTGACTTGACAAATGTAAAATCAAAAGTTATTAAAAGAGACCCTAACTTTTAAACAGAAATTTGTCTTAAATCTTATATTAATTTTAGTTTTAAACTAAAAGTCCCATATTTCATTACAAATAAATATTCAAATTCAAAAGTGCTATTCATTATACAGGGTGTTTTTTATATATTGCGACAAAATTCAGGAACGTGTTCTTTGGACAAAAATTCGCAAAAAAATTCCTATAAACATAGGTCCTAAACCTTTTAGATTTTGAGCTACAGGGTGGTGAAGTTTTAACAAAAAAAATGATTTTTTTTTCGATAACTTAAATACCCCTGTAGATATTTGTCCAAAGATTGGTATGCAGGGTCTGTGTATCCAGAGCCATTTACCAACATACTTTTAACATTTTTATGTTCTCCAGTGGCGTGTGTGCGGGTTTTCCGCTGAATACTTTTACTTTTTAAGTTTTTTTTAAATTTTATTTAAAATTTCATTGTAGTTCATAATATGTCACTTTATTTAACATATTAAAAAAAGAGACATATGAGTAACGTGTTAATATTTCACGCTTCCAAAATCGCGAAGTAGCCTGTAAACATAATTTAATTTTTTTAAACTACGGACAACGCCGCCGCAACGATAATCACATTCTTGTTTAAGAGTTTAATCTTTTTACCACATTCTTCCTCTGCACACGATAAAGTTAATATTTGTAAGATTTTGTGATATTTAAAATTTTAAATCATAGTCACTGTCCGCCAGCTGACAAGATTAATTTGTTAAAAAAATGGCTAACAATTACACAAATAATGAAATGCACTTCATTTATGGACTGGCTAACGGAAACGCACGAGAAGCCTTGCGTATTTATGCTGAACGTTACCCGAATCGTGTTATTCCTCATCACTCCGTGTTTACGCGTTTAAAAAACTCACCGCTGAAAAAGGACATCCCCGAACAGTTACTCCTCAAATTAAAGAACAGGTGCTCAATGAATTCGAGGAAGATTCCACCACAAGCACTAGGAAAATTGCTCAGACGGTACACATTAGTAACTTTACAGTTTGGAATATTCTTAAAAGAAACCTTTTATACCCGTATCATATTCAGCGGGTGCAAGCACTTTTGCCAGGCGATTTTCCGAAAAGAACGGCTTTGTGTCGTTGGATGCAAGAACGCATAAGGCAAGATGCACCGTTTATAAGAAAAATACTTTTCACCGATGATGCTAATTTCTCCAGGGACGCAATTATAAACTTCCACAATAACCACATATGGCATTATGAAACCCACATACTGTGGCAAAAAACCGTCATCAGCACCAGTTTTCACTTAATGTATGGGTCGGCATTATTGAAAACTTTCTCATCGGTCCATTTTTTTTACCAGCAAGGTTGACTGAACAAGTGAATCAAGAATTTCTTGAAAATGAATTACCAGCGATGCTAGAAGATGTCCGTCCCCATTCAGCTGAGACAGCAAATGTTTTTTTTACATGACGGTGCTCCAGCCCATTTTAGTTTAGTGGCTCGGCAGTATTTGGATATTACGTATCCAAATCGTTGGATAGGTCGGGGAAGTATTCACCCTTGGCCCCCACGGTCTCCCGACTTAAATCCGCTGGATTTTTTTTTGTGGGGCCACCTTAAATCAGTGGTTTATAGAAATACAATTGATCATGTGGAGGAATTGCGTAATCGCATTATAACGTGTTGTGACATTATTCGGGCAGACACCAGGAATTTTTGAACGTGTCCGCCAATCAATACGACGTCGATTATATGCTTGTATTGATGTTGGAGGAGCACACTTTGAACAACTTTTGCAAAAATAATAATATTACTTAAATAAATAATAAAAAATGAAATATTTTTTTATCACTTAAAAACTTGTATTTTAAATTAAAGATTGTAGAAGCAAAAGTTTTAAATCCTCAATTACAATTTTATTAAATTGGGCTGGCTTTTGTACTAAATTAATTAATAAAAATTTTATTATTTATTATTAAAATTGCAATAAACTCAAAAAAAACGAATAATTACTAGAATTAGAATAAAGAAAGTCTAATCAAATCTAAGCAACATGCCCATGGTTTTTAATTTTTTGTGCGAAAACCGTGCATCTAACGGACAAAGTCCAAGGGATCAAAAATGTTGCAAATAAAACGGGGTATTTAAAAATATTTTTTAATACAAAAAAAAAACCAGTGGCGTACCATTTTCCTTTATAAAAGTATTCAGCGGAAAACCCGCACACACGCCTCTGGAGAACGTAAAAATGTTAAAAGTATGTTGGTAAATGGCTCTGGATACACAGACCCTGCATACCAATCTTTGGACAAATATCTGCAGGGGTATTTAAGTTATCGAAAAAAAAAATTTTTTTGTTAAAACTTTACCACCCTGTAGCTCAAAATCTAAAAGGTTTAGGAGGAAATGTTTATAGGAACTTTTTTGCGAATTTTTGTCCAAAGAACACGTTCCTGAATTTTGTCGCAATATATGTAAGATCCTGTTTATTTTCTAAAGAATTGAAATATTTTTCTTAGTCATTAAGATGAAATTTATCGGTCTGACCGAAAAGAGGTCCAGGATATTTACAAAACTAAAGCTAGCTCAGCGGTACCGTAAGTAACCAAATACGGTTTACACTTAGCGTTTCCCCTCGGGAATTATTTTTATGGGTTTCGATAAAAGAGTGAGATAAATATTTGGTTTATAAAATTCATTTGAGTTTTGGTCACTAAAGAGTGAAGTTATTTAATAAAAACAATAAAGGGTGTTGCGACGTGAAATAAGCTGTGTTGGTTTGGTGTAGTGTTTTACTACAAGAAAGGGTGAGTGTTCTCACAGAGTATGCTTATTTCTATCTTATTGATTACACCGATATTTTACCTTTTTAATTAAAAATGTGATTAATGAAATATTTTAATGACCGATTGTTGTTTGTCTTGCTTGTGTTGTTGTGACGATTGTTTATTGTTTCTTGTTAAGATACTGAGCTGGTCTGGGACCATTGCACAGCTCGTTGTATTTAACAAGGCTTTGTATTTGGAGAGGACCCTCGCGTTTTGGTGTCCATTGCACCCCTCAGTACAAAGTGTGTTATCGTCAAGTGGTCTAGATCGGAGATTGCTGTCTCAATCTCATGTTTTATGATAATGTTTTTGGTAGCATTTTGCCTACGGTTTGTGAGTAATGTAGTGCTCACGTTTTGGCATATTGAACGATTGTATATCATTCAATATCAGTACGTTGTCGTTACTGGGACATTTATCAATCGGATAAAAATAATAAGTTGGTGAATAATGAATTTTGGGATATTTAAGTTAAGTGGTTAAATGTTGGTGAACATGAATTAAATGGTTATCGTAAAACTACAATCACTGAGCAAGTTTAAAACATATTAATTCGTATTTTTCATATTAATGAGTTTTGCTTAATATTTTTATTATTAATTAATTTTACGGGAATAAGTGTGCTCAGGTTACTTTTATTATTTCAGGTCTACACGTCACCATCTCTACTTTGGAGTCGCCCAAGCGCCCAGTTGTTTTACAAGGTGTTTATTCTATTTTTATGATTTATTTTGATTATTTTGGACTATTTTGAATTTATTTAACGTATTAAAAATTATAAAATTATTTAAATGACGCACACAGGTTTTAATTATTATATATATAAAAAACACCCTGTACACAAGTGAACAGAAACCATTAAATACATACAAAAAAACACAAAAATTAAAAAATACCAACATTGATATCAGACATAATATTACATTAACAGACAAATATCACAATAAAACCAAAATAAAGTCAATTTTTAAAGTGAAATCGTTAATAAGGCGCACCTATCTTTTGAAAATTTGTATGGTTCGTCTGTTCTCAGTTCTTGTTTACATAACAATTATCGTAGTGTTGTAATCATGTGATTTTAATGTTTGTGTGGATCCAGTTTTAGTCCCATTCTCATGCATCTTAATGTAAGTATGTCTTCAACGTCCAATTATTTACGCGTTAATTAATTAAGCTTTTTTATCATTATTGTAGATGCCATTTTTATTAATTGTTAGTTGTTTTAACCTTTTGACCTTGCCGAAGGCACTATACCTTTAATACGCATTGATGAAAACCCTCAATTTGTGTAAGTAATTTTAATACCTTTTGTAATTTAACACTTTGAATCTTTATCTTATAAGTTTCCTTGATTCTTTATAGATCCCTGATGATGGACATGTTATATGTCCAAAACATGTAGGATTGATAATTTTTAAATAAATTTCGTGGAGGATGACCAAAGCATTTTTAGTTACCCATTCAAATATTAAAGTTAATCCCAGTAGAATTCTCCTAAACTATAATAAATCCTACCCAATAGTAAAATCTTAAGTTAATGTCGAAAGGTCTTTAGAGAACTCAGTGTTTTCAGATTTGTTGGTAAATATAATAATAATAATAATATATATTCAGCAGATAATACATTCATACATTATAACATTACAAAATAACAACTGCTTAACCGCTAAGAATACCCAATGCACAATGGTATTTTAAAAATACTATGTGTGCATTTCCTGTCATCTAAATTAATTAATTAAAATAAAAACAATTTTTAAGAAAATAATATATAATATAAACAAAAGTAATTCAAAAAATAAAATAGAATTAAATTAAATTAAGGGAAAGAAAGGGAAAAAACAGGAAGAGAAATAAACAGTACTATGTGTATCATACTAACCAAGTGACGTTATCATCTAATATCCAGTCGTGGATTCTACTTTTAATTTTGTTATAGGGTTTATTTCTAAGTTCTACGAAAAGTTGATTATAGATTTTTGCTGAGATATGTTAAAGTTTTTTGACATTTAGTTTTTGTGGCCTTTGGGATAGTTACATTCTTATTTAAAGCTTGTCTAGTGTTCTGATTGTGAGATATGAAATGCAAGTAGTCTGGATTCTTACACAGAAGCCTAACCACTGCTTTCAAGTAAATTTGATTTACTTGCAACAATCTAGCTTCTCTAAATAAAATATCCGAGGAATACAATTTTGGTTTTTTAAACATTACCTTCAGAACATATTTTTGGGTAATCCTAAGAGGTTTCAGGATGGTCTTACTTGTTCCGCCCCATGCTGTTGGGTCGTAAGGGTTTTTTTTTGCATAAATTGTCTTAATTGACGAAATTTATAAATAAGTTTCCGAACTCGAGTGGAAATATACTCAACATGGTGGTGCCACTTTAGATTTTCATCCAAAATAACACCTAAATATTTAACCTTGGTCTGCCTTTTTATTTGCTGGGTGCAAGAACATTCAGTTATTCCACGGTCGTTTTCGTGTAATGTGATCTCTTTTAATGTGCTAGATGTTCTTGAATCTACAGAAAAGCATAAAAAGCTTAACTTTTCTTAGCTTGAGTTTAGTGTAAGGGATCCCTCGAATCCCAATATTTTCCAGTTTTTTTAGCAGAATATCACGTGTCGATGGTTGAACACTTTCCCGTTTTCATATCGTGGGCTTAGTACTACAACTAGGTAACTCCATTTTTAAAAGAAACGAGTTATCCACTGGCAACTGATCTACTATGTCTGCTTTATTTAATGCAATAACTAGATAATTTCTAAAATTGTCCGTTTCTGCGCAGATGCAATTGTTGAAAATAGGTATTTCCTAAATACTCGTGATATTTTATACTAAAACTAGGTATCTTTAGTTACCCAGTTATAGCAGCAAAATAAACACGGCATTTTGACTTATCCAGTTGTTTCAGTCTTTGGTAAACAGTGAAGCAACGCATGTATAGTGCTCGTGAAATTTGTTTTTGTTTTGCCAAAAATATGATTTCCAGAAGCAAAAGAATAGTTGCAGCAGCTCTTAAGAGTTTAAGTGAACACACAGGTATGTTTTTTAATCCGTACTTTTCTTTAATTAACCAATATAATTGTCGTTTAGTTTTTGAGGTTATGTCTATGGTATATTTTATTGCAATACAATAAAAGTAGAGAGAGTATCAACAATTATTTTAATTTTTAGTATTTTTAAAGCTGTAATTGTTTATGATTAATAAGGTTTCAGTACAGGAATACGATCTATTATACAGGGTGTCACAAAATTTAATACAGATTTTACATAATATGCGTACTTATATTTATTATTTAGGTTAAAAATATAATTTTTTTCTTATTACGCGTACCTGTAAATGCACCTTCTTTTATTAACTAATACACTTATTTGTCTTGTTAATTCGAAAATTTTTAATATCGCTCGTTATCTGCAGATTGTTTTTTTGTTTGCGAAACTTACTATGGCTTCTAGATAAGATGTATATAGTATATTATACTATGGTGATTTTATTTTATTTCAGATATGAATGCAATGCCTTCCACATCGGGAGTAAGTCAGTACGCTAAAATTGCATCAGATGCTGAGCCTTTTTCGCCCGAGGTTTTAGAGTATTCCCCCTCTTCAGAAAGTGATGACTCAGACGACGACTCAAATGATGACACTCCGTTAATAACAAAAAGGGAAAGGATAGCAAAGAAAAAAACAATTAGCAATTCAGTGTCATTAGCGGAACAAACAACACAGCCTGATGGAAGAATAGAAGAGTTCGATGGAATGCAAGAGACTCCTATAAGAACCCTAAAACCAAGAAAACGACTTAGGCAGCCCGAAAAATGGACGAGAAATGTATCAAAAAAAAGCAACAACATGGAGAAGCCTATACATCGTCTCGAAAAACTTTTGTTCTGGGAGTTTGTATGCGTGATCCTTGTCCGATAACAACGAAAAAATGTTATTTAAATTTTTCTAATGAAGAAAGACTTAATATTTTTAGAAGGTATTATAATTTGGAGACTTATGAAAGAAAGCGAGATTTCATTCATAGTAACACAGGTAAATTGGAAAAGAAAACTGTATCAAGAGAAGGATCAAGACGAAATTATACGGTTCACTTTTACTTGCCAAACGAAGTAACGCTAAAATCAAAGTTTGTAAGACTATGTTTCTTAATACACTTGGTATACGAAAAGGTGTTGTTGATATAGCAATGACAAAAAGGAGTCAAGAAAATACTAGTGAGCCTGACAGAAGAGGCAAGCACCTAAAAAAACAAACTGCAGAAAATATTTTAAATAGTGTCAGACGTCACATTGAACGTTTTCCGGTTGTAGAATCACACTATTGTCGTTCAGATTCAAACAGGAAATATCTGGATTCCTCTCTTAATATAAATTTAACGTACGAAATGTATACCAAGGAAAGATTGGAACAGAATTTGGAAATGACATATCGGAAAATTTTTAATGAAGAATATAATTTAGGGTTTCACCATCCAAAAAAAGATCAATGTCGACCTTTTATGACTTGCAAAACCTGTGTAAATAAGGATCAATTAGAAGAAAAGTACCAAAGTTACCTTTTAAGGAATGATAAGGAGCGAGCGCAGGATGCAGTCGCAAGTCAACAATTTGTAAGCTGTAATTTTGATCTTCAGCAAGTTTTGTTAGCACCAACTGATCCAACAAATAATGCGCTATTTTATAAACAGCGTTTCAAGTCTTTCAATTTTACGATTTACAATGTGGCTTCACATAAAGGTGATTGTTTTGTTTGGTCTGAAATTGATGGCAAGAGACTTAGAACATTGAAAGGCTAGAATTAGTAAACAACAACTTTGTTTGAGTCCAACATGTGCACAGGGGCAAGAGGGGTGTGTTGTTTACAAACATATTTGCCGATTCTCTGTTGTCAAGTCGACGCAAATTTCCAACGGAGGAAATTTTTTGCTATATTTTAACAACCATTATAACGGTAATTTAACTTATTTGTATTGTATTTTATAGGAAAATTTAAATTAAAAAATATAAATACTACAATTAACCTATTTTAAGAATAAATATAATATCTTTAAGCAAAAAAACAAAATTATTAACATTCTTATCCCTAAAACCGTTTCTAAAAAATTTGAAGCGACAACACCGGAACTTAAGCGCCTGAGCCATACGCGTAGTGTCATCTGTCAAACGGCTTTTTGTTTATGTTCGGGATTCGTGTATTTTCTTTAATTTTTTGGTTTTAAAAGGAAAATGGCCACATTTTAGTGTTTTTTTAAATTGCTAGGATGGCAAAAACTTGTGTCGTTTGTGCCGCATCATGATAAAAAGGTGATTCAAGCCGATCACATCATGGGGTAACCATCATCATAAACATAGAATAGGGGATCTTATAGATATAAACCTAATAAAAACTTGAATGTGAAAGTGTGTGTAAAATACCAAAATATTTATATTTTTAAATCTAAATATATTGTTGAACATATTCATCTATCAATAGGCTATAAAAAATATAAAACTAGAATTTTGTCCCTGGTTTTATTGCAGGATTTTATGTTTTTTTTTTGTTGTTTTGGCAGAAAGATGGCATAATACCCATATACCTATCTATATATAGTTATGTTTTTTAATATACACATTAGGTAGATAGATGAAATTACTAATTTTTTATTGCCTTTAAAGAATTTTGAAATTTATTTAGATATTGATATCTATGTATAGTTAATTTTGTCTTTCCCTAAAATTTGGTCGATATTTTTTTTTTTGTTTTACCATATTGCAACTTATAATAATATATATATATAGTAATTGGCACCACATATTAATTTATTACTGTAATTTGTTTTGCTTTTTGATTAAATATCAAATACTTATTATAAATTGCCTAATATATGCCCAAAGGGAACAATGGATTTCATTAATGGAAATCAACACAATTAAAAAGAACATATTTGTTTGTTCAGATCACATCCTTAGAAGTGATTTATTATATAAGGAAGATAATATTATCAGTAGCCAGACTTTATTAAAAAAATCAGCTCTACCTTAAAAGTAATTTTTTTTTAAATATATTTTTCTAGTATAAAAAAATCGTCACAAAAAGTATTAGTGTTACTCATATAAGCTTTATTTATACCTAATACTTATAAAATTAGGTATGTGTGTAAAACTATTTTTTTACTAGGATTTCTGATGCACTGGTTAAAAACACAGCAGCCGATAATTCATTTGGTTATTTTACCAAGTGATTTACCCTTCAAAGCTGCAAGGGTAGTTTTCCTGAAGAGTGCAAAAACTTCTTTAGCTTCCAAAATGGTATATAGTACAAACAGTGAATCTAATATAGACAAGTATGGATAATTAAAATAAATTAATATTCTTGATACACCAAATTTTGTATAATTACAGATCTGATCATTCATCATCAACAATAACTGCATCTGAGATTAATAGTTACTGTGGGGTCTAGGTCAACAATTACTATTTCTCATCCAATCCGTTTTTGTTTAACTGCTACACATTCCCTGACTCTGCCAAGGAAAAGGTAAAAATACACTCAAAATAGACATCATTATAGCACATTTAAAAATTATTGTTCAATTCTTTCTCTAAGTACAAATAAGACTTTTATGCCATGTATCATCTTATTCTATATATCTTATTTAAAATTGATATAGTATTTTATTCTGTTATATTTGTAATTAAATGCAATTAATCAAATGTATGATATTACAAAGATTCTTTATAATAACATACATTTTATTGATCAATTGGATTATCATAATACATTTTGTAATTTTTTCTTTTTAATATTGGTAATACTATATTTTTATGTATATTACTCTAGGGTAAAATCAAAATGATATCCTAAGGACCTTTTAAAAGCTAAATCAAAAAAATTAAAATTCGAAGATTGCAACAAACAAATTTGCGCCAAAGAAATTGAATTAGATGTCTCAAGTCATTATGAAAATACTTAAGAAATAATAACATGATTTTCGAGAAAGCCCAACATACTACATATTTTATTTGACTTGTAAAAGTACTTGTTTGTATATTACTACTAATAAACTATCTAATCTAATCTATTGTACATTGTATTAAATAGGCCAGTGTTAAATGTCTCAAATCCATTGTACAGGCTAAATAATCATAATAAAAATCTTAGAACCTATAAAAAACCTGCAACTCCTTCACAATTTGAACATCCTTGTAGTTTTAACTCTTACTGCTGAACAATACTGTCCCTTTGAAAAAGTCAGCACCATAGAAGTATATATTATGTGATATAAAATAAGTGATGTAAAACTGAGTTTTGTCCAATATAACAATACCAATAAAATTTTGTGAAATGTTAAAAATTTGTGTCTTAAAACATGATTTATTAAGAAATCTATAATATTATATTAATAAAATATTTAATTTCCATAAAAATGCTTTGACAAAAATGCTGCCCTTTATTAGGACCTTCCTCTAACGAAGTCCGTTAAAAAAACACATAAATAGGTCATAAATGGTAATATTACTCAAACTCTATAATAATTAATTAAAATTTAGCAGGTAAATATTTGTTGACGACGTCACTGGTAGAGAGTGCTCGTATCTGTAGCATCAATAATGCGATCGAGCGGCGTTGCGATGCCATTACCGTTTTCTCGGTTCTTCGTACTTATTTTCATTTATTTAACGTACATATATTGACTTTGATAAAGAGTATCTTATTAAAATTATTTTAAAAAAATGCTTGATATTTTATTAAACAAAAAATATAGGGACCAGTAGTATTGTTTTGAGCCTTCGGAAACAACTAAAAATTTTTATGATATTATAAAGTGATTATTGCCATTTCTCTATAAGCATTTGGCATCATTACATCAGAGATGTTGCAAGCAAACAAACCTGCCCATGGTTCCACGGCATGCTACTTCTAGCCTTTCAATGTTCTAAGGCAAGAGAGGAAGTTGTGAAATTGCAACATGTTTATACAGGTATTTTCAGTCTCTTCCTGCCGAAATTAAACATATTTCATGCTTTAGCGACCGTTGTGGCGGTCAAAATCTAAATAAATTTACAGCAGGAATGTGTTTGACTGCAGTACAAGAATTACCTAATTTGCATACAATAGATTTAAAGTTTATGGTTGTTGGCAGTGGCGGCTCATGACAGTTCAGGGAGGTAGAGCCAAACCTTGATCTAATTTTTTCATGACCGAACGAGTGATCGTTATTATTATAATATAATTATTACATTTTATTATCAAAATTATAACGCAATAAGTTTTCTATTTTTTTTTGTAAATAAAAATATAAATTTTAAAAATTTTGAAATTTAAGGAAATGAACTTACAAAAACTACGTGGAAATGTCAATACTTCAGGTCACAGGCAACATACAGTTTTCCATATTTACAGTAAGGTACACAAATAAGTAATTTTATTGTTTTTATAAATTATAATAACTCAAAAAGAATTTTCTATATGTAAATCGGGCAACGGTATTTATACCTACTTTTTCTGTTATTTCTACTTTTTGTTCCAATGATAAAGTGGAAAATGGATTTGCTTTTAAAAAACTAATTGAATAAATTGTTTTTAATATTCAATAAAAATAAAAAACACCAACAAAGCCGAAAACGCCAGCCAAATAAAATAAAAGATCTCTACAAAACCGCGAACGCCCGATGAATAATCAAAACAAACAATATCACGCACGTTTTGCTAGAAAAGATTCTATTGGCAAAGTTTACTGAATAAAATACAAGTTGGTTCACTCGGCTCCACGCGCCGAATTACCTATTCACCGCCCCTCACTTCGTTTGCCGGGCGACGCTCCTACAATCGAATCTGTTGGGTTACACAGTGAGTAGAGTTTAAATCGTTTTGAAGTGCGAGCGTTTTATTACTAGTTGTACCGGGTGGACTCAGTGGACTGGCAAATTATTATAATCTATTATATTAAAATGTCGACTTATTGTTTGGTAGACAGTTGTTTTTTCAAAGCGTGGTTTAATGTTTTTTAGATGTCCGAAAAATGAAAATAGGTAAGTACATTAGAATTAGTTGTTTATTAAATTTATGATTACATTCCTAGTTACTTTATGATCTGGTTCCTGTTTCTTTTTTTAAATTGATATAAAAAATGGATTATAGGTGCCAACTCTGGAAAGGTATTTTGGGATTTGCTGGCGAATATAGATATGCCGATGTTACTCCGAAACAATGTTATAAAAGGGTTAATATCTGTAGCTTGCATTTTGCGGAGAGCAGTTTTATGTCCCCTTCAAATCAACGTCTTAGACCCGACGCAATTCCTACATTGTTCCTGACCAGAGCCTCGACAAGTATGTTTTATGTTTTCTTCTAATTTGTGCACTTATAATGGCAATATGTATTATAGAAGGCACCTTTTAATATTTGCAATTTTTTGGTGTATAGGGAAATCAGAATTATTTACAAATTTACGTACTATTTTTCCAGGCACAGATAATTCTAACATCATTGCAAGTCACACATTAAGGAAGGAATTCAGTGACGCTTCCGTGCAAACTGACACTCCGATGCAGGTTAATGTTTCTGTCCAGACTGATGTTTGTAATAATACAGGTAAGTGAAAGAATCGGCATTGTGAACTTTTCTATAATATGCAAAACAATTACACTTGCACTATACTCAAATGTTTTACTTAAAGTACAATAAAAATTAAGAAAAACCTAGTAATTTAATAATGAATACGACGCTACCCCTATAATAGTTTTTTAGCTCCTGAGTAAAAAAATCTATATTTTTTATTAGATTTTATTATTTCAGTTTGGGTAAAGTTCAATAAATTCCAAAAAACATTACCCTAAATTTTTTTAAATTATTTTGATCTTGTTTTTGAGTTAAATTTTAATGTTGTATTAAAACAGGTATCGTATATCTAAAATAAATTTTACTTTCAAGATAAGTTCTGTCGAACGTCAATGAAGATTTCGGCAATGACTCCAAGAAAAATTCAATTAAGAAAAAAAATTAGAACTCTGGAAAAGGAATGCGGAGAAAAAATCTCACGCAAAAAGATCCCTGGAAGTAGGAGTTACTTTGGACGATGTTCAAAAATTCCTAGACGACAAAAATATTACGGTTAATTAATTATGTAATGACATTTTTCGCCTCTATTTAAAATTGCACAAGAGCGACGAAAACAACACGTATAGATATAGAAAATTATTTGTACACTACACAATCCTTTCTCCATCCTTTTCTCTCTCACTACTAATTTTAAAACAATAAAATTCCACATTATTGGGCTGGTTATGAATGAAACATTACGTTTATTACTTATAATGCTATTATTAGTCTGACAAAATAACAAAAACGTCAAAAAGTGTAGTAATCAATCATTTAAAATTCAAACATGTCATTACTTAGTAGTTATGTCTATCTTTAGTTGTTAGTAACAGAAATATATGCATTTTTTTACACAAACTTTTGACTTTGATTTAAAAATAAATCCTAATGAAACCAGTCGTACCAAAACAACCTTTAATAAGATACCTAAGTACCTAATTATTAACAAAAAAAATTTAACCATTTAGTTCTTGAATTAGGTAAACTTTGATAATGTAATATTTATTTAGTTTGGTGGTTATAGAAACAAATAATTTATAGTATTATCAATTTACATATTTTTCCCAAGTAGGTACATTAAATAATTTTTTTATTCCAGATAATAAAGTTATTATAAAATCGTGCTCCGTCTTCCCCTACAGTTCGAATTAGACGAAACTCGTAAAATAATAGGTATCTTTTACCAGAATTCCCCTTTACATTTTTTGCTAGTTTCCCGTCGGCGAGGAGCTCGGCGGCCTGCCTTTGAGATCGAAAGATAAAAGGTTTTTCGCCGAGTGAAGCAACTTGTATTTTATTCAGTAAACTTTGCTATTGGTTTGGAGCCCGGCCCAAAATTATTTAATTTGCCGTAGCTTTACCACATTGTTTCAAGGACATTTGCTGTGATTATTTGATGTAACACGCATCGATACGGGGCCTGGCGCGACAACTACGTCTTCGATTTCGCATTAGCGAAATTTGCGGAATCTTGCACTGGCTGCGTTCCAGTATTTTAATTTTATAATTGGTATTAAATATTAATATACAGATATTTTTTGGACTGAAGTAAAATTTAAAAGAAAAAATTATTTTTTTTATTTTCAACGTTTATTAGGTAGAGCCATGGCACTGTGGCTCTACCCCAAAAGCCGCCACTGGTTGTTGGTCATAGTGAAATGGAGTTTGACTCCATGCAATAACACCTCTACAAAAGGACAAAGCGCTCCAAAAAATTTTGCTCGTGACGTCACGCATTTGGGCCATGCACTTCTGGTTGATTTTCAGGTGAATTCGGCTGTTGACGCTGCCGTTGTTCGTCCGCGGAAGGCTGCCTGCAACGCTGCCAGACTTTGCAGATTGCCGTGAACATTAGGATGCTCTATTACTATCTTAAAATAATTAAATCTATATCTTTAACTGCTCTTACTTTACAATTTAGTTAAAAAAAAGAGTGCATCCTTATTTCTCTTTTCATAATTTAAACTTCTATTTTTTCAAATTTTATCATTTATCTAATACCTTGTTACTTGCCAATAGGAGTTCTTTCTATATAAATCTGACAGCGGCGCATCTACTAGTTTTGCCACCTGATGAAACGAGAGGTTATATTACATCTTATATTAATGATGCATTTCTTTCCTCTAAATCAGTTATAGCAGTCTTTTTAGACATAAAAGCAGCATATGATAATGTAAACATCCATAAAATGTATAATACTCTACAAAACATGGAAGTGCCCAGTCATATGTGTAATGTAATCTACAAACTTTTTACACACCGACTTCTGTATTGTAGGAGCAATAATGGGTCATTCTTGGGTCCAGTGCTGACAACTATGGGTCTTCCACAAGGCTCCCCTTTGAGTACCATCCTATTTAATATTTATATAAAAAACATTTTTGACTTAAACCTGGGGGATGCATTTGTAATAGGATATGCCGATGACTTGACAGTTATAATCAAGGGCAAAAACGTAGCTACAATGATTAATAAAATTAACATTGCCCTGGAACGCATAGATTTATATCTCCGGGAAAACAACCTATCCTTATCGATTAATAAGTGTAAAGCAATGTGGTTCACTAGAGGGAGAAAAAGTGTCACCCCACCTCCCATACAAATTAATAATTCAGTTATCCCCTTTAAACAAAACGTCAAATATTTGGGAATAGTATTGCAAGAGAATCTAAAGTGGCCACCTCACATCTTAAAAATTAAAAATAAAGCAAAAAAGTCACTGAACGTCCTAAGAGCATTGTGTAGAGTATGGTGGGGTGCAGACCCAAACACCCTCTTGACTGCCTTTTTTGCTTTGGTACAATCTCATCTAGATTTCGGTTCGATATTTTTTAAACCATGTGCAGGAACGGCTCTGAATGGATTGGACGTGGTGTTTTACGAGGGCTTACGCATATGTATGGGATGTATGCGCTCTACGCCCAGAGTGGCATTGTTAGCGGAAGCATCTATGATAGACCTAGAATACAGGAGAAAACTACTGGCTTTCAAACTAATTTTGAAATTTTTATTAATTACAAATCACCCTATTATTCAAATCATAAATAATATTAGATCTAAAATAATACATAGACCTGAGTTTTGGAATAACAATAAAACTCCATATCTAGTGACTGATTTCAAAGCTACAGACCATACATAACCTTACTCTATAGAGGAGAAAAATTTCCATGTTACGAAATCCCCTTAAACATTCTAAGTGGGTCTCTAAAAATTATAAAATGTAACTTAAAAAAGGGAGATATCATGACAGGAAATAAATTTATAGACGAAACCAACAACTTAAAACTCCGCTATACATTTATTTATTCTGATGCTTCAAAAAAGGGCAACAGGGTGGGATTTGGCATATCTATCCCATCCTTGAACTATAGATTCTCGTCACGTTTGCCGGATAACCTTAATATTTATAAGGCCGAAATAATTGCTATTCATGATGCTGTAGAAACCGCTATCAAGCAACAAATCAAGAGGGCAATAATATTTTCAGACTTAAAAGGTGCAATTACAAAGCTCAGTGGCTCTTTTTTTACAGCAAACTCTGAATATTGGGTTCTTAAAACTAAAAGATTAATTGCCATGACTAACAACAATGGCTATGATATTAGACTGTCTTGGATCCCAGGTCATTCAGATATACCAGGCAATGATGAGGCAGATATTCTGGCCAAAGTGGGAACTGATTTAAACATCCCTAAAAGAATGCTCTATGATATTCAGGATATATTCAACATTCTAAAGCAGGAAATAATAAATACATTTAGGGACAAGTGGAAAATTTTAGTGTTAAACCATCATCGCAGATATGCTAGGGTACAACCCACATTTACCAACAAAAAATGGTTTGCTAACTTGAACTATAAAGACAGAAGACATATCACAACAATTATTAGAATGCGTACAGGACATTGCTTGACTAACTCCCACCTTTATCGAATTAACATAAAAGATAACCCTTTGTGTGATTGTGGTTTATGGGACGACTTGGACCATATTTTCTTTGAGTGCCCAATTAATCGCGTTATTAATTTTGACCTATATAAGATCTTTGTATTAAAGAAAGGAGTATCACCATTATCTATGACTGACATCTTATCTGCTCCGGACGATGAAACAATAGAGATAATCATGCGATTCATAAACATTAACCAGATTAAAATCTAAAACTCAACTTTCCAATAACCTTGAATTGTCCTATAATCCTGCCTTAATTGCTTGTTTTAGTGCATTGGTGTGGTCATATATTCCCTCTGTTGTATCACTAATATTCCTCCTGTTTTACAGCCTTAGATAGAAACAGAATACGCCTAGAGGCCCAATCATAAGTTGTATTTCCTTATCAAAGAGTTACAGTGCAGCAAAGTATCCTAAGACTCCTACATGGTCCAGAGCCAGATAAAGTAGGATCTCACACAAATCGGGCTGGCAATTGCCTTGCAGCAGAGCCATCAAGTCAACAAGACAAGACAAGACAAGACAAACGAGAGGTTAGGTTGTTTATATTTATGTTCTGCGGTTGCCGGTAATTATGACGAGATCCGCAGTAAACATTAGCTCATTTTTGTGTTTTTTTCTAAAATCGGAACTGTTTATTTCCGCGAAACACGTATGTTATATTTATGTAAACTCTTCGCGTACTTTTAAATCGCAAAATCGTACTTTCGGACTAGAAAAATCCTCGGAAAAACCGGGTCTCCGGCGCGCCGGCCGGGCGGCGCCGCGGTTTTATTTGTTTATATCAGACTTTAATACTTCAGTTCGTGTTTAATTTAATATTTTTCTCCTAGTTCGGCTTGTAGTTAATATTAGAGTGTAAATATGCCTCAAAAGTGTTGTGTTCCGGGTTGTAACGGAAACTATAAAAACGGACCTAAAGCGCATGTCTTCGGTTTTCCTAAGGATATAAATCTAAGGCGAAAATGGGTAAAAGCCATACACAGAGATGACTTTGAGCCCACAAACAACACCAAAGTATGTGAAGCTCATTTTCCTCAAGGTAGTATAATAAAGAGTACACAAGTTCAAGATTTCAACACAGGTAAAATTTTTACAATAGAATTACTAAAACCACGGCTAAAAGAAGACTGTACACCATCTATTTTTTTAAATTGCCCTAGTTATTTGTCAAAAATTATCAAAATACGGCCAAGTAAAGATGAAAGGTTTAAAAATATTGACGAGTTGAATTTAGCAAAAGCTCTTGAATTAAGCAAAATTGACTTTGGCGAGCATGAGAAACAAAATAATTTTGACAGTTTTGAAGAGTTTATTGAAAAATTTTTTGCTTTTAAACTACCGAAAGATTGGTTTACTGCTCACAGTGAGTCTCAAGACAGCAAAAAGCTAACAATTTTTAAAATTGAATACACACCTGGTCCATGCATTAATTGGGCAATTGTTTTTAATTTTAATTTAAATGTTGAAACTTTTTTATATAGCGAGCCAGTTTGTGTTTTAACATCAAAATTTAAAACTCCATATACTTCCCATAGTTTAGATGATTTATATGCAATACTTGAAGCAATAGACCTTACTATTATTACCCTGCCTTTGGAGGAAAATGTTACCAATAATGACAACCCCGACTGTGACTTAAATCCAAATACTGCTACCAATACCCTTGGCAATACTATTCTCGATCATGTCAAACCATCAAATGACATAAATAAAATGAAACGTGTGTTCGATTTTGTGTCAAACATACTAAAAAGTTTCAAAAACATTGAAGACAACAAAATAGTGCATTCTTTAGATTTTATTTGTGAACAATTAGCTTTGTTTACAACTGCAAAGGAAAGGTACAGATATTCAAGTAGTACAATAATTTTGACATCTATACTATTAGTCCTCATGCATACAAGTATTTAAGAGATTATGGATCCCTAATTTTACCACATCCTCAAACTATAATGGGTATTTGTAAACACATGACCGATCCCCACATAGATGAAAAAAAAATGTTTTTAACTTATGCCTGAAATGTGTTTAGTTTACTAAAGGATCACGAGAGATTTGTGACACTCTTTTTTGATGAAATTCATATTGACCCTTACATGGCTATAAAGGCGGTAATATCACTGGAATATCAGTCAATAATAAGTCTCTAGCTTCAACGGCATTTACTTTTATGATTACAAGTGTGTGTTCCAGCTTTAAGGAAGTAGTTCACATAGCTCCCATCTCCAAAATTACATCAGACATACTTTATAATTTTATTAAGACAATTATTGAAAATTTAGAGGAGATTGGGTACATAGTTTTTTAATAGTGTGATAATAATGCCATTAGTCATTTTTCAACTGCAGACCAAGCTGTAAACTTAGCATTGTTTATCCTCATCCCATAGATAATCAGAGACCATTATTTTACCTATTTGATACAGTTCACTTACTTAAATGTGTATTTAATAATTGGCTTAACTCTAAACCAGACCAAAAATTTTATTTTCCTGATTTTGACACTTCCAAGAAAAAATGTGCTTCTTTTTCTGCAATTAAAAAATTACATGAACTGGAGTATGATAAGCTTTTAAAGTTTGGCTATTCTTTAAACCAAAAAGCATTGTTTCCCTCATCTTTAGAAAGACAGAATGTTAAACTCTCTTTAAACATTTTTAATTCTTTTGTAGTAGAAGCATTAAGGCATTTTGGTAGCCGTATACCATTTTCTGAAGATACTGCTGATTTTGTCCACATAATAACAACATGGTGGAAAATTGTGAATGTCAAAACCCCATTCAAAGGCAAACATAAACGAGACATATTTCAAGAACCAATTGTTAAAAAACCACTCACTGATATTGACATAGATCCCAAGATTGAATTCTTAGAAAAATTATTAAGCTGGCTTGATACTTGGCAACCTAGTAATTTTTCTAAAACTCTTACTCGACAAACAAGAACTGCTTTCAGCCATACTGTTTATGGACTGCTCGAAATTACCAAATTCTGTTTTACGGAACTTAACATGAATTATGTTCTTTTAGGGAAATTCCAAACAGATCCTCTTGAAGATAGGTTTGGTAAATATAGACAAATGGCAGGCGGTCATTATCACATCTCTGTACGACAGTTATATGAGACAGAAAAGAGACTTAGAATTCAATCTATATTAACACTTCAGTCTCGCAGTTTTGGCCCTATTAATATTAATAAGTTCTATGAGCTTCCCGATTATGACCTAGATGATAATTGCTCTCCAGAAGACTTTTCCCAAATTCAAACCTTGTTGTCTCAAATTTCAGTAAATTATGATCATTTTCAGAGCATCAAGGACATATTGCCATTAATTACATATTTAGGTGGTTATTGTTGCTATGTTACAATCAAAAAGCTAAAATGTGACAGTTGTAAAGGAAAACTGGTATATAATGAGCAATTTATAGTTCAAGACAATTTTGACCTAATTAATAAATTAAATCGTGGAGGACTGCTATATCCCCAAGACCAAGTTGTAAATATTGTATCTTTGACTTACATAATTTTTAACAGATTAATAAATGAATTTGAGGATATATTTTTACAAACCTATAACAAAAGACAGTTCATGTGTCAGTTAATTTTGAAATATTCTATTGCACAAAAACATGTATTACATTTTGATGGATGCACTAGTCATAATGCAATAGATGTTTTAAAGATAATTATTAAAAGTATATCCAATACACTTTTAAAAAATTATTGCACTAAGAATAATGATCAATTAAAAAAAACAAGTAAAAAAAGAAAACTGGATACCCTAACGAAGTAGACTATATAATATACCAACCACTAACACTACTAATTAAAATATAATAGTTCTTTATCAAGTTTATCTTAACTTTAAATAGTCTACTTACAAAAAAACATATAAAATATATATTTGAATCTAAAGACTATGTAGGTCCTAGGTAATTAATTTAGTTATTTATCCAATTGATTTACTTTAAATGATTCTAATTAATATGACATTCCTGATTATGACAGTTTTTTTCAAATTTTTTTAATTATGACAAGGTGTGGAATAGTTCAATATATGTATTTATGTGTATATAATAACATTTTTTACTACTTGATGGTATAAAAAAATTATTATAAATATCTAAATACATATGTTGAATTTTGGCGCAGATGTAGGGGAGTTGGGAGTCTGCATTTAATATTACACCATAATATTTAACCTGACATTCAACCAGAACTAAAACATACCTTTGAATGTTTCCTGAACTCTATTCTATTCCTAGCATTTTTTAAAATAAGCCAAATATTGAGATATTAGCATATGAAATCCCTTGGTTTTTAAAAATCGGTGGCCCACATCGATGACGTCACGCGCCAAGCACTAAGGCCTTGTCTTTGAGTGGGTGTTGCTCCATGCATTCAGCAATAACAACAGAGCAGCAACGAGTGGGGAAAGTGAATTGGCCAGCGGACTGGAAGACAATTGCTCGCAGTGCAAGAAGAAAAGGCGACAGACCCTACGTTGTCCATCAAATGTTGGATCATGAATTCATAGATTGGAAAGCTTACGTGGATAGTAACATGACAATCCGCAAAGAAGACTTAAAGGGTGAACCAGTTAGCTGGCAAAAAATCTGTTGGCTCCACTTTTCTAAAGAAAATCCATTCATAATAAAGTTTAAAGAGTCCTTCGAAGAAGAAGAGTTTAGAAGTCTTGATTGTACAAAACGAACAAGAACTAAGGGTGCTTTGTTATTAGTAGAACGCAAGCCTTTATATGCGTCGGTCTTACCAATATCAAAAGAAAAGTATGACGACTTGAGTTCTCTATTCAAACAGGCTCCTCCAGCAATTGGAATAGAATATAAACCATTTTATGAAAATTTGCCACACAAAGGAGACCTAAAAAATAAAAAAAATAATTGCCAGGAGTCTAGATCTGAAAGTGATTAGCTTAAGTTGTTTGTTTTTGTTGTTAATTTTAATATTTGGGATGTATTTTGTCAATTTATTAATAAATGACTTTAAATATTTTTATAAAATTGTTTTATTCACAACTAGATAACTAATTAAATCGGTAATTAGAATCACAGTGACCAGATCAGCTTTTGCTAATCACCTTCTCGACTCCAGACATGATTTTCCTGACAGCCAAAATATAAAAATACTGCATCAATGCAACAAAAGTAAAAAACTAGACTTGTTGGAGACAATGGAGATTAGTAAAGCTTTCAAAAGCCCAGATCTGTCCTGTGTTAATGAAAGGTTTGATTTTGAGGGCCACCTAGTTTTTAATAACCTCAAGTAGTTCTAGACTCTTAAATGATGGTTAGATTTCTAAAATGTATAAAGGATTTGATTGTTTAGTTGAGTTCTTTGTACATAGATAGTGCCACTTTATTGTAATCTTTGTTTACTTAAATATTAGGTGTTTTGTGTATGTTATGGTAAGTTTTTGTTGAATTCTCCTTTTTTCGGGTTACATAATTTTAATTATTGTTTAGGTCTGATGATGCTCTAGTCGAGCGAAACATGTAACCTTCGTTATTTTATTAAATGTATTTGTGATGCTGTAGATTTCGTGTTTTTTACCTTTTATAAAAGCTTCTTGATTTTGGCTAGTAGCTTGAGACAAAATCAAGTTAAGCTGGTGTGCATAACAGTGAACAAAAAACAGCATAAATATAATAATGTTGAATAGAGGCTTGAACACCTCTAACACGACCACTCATTACACTGGCGCCATCATCAGCTATAAGTTTCTCTGGTTTATCTAACACTTGTACTAATGAGTTTTGATATATTCTGAGAGTTTAATTGCATTAACTGTATCATGGTCAGGTGGGATTTGAAAGTTCCAAAAACGTTCAACCGGTCTTCCATCTGGTAAAATATACCTAAATACTGTACCTATTTGGTAACAGTTGTTAAAATAAGTCCATGCTATTCAGTTTATTATTTAGTCTAATGTAAGTAACGCCATCTAGATAATATGTACAATGTAACACATGTTCCACTGTTTCTATCTCTGTTGTTTATTTGCTGGGTGCGGTTAACGATTACTACTTAGAATAAAAGTAGTTAGTTATATTCTGAATACTTAGCAAGCGTATCGTTTTATTTCGATCCACGAACCCGTTTTTCAACAGGTTATGGGCCCAGGCCATGCCGTGTGTGTTTTAAGTGGTTAATATCGTAGCCGTTGCAATTAAGTGAATAGACAATGTCGTCCAGTTATTTGGTAAAGGTTCCAAAGTTAAAAGGTCGTGAAAATTACGACGATTGGGCGTTTGCAGCGGAGAATTTTTTAGTGCTCGAGGGGCTAAAGAAATACGTGAAGAATGAACCAGATAGGACAGCGTCAGATTAAGATGAGGCCAATGAAAAAACAAAGGCAAAATTAATTTTAACGATAGACCCATCGCTTTATGTTTACGTCAAGGAAGCAACTTCAACCAAGGTTTTATGGAGTAACTTGAAATCCATGTTTGACGATTCTGGTTTTTGATAAGTTTATTCAGAAACTTGATATCAACGAGGTTGGACAGTTGCAGTTCAATGGTGCATTACGTAAATCTGACGATTATTAAGACCAGTCAGCGGCTTCGGGGCACATGATTTAATATTGACGATGAATGGATTGGATCGCTTTTGCTGGCAGGGCTTCCTGATAAGTATATGCCCATGATAATGGCGATTGAACATTCGGGGATCGCAATAACTGCCGACTCTATAAGTCGAAGCTCATTGACTTGGAGAGTGACGTCGGTGCTGGTAAAGCATGGAGCGCTTTTTACGTGCTGCAATACCGCACAGCTGATCGCGGGAGTGTTATCGTGCTGGTCGAGGGTCCCAGTGGGAAACGTCAAAATAATGTAAACAACAACAAAGGCGAAGTAAGGTGTTTTAGGTGCAAGAAAATAGGAGGATTTTCGCAATAAGTGTCCCTTATTGAACAGTAACCAGCAAAATGCTATGGCAAATGCATTTAGCGCAGTATTTCTTACAGGAGACTAGAGTAAAAAGGACTGGTATGTAGACTCAGGCGCTAGCAGTCACACAAATCCCTGGTAAAGGTTACACATACTGGAGATGCCAGTGTAAACACGATACACTCACAACGGTATGTTCTTGCGCATCCGCCCGGCCATCGCGTGACGTAATGCGGCAGACAAGGTTCTCAGGCGGGATGCATAATTAGATGGTATATTTGATATTTCTGCGATTTTTTGAAGGATACTAGATATTTTTGGTACATAATAATTAGTATTTAATAGTTATTAAATTAATTAATACATAATAATATTAATTAGTAGGTACACATTATTTATTGTTTGCCAATTATACAAGTTCAAAGCCTTGTGTTTTTATATTAATGAGAAATAAGTATATACCACAGATATATTTAGTTTATTGTTTTAGTTGAATTAATAACAGGGAAATCAGGTCAAAATTTTTGCCTTTATTTTAGATGCCTTTATTTAAAAATTTAGAGATTATAGGGACACAAAGTCAATGGTCTCAAAAGATGTTTATTTTAAAAAAATGATTACACGTGTTTCGCCCTAAGGCATCGTCAGATCTAAAAGAAAAAAAAAGGCAACCCTAGTACAAAAACAACAATGCATAGATACAAATTACAATATAGAGATTTGACTTACCGGTAATGCTATAGGATTAACACCACAAACATTCAAGTTAAAACAAAAATAAATACATACAAAATAATGTTGACGTTCACATTAATTTCGGTATCAAAACTAATTAAATAAAAGTAAACAAAACAAGTGTGAGTGAGGTTAAGTTGAACGGGAGAACGGAAAAAAAAGCAAAAAATAAAATAAAAAATAAAAAGTGAAATATGACTTGGTCGAGAAATGAACCAGCGACCATCGGGTTCGTAGGCAAGCGCTTAACTTACGTGCTATCCAGGTCGTGATAAATATTGTTGAAAATTAAACGTGGTTCGAAGGTAAAAACATCATTCACACAAGACAGTACAGGACTCCTTTTTGCCCTATTCCTAGAGACCCAACAGACTCATTTTTAATAAACTCAAAAATACTTTAGATAACACCGCACTCACTCTCGACTTCTTTCACACTAATAAGTATAAGTTATACCCCATGAACCCGAAAACACCTTTACTTTACGGTTTACCCAAGGTCCATAAGACTGGCTATCCCATTCGTCCTGTAGTTTGTTTTTTAGATTCACCTTGCTATTTACTATCCTCGTGGCTTAATAAAGTCTTAAGAGATATTACAGCATTTAATAACATTTACTCCACCAAAAATTCTATAGATTTTGCTGACACCCTTAAAAATGCACCAATATCTGAAAAAACGATATTAATATCTTTAGATGTTAAAAACCTCTTTCCAAGTATACCTCCCAAGGATTGCGTTGATCTTGTCTTGAATTTGTTAAATAAAACCTCCTTACCTAAACTAATTATAGACAACTTATCACTTTGTTATCTATCACTTTGTTATCGATTGTTCTCGACCAAAACTTTTTTAAATTTAACAATTGTTTCTTCAAACAGATCAATGGGTTGGCGATGGGCTCTTGTCTGTCCCCGTTTTTAAGTGAGATTTTTATGCATAACCTGGAGAGTAGGATAATGTGCAGTACCTTTGCCAAGGACATTGTTTTTTACAAACGGTATGTGGATGATGTCTGTTTGGCCTGGAGTGGGGATGAACTCGGACTGGATGATTTTTTGTATTTTTTAAACTCTCTACATCCCAACATAACTTTTACCTTAACTCTTTCAGGGGCAACAAATTTAAAATTTTTATTCTTTATTTGGGCACAGATTTTTTTTTCTTATTATGTTTATTTTTCTGTAAACTATAACTTAAGAACATAAATAATACTAGTAACTTTGTTTATTTTTTATTTTTACTTATTATTTTGTACATAGATGTGAAAAAACAACTGGTGCTATATATGTACCACTGCCCCGTTCTTATTTATTTCTATGAAAGTCTTGAAAACATGTTTTATTTTTAGTTTGCAAACGCTGCAAACCCATTCCGTTCTGACTTGGTTCTTTTTGGTGCTACAGTTAGCACATCGACGTCGAGTACCACGTTCAGGTTGATGTGTCGAACCTTCAAATCGGACTTCTTCGGAAACATATGGTTTATTTTTCTTTATAGCAATAGTTTCAAAACTTGAAGCAGATCTTTTTCTAGCCACCAGAGCTTCTGCTACAAGTCCTTCTATTATACTTCGTCGGAAATCTTTCATAGAAAGAGGTGGAAGCTGCAGTCCCTTATATAATACAAAAGCATTAACAACTGCAGCGTCCAGAAAAAAAAAGAAAATTCGATGCCACCATTTATGACTTTTTCGATCTATTTTGTAGTAAGACAAATTTTGGTCGAACTTGTCAACAAAATTCATATTTGCATTGTAGTCAGCAAGTGCCTTTGGACAGGGTACTTTGGTAATTGATCCATCCTTTTCTTTCCGGTTCACTTCAAGCATATCACGTGGATCGTGGAAGTTGGACAAAAGAAAAACGGAACGCTTATCCTTTCATTTAATGACCGATAAATCACTATTGCTCGTAAACCACTCCATTTCACCTCTTTTCATGTTCTTATCAGCTTTAAAATTCGGTATATGTCGCCTTGAAGAATTAACAGTGCCGCAGGCATGTATATTCATATTCTTTAAATCTTCCATAAGTTCTACCCCGTTAAAAAAATTGTCAAAGTAGACAAGGTGGTTTTTATTTTCTAGCCCTTCACATAGCTGTTTGACAACTCTTGACCCTAAGTTCTTCTCGGCATTACCACTTGGCTTTCCTGTATAAATATCAAATTTTAGACAATATCCGTTTTTATCTGCCAGTACCCACACTTTATACCCTCTTTTAGTGGGCTTCTTTGGCATATATTGTTTGAGGGAGCTTCTCCCTTTAAATTTTATCATAGATTCATCTATCGCAACTTCACGACTTGGCAGCATGCATTTGCCAAAAGCCTCTGCCATAGAAATTAACAATGGCCTTACTTTATATAGTTTGTCGTAATTTGCTTCCCCTTTTTTTGCCATCAGTGAATTGTCGTTCAAGTGAAAGTTACCAAGCAGCCAACTAAAACGCTTCACTGACATTAGATTACTTACATAAGAGTCATGAAGATCTGGCGCACTGGACCAATGGTCCCTATAACTCGGAAGGCGCTTTATGCCCATAAGTAAATTCAACCCCAAAAATGTTTTTATTTCGCGAACATCGGTTGGTTTATGCTTGCTAAACTTTTGTTGAGCATACAAATTTGTTTCAAAAACCATATCTTTTATGAAATTCTCAGAAAAAAACAGCTAAAACAGTTTGCACGGAGTTGGATCTATCATATTCGTCACGCAATCAGCTAAACCAGACTGAGCAGCAAAATCTGGAGGTGAAGCAGGAGTTTCCACATTAGACCAAATTGGAGGTTTTCTGCCAGCAGGTGTGGCAAATGCAGCTGTTTGAATTTTTCTAGCAATTGTTATCAAAGGCAAATCATCTTCAGAGTCACTACTTGAATATATTAGCACATTATTTCCGATGGTTGCTTCCGTGTCGCTTTCTTCTTCGCCCTTGTTACTGGCTAATGATTCGCTATCAGAAGGAATTTCTTCAGCGACTGCATGATTTTGTTCTATTTCTAAATAAATATTCTCTATTTCAGCGAATAGATCATCTTGCGTCATGTTAACCAACTTAAATGGCAAGTCGGACATGTTGGAACCTGAAAATAAAAAAAAGCTGTCGCAAAAAATAAAAAACCTAATGTGTGCGGTGGTACGCATAGAGTACCAGACAGATATCAAATATTACAGGATTTTTTCAAATAAATATTCAGTCTCCATCATAAGAAAATAGCTTTATAATATAATTACAACGCAAATATACAAATATACTTACTTTTTTAGTCTTCCTCTCACTCACAGTTAGTTTACACTCTTGACAACTTAATTATAACCTTAATTTATTTTTCAGGCAGTGGCTCTATGTCCGGCGCCGTTACCGCAAGGCGCACTTCTTTATAAGGACGTAAACAACTTATTTCTAATGGTGGTTCATAAACTAAACCACTGCTCCATTCGTAAATAAATTTTATACCAGTGGTGCTAAATATGTACCACCGCCTAACTAGAGCATGCATTAAGGTGGTACATTTTGTACACCAGGGCCCTTGAAAGAGTTAATAAGAAAAAGACGGTAAGCTTCCTTTTTTAGACCTTTTGCTGACTAGAGATAACAACAAAATCACCTTTGATATTTATAGAAAACCTTCCTCGACGGACAACATTATCCAGTTTGATTCTAATTCCCCGTATTCTCATAAATTTGCTGCATTAAACTCCTTTTTCTACCGGTTATTCAAAATACCATTATCAGCAAGCGCCTTTCAAAAAGAGTTAGCTACAATTAAACAGATTGCAGTAAATAATGGGTTTCCATTAAGTATAATTAATAGAATCTATTTCCAATTTTATAATAAATACAAGCTCTCCTATAATTTAATCCATAACACCAGCATTAAAAATTCTAGATTTCATTGCCTCACTTACTTTGGCAGTATCTCCTCCCGATTTGCTAAATTTTTTAAAAACTATAATTTACAGATATCATTCAAAACTTCCAACACATTATTTAAAAAGCTCGTAAACATTAAAGATAAAAGAGAACCCTTAACCCAATCGGGAGTTTACTCACTTAACTGCGGGGAATGTAATGCCGTTTACATTGGTCAGTCTGGAAGGAAAATAAAAACGAGAGTGCAGGAACACTTAAGAGAATATAATAAACACAAAGATACCGAAATCACCGAGACTAAATCGGCTTTTGCAAGTCATTTATTGTCCTCAAAACACTTTCCTTCCATCCTGGAAAATGTAAAAATCCTTCATGAGTGCCCCAAGGGAAAGAAGCTTGACCTATTAGAGAAGATGGAAATCACAAGGGCAAAAAGGAGTCCTGTACTGTCTTGTGTGAATGATGTTTTTACCTTCGAACCACATTTAATTTTCAACAATATTTATCACGACCTGGACAGCACGTAAGTTAAGCGCTTGCCTACGAACCCGATGGTCGCTGCTTCATTTCTCGACCAAGTCATATTTCACTTTTTATTTTTTGCTTTTTTTCCGTTCTCCCGTTCAACTTAACCTCACTCTGCTTGTTTTGTTTACTTTTATTTAATTAGTTTTGATACCGAAATTAATGTGAACGTCAACCATATTTTTATTTTGTATGTATTTATTTTTGTTTTAACTTGAATCTTTGTGGTGTTAATCCTATAGCTTTACCGGTAAGTCAAATCTCTATATTGTAATTTGTATCTATGCATTGTTGTTTTTGTACTAGGGTTGCTTTCTCTTTTCTTTTAGATCTGACGATGCCTTAGGGCGAAACACGTGTAATCATTTTTTAAAATAAACATCTTTTGAGACCATTGACTTTGTGTCCCTAAATTTTTATTATCAAGAGGTCTCTTTGAGAAAAATGGACTACTTTTTTGAATGCCTTTATTTAATGTTGGCACGGAATTGTACTTTGAATGGTGTGCATTTTTGGGAGTGTAATTTAATAGCTTTTCTCTCAGAGGTATTTCAAAGCAGTCTTCTTTAAAATCGACTGAACATATTCGTGCTAAAATCATAAATTAAATATTAATTTAAGGGTATACAGTGCGTCCCAAAAGTTATTTTTGTTTTTGGTTACGCATTATTTGCAATAAAAAATTTGTATACAGGGTGTTTCATGTATGCCGTGGTCTATACCAACTTTCTTATTTTAAATAGAACCTTAGAACATTGAAAGGCTAGAATTAGTAAACAACAACTTTGTTTGAGTCCAACATGTGCACAGGGGCAAGAGGGGTGTTTTGTTTACAAACATATTTGCCGATTCTCTGTTGTCAAGTCGACGCAAATTTCCAACGGAGGAAATTTTTAGCTATATTTTAACAACCATTATAACGTTAATTTAACTTATTTGTGTTGTATTTTATAGGAAAAATTTAAAATAAAAAGTATAAATACTACAATTAACCTATTTTAAAAATAAATATAATATCCTTAAGCAAAAAAAAACAAAATTACTAACATTGTTATCCCTAAAACTGCTTCTAAAAAATTTGAGGCGACAACACCGGAGCTTAAGCGCCTGAGCCATACGCGTAGTGTCATCTGTCAAACGGCTTTTTGTTTATTTTCGGGATTCGTGTATTTTCTTTAATTTTCGGTTTCAAAAGGAAAAAGGCCACATTTTAGTGTTTTTTTAAATTGCTAGGATGGGAAAAACTTGTGTCGTTTGTGCCGCATCATGATAAAAAGGTGATTCAAGCCGATCTTTTCACAAGTAAGTACCGATACTTTCATAACATCACATCATGGGGTAACCATCATCATAAACGTAGAATAGGGGATCTTACAGATAAACCTAATAAAAACTTGAATGTGAAAGTGTGCATAAAATACCAAAATATTTATATTTTTAAATCTAAATATTTTTTTGAACATATTCATCTATCAATAGGCTATAAAAAATATAAAACTAGAATTTTGTCCCTGGTTTTATTACAGGATTTTATGTTTTTTTTTTTTGTTGTTTTGGCAGAAAGAAGGCATACCTAATAACCATGTACCTATCTATGTATAGTTATGTTTTTTTAATATAGACATTAGGTAGATAGATGAAATTACTAATTTTTTATTGCCGTTAAAGAATTTTGAAAATTATTTAGATATTGATATCTATGTATAAAGTTAATTTTGTCTTTCCCTAAAATTTGGTCGATATTTTTTTTTTGTTTTACCATATTGCAACTTACAATAATATATATAGTAATTGGCACCACATATTAATTCATTACTGTAATTTTTTTGCTTTTTGATTAAATATCAAATACTTATTATAGATTGCCCAATATATGCCCAAAGGGAACAATGGATTTCATTAATGGAAATCAACACAATTAAACAGAACATATTTGTTTGTTCAGATCACATCCTTAGAAGTGATTTCTTATATAAGAAAGATAATATTATCAGTAGCCAGACTTAAACAGATTAAAAAAATCAGCTCTACCTCAAAGGTAATTTTTTTTAAAATATATTTTTCTAGTATAAAAAAATCGTCACAAAAAGGATTAGTGTTACTCATATAAGCTTTATTTATACCTAATACTTATTAAATTAGGTATGTATGTAAAACTATTTTTTTACTAGGATTCCTGATGCACTGGTTAAAAACACAGCAGCTGATAATTCAGTTAATTTACCAAGTGATTTACGCTTCAAAGCTAGGGGTAGCTTTCCTGAAGAGTGCAAAAACTTCTTTAGCTTCCAAAATGGTATATAGTACAAACAGTGAAGCTGATATAGACAAGTATGGATAATTAAAATTAATTAATATTCTAGATACACCAAATTTTGTATAATTATAGATCTGATCATTCATCATCAACAATAACTGCATCTGAGATTAATAGTTCTACAGTAACCGTGGGGTCTAGGTCAACAATTACTATTTCTCATCCAATCCGTTTTTGTTTAACTGCTACACATTCCCTGACTCTGCCAAGGAAAAGGTAAAAATACACTCAAAATAGACTACTAGTTTTATGCCATGTATCATCCTATTCTATATAATATCTTATTTAAAAGTGATATAGTATTTTATTGTGTTATATTTGTTTAATTAAATGCAATTAATTGGTAATACTATATTTTTATGTATATTATTCTAGGGTAAAATCAAAATGATATCCTGAGGACCTAAGCACTGATGATTCCACCGTTTCAAAAGCTAAATCACTTGTTACCAAATTATGGAAAAAAAATAAAGAGCAAAAAATTAAAATTCGAAGATTGCAATAAACAAATTTGCCCCAAAGAAATTGAATTAGATGTCTCAAATCATTATTAAAATACTTAAGAAATAATAACATGATTTTCGAAAAAGCCCAACATTCTACATATTTTATTTGACTTGTAAAAGTACTTGTTTGTATATTTTTACTAATAAACTATTTAATCTAATCTATTGTACATAGTCTTTATTCTTTGTTTTTTAGTATAAATTAATATGATATAATATTTGGTATTAGGTATTATACAGGGTGTCTCACGACGAATAGACGCGATCGATATCTCAGAAACTAATTTTTCAAAAATTTTGAAAATTTGGCAACATGGCACAGTTGATGGGGGCCACACAACTAAAATATTTTGACAGTTGTGACGTTTCCGGTTACACCGGAAGTAGGTGTCAACTTCGTTATTTTAAATAGAACACCCTGTATATTTTTACATTTTTGACTTCTACGTGAAATTCTAGATATATTTTGTGTATAATGTTCTATACCTAAGTGTAACCGTTTTTGACATATTTTTAATTTCATGTGAAAAACTATGTTTATAAGCCCTAACAGAATTACCGATTACTCCCTTTTAGTAGACTTTATTTATTGGTTAGTTTTGGTTTTATTTGAGAGGAAGGACCACTTTAAAAGACTATTTTAATATTTAACTAAAAAAACGATACAGGGGGGTCAAAAACTAGCATTAAAAATTAAAATGAAAAAATCATTAAAAGTCAATTTTTTTAAATAGAAATCCCCTATTTTTATCATTTTTTCATAAAGGTAATTAAAAATAAGGTTAACTTTATATAAGGTTATCTAGTCCAAAAATTGATAGTTTTTGAAGTATTGGCAATTTAAATTTGGCCTAATGTTAAAAGCCGTATAGTTGTACACGGCTCAAGGATTGTTGATTAGTTGATCATGACGGTTGTAATAGTAACCGCTGGAAGCGGCAGTAAGACAATGGATTATATACACTAAATTTATAAGTGACTTGCTATTTAAGTTTTCTTTGTAAAAGTGTTATTTAATATATAATTTAATTAAAAAGTGTACATGTCTGTTATAATCTATTATCTTACTGTTGCTTGTAGCGGTTACTATGACCACCGTCATGGTCAACTAATCAACAATCCTTAAGCCGTGTTCAACTATACGGCTTTTAACATTAGGCCAAATTTAAACTGTCAATATTTCGGAAACTATCAATTTTTGGACTAGATAACCTTATATAAAGTTAACCTTATTTTTAATTATCTTTATGAAGAAATTATAAAAATAAGGGGTTTCCATTTAAAAAAATTGACTTTTAATGATTTTTTCATTTCAATTTTTAATGCTAGTTTTTGACCCCTCTATATCTTTTTTTAGGCCAAATATTAAAATAGTCTTTTAAAGTGGCCCTTCCTTTAAAGTAAAACCGAAACTAACCAATAAATAAGGGCTACTAAAAGGGAGTAATCGGTAATTATGTTAGGGCTTATAAACATAATTTTTCCCATGAAATTAAAAATATCTCAAAAACTGTTACACTTAGGTATAGGACATTATACACAAAATATACCTAGAATTTTATGTGGAAGCCAAAAATGTAAAAATATATAGGGTGTTCCATTAAAAATAACGAAGTTAACACCAACTTCCGGTATAACCGGAAATGTCACAACTGTCAAAATATTTTAGTTGTGGTGTAGCCCCCATCGACTGTGCCATGTTGCCAAATTTTCAAAATTTTTGAAAAATTTGTTTCTGAGATATCGATCGCATCTATTCGTCGTGAGACACCCTGTATAGGTCACTGTTAAATGTCTCAAAACCATTGTACAGGCTAAATACTTAATAATAAAAATCTTATAACCTATAAAAAACCTGCAACTCCTTCACAATTTAAACCTCCTTGTAGTTTTAACTCTTTCCGCTGAATCAATACTGTCCCTTTGAAAAAGTCAGCACCATAGAAGTATATATTATGTGATATAAAGTAAGTGATGTAAACCTGAGTTTTGTCCAATATAATAATAACAATAAAATTTTGCAAAATGTTAATAATTTGTGTCTTAAAACATGATTTATTAAGAAATCTATAATATTATATTATTAAAATATTTATTTTCCATAAAAATGCTTTGACAAAAATGGTGCCTTTTATTAGGACCTTCCTCTAACGAAGTCCGTTAAAAAAACACATAAATAGCTCATAAATGGTAATATTACTTATACTCAAACTCTATAATAATTAATAAAAATTTATCAGGTAAATATTTGTTGACGACGTCACTGGTAGAGAGTGCTTGTATCGGTGGCATAAACAATGGGATCGAGCGGCGTTGCGATGCCATTACCGTTTTCTCGTTTCTTCGTACTTTATTTTCATTTATTTAAAGTTAATATTGACTTCGATATAGAGTATTTTATCAAATTTATTTTAAAAAAAAGCTTGATATTTTATTAAAGGGGAGCAGTAGTATTGTTTTGAGCCTTCGGAAACAACTGAAAATTTTAATGATATTATAAAGTGATTTTGGCCATTTCTGTATAAGCATTTGGCATCATTGCATCAGAGATGTTGCAAGCAAACAAACCTGTCCATAGTTCCACGGCATGCTACTTCTAGCCTTTCAATGTTCTAAGAATAGAACACCCTGTATTGATTAAACTTTTTGGATTCTACACAAACTTATAAACATTTTGGTGTATCACATGCCCTAGTTTTATTTAACTGTTTTTAACTACAGGGTGTGGAAAGAAACACTAATTTTAAATTCACTTCTAATATAAATAAATAATAATACACAATAACCATGTAACACGTAAATAAATAAAACTCGCCAGCTTCCAAAAATTTCAGAAAAACTATACAAACAACGCCATAAAATAAACCGAGAAAGTGATAGGAATTGGACGGTAATCAGTCGCTGCTTGCCAGACTACGTCATTGCGCGAAATGAACCAATCGGTGTCGAACGAGGAACATACCGTTGTGAGTGTTTCGTGAGTGTAAATACTGTTGTTGAGAGCGAGACTTTTAATGTGAGAGTAAAGGATGCATTGTATGTACCAGATGTTTCTACAAACTTATTATCCGTAAGTAGATTGATAGAAAATGACTTGAGACTCTTGATTGCTTTGTCTGTGAAGTTTGATTTAGATATGAGTCACCTAGATGTCACAACTGCTTTTCTCAATGGAAAATTGAATGAAAAAGTGATTATGAACTTACCTGAAGGGTATAGTGCCTCAAGTAAAAACAATGTTTTGTTGTTAAACAAAGCAATATATGGTCTCAAGCAAGCGTCAAGATCTTGGTATGAAAGGATTGATACATTTCTTAAAGGTCCAGGCTATAAAAAATGTCAGTTAGAACCGTGTTTATATTTTCAAATTTTAAATGGTAGTTGACATTTATAGCGCTGTACGTCGATGATTTTTTCTTGTTCACGAATGATTCTATTGAAGTAAGTTGGGATGTTAAAGAAAAAATTCGTTGAAAATTTTAAAATTAAAGATTTAGGTCGTTTAAAAAAATGTTTGGGGATGACTGTTAATGTAGATAAAGAAAATAATATTATAACACTGAATCAGGGACAGTATATTGATTAGTATGAGTATTGAATAGGTTTAATACGTCTAATTGTAAACCATTAAGACGCCTTTGGAAGCAGGTATTAGGTTAGAAAAAAGTGTTGTTAGGGATGTTCCATATAAGCAGTTGATTGGAAGTATTATGTATGTATCTATCAGTCCTAACTCGACCTGATCTTGCGTATTCTTTAAGCTATCTCAGCGTCTTATAATGAGGAGCATTGGAAATGTGCGAAAAAGGGTACTGAGATATCTGCGGAACACGAAAATTTATGGTCTAAAGTTTTATAAAGACAGTTTAGATTTGCAAGGTTTTGTAGATGCCAATTGGGCAGGTGACTCCAGCGCAGAAAGTCATATACGGGATTCGTTTCAAGCTTTCAGGCTCTTGTATTGCTTAGGAAAGTCGGAAACAGAATACTGTGGCCCTTTCAACTGTGAAGGCAGAATATATGGCTGCTTCAGATGCCACGAAAGAGGCTGTTTACTTTAAGAACCTATTATATGAATTGTTGGGTTATTCTGAGTATATAACTCTGTACAATGACAATCAGGGGGCTATTAAGTTGTCGAAGAATCCTTTGTTTCACAAAAGAAGTAAGCATATACAGTGTGACCCATTTGTTTTCGGGTCACCCTGATAAAAAGTTTATTTTTGGTGCGATTTTGCTCGGTTTTTTTTTAAATGTTAGGTCCAGAAAAACTGCATCATTATAACAAAAAAAAATTCTGCCATGCAAATTCCAAGGCCTACTAATGTCAGTTTTTAAGGGCCAAATTTTAAGAAACCATGCAAGGCATTTTTTTAGCAAAAAACTGTGCACACCACTGGATTCCGCATCCCCCAAAACGGCCTGATACCAAATTTCACCGAAAAATATTAAGTAATAACAATTTTATAACAAAAAATAAAAAGGGAAATTATGCATTTATTTACATTTAAAAATGTGTAGATAGCCATGAAAAAAAACAAACTGAACAAAGATAAAACAAGCAAATAACAATTCCAAACTAAATACAAATAAAAACAAACAATAAACTAACAAAAATAAATACAAATAAAATTAAAACAACAAACAAAAAAATTAACCACTATTAAATTTTTGAAATTTCTACTAATCCACCATTGTTTTCTATGCATTTTACATTCCTTTTGTCTAATTTAAAATAACTTTACGGACTTGCTCTGGAGTAATTTTTGAACAAACCTGGGTTATTCTGACTTGTAGATCTTCTAAATTTTGAGGTCTTGATTTGTACACTTTTTCTTTAAGTAAGCCCCAGAGAAAAAAATCGAGTGGCGTTAAGTCAGGGAATCTCGCTGGCCACTCAACGAAAGGACTGTTTCGTCCTATCCAACAGTTTTCAAAATGTTGATTTAACCAGTCTCTTACTAAATGAGCATTATGGACAGGACAACCATCTAATTGAAACTTCAAATTAAGGTGATATCTTCTTAGTTTAAATCTTCTAATGCGTTCGAAAATTCATTTCAAAAAAATTCAAAAATTCAAATTACCATTAAAGAAAAAAGGGCCAATAATTTTGTCGTTTAGTATTCCACACCAAACGTTAATTTTTTGCGAATACTGTCTCCTTGCATTTATTATAAATTCTGGATTCTGCACGGACCAGTGGCGGCAATTTTGACTGGAGACTACGCCATTTGTGGTAAAAGTGGCTTCATCGCTAAAAAGGATTTCATCTAGAAAGTTTCTGTTGTTTAAATATTCTCCCTGAAGCCAATAGCAAAACTCTAATCTTCTTGCCTGGTCACCATCCTCTAAGGTGTGCAAAAATTTTGGCTTAAATGCTTTTATGTTATTTTTTTGCAAACATCTTATACTTTCTCTCGGGATGTTAAGGACCAAACTTGCCGTTTTGACACTACTTCGAGGATTGCCGTTAAAATATTCCAAAATGTAATTTTCATTTCTTCTGAGCCCACGCCGTCCATTATGTCTATTTTTAAGTAGATTTTTCGAATCAGATCCTGTTTCATTGAAAATTTTATTAACACGTTGCACAGTACTTAGACTTACTGGTCTATCAGGATGCCTAACATTAAATTCTCTGGCAGCTTCTCTCATCGAACGCGTGTTACCACCAACAAGACGAACAATTTCAATTTTTTCTCTTAAATTTAAATTTTCCATGATTACTAATACTATCTAAAAACGTTCTATTGCCACTTTTGACAGTTAGATGTCAAATGTGACAATTCAAATATTTCAATAATTTTTAGACACAATAGAGTTCAATATGTCAATAATTTTTAGAGACAATTTAGAAGTAAAGCGCATTTCTTTTTTTTATCATAAATTTGTTATTATTTAATATTTTTTGGTGAAATTTGGTATAAGGCCGTTTTGGGGGATGCCAAATCCAGTTGTGTGCACAATTTTTTGCTAAAAAAATGCCTAGCATGGTTTCTTAAAATTGGGCCCTTAAAAACTGACATTAGTAGGCCTTGGAATTTGCATGGCAGAATTTTTTTTTGTTATAATGATGCAGTTTTTCTGGACCTAACATTTAAAAAAAACCCGAGCAAAATCGCACCAAAAATAAACTTTTTATCAGGGTGACCCGAAAACAAATGGGTCACACTGTAGATATTAAGCACCATTTTGTTACAGATTCTGTGGCTGAAAAACTTGTCGTTCTAAAATATTTGCAAATTAGTAAAATGCCCGCTGATGTATTGACAAAAAGTTTGCCAAATGTTGGTCACTATAAGTGTTTGGAGTTACTAGGTGTTACGGATGTAATCATGGATTAGAGGGAGTGTTAAAATAAATCCATGCTATTCAGTTTATTATTTAGTCTAATGTAAGTAATGCCATCTAGATAATATGTATAATGTAACACATGTTCCACTGTTTCTATCTCTGTTGTTTATTTGCTGTGTGCGGTTAACGATTACTACTTAGAATAAAAGTAGTTAGTTATATTCTGAATACTTAGCAAGCGTGTCGTTTTATTTCAATCCACGATTTCAATTCCCGTTTTTCAACAGTTAGCTACATCGGTCGTTTCGCCACAACAGCAACAAATTCAGCTTGCAAATTTTTTTAAATATTTTCTTGGGTTCAATTCAATCTAATTCAATCAATCAATTCAATCACATTCAATCTAACAATTCATTTTGAATTATTTTTGAGATCCCTTTAAAGACTGTAGATCTCAAGGTCACATAGATGAATTGTCAACCAAATTATCAAGGTGTACTTTCCTGATTCGCAATTTGTCTGGGTCTGTCTCCGCAGGTACTCTCAGGACAGCTTACTTTGGATATTTTCACTCTCTAATGACGTATAACTTACTGAACTGGGGTCATTCAGCGCATATGCCCAGGATTTTTGCATTGCAACGTCGATGTCTGCGAGTGATTGCGCAGATTGGATACAGGGATTGTTGTAGGGTCCACTTCAGGCTTCTGAGAGTTCTCACCTTACCAAGCGCCTTCATACTTCTGTGCCTTGTATGCGTTAGGGAAAACCTACCCAGGTTTGCGACTCATGCCAGCACTCACAGTCATGACACCAGAAATAGCGGCTCCTTGGTGGCACCATTTAGGAGACTCGAGCGTACCCGTAATGGCGTGTCTTATTATGGAATTAAGTTCTTTAATGTCCTGACGGTCTCCGTTAAGGATTTGCCTCTTAATGCTCATAAGACAAAGGTAAAACATTTTTTAGTCACCAATGCTTTTTATTCATTTGAGGAATTCCTGAGCTCAAATTTCAGTGCTATTGCATAGGTTGGGTCTCTTGACTTTTAGTGTTAAGTGTTTTTAAGCATTACTTTTTAGGCTTATATGTGTTTTATTTTTGTTCTTAGGTAAAACGAATTTTACAGTTTAATACTTTTTTTTGGAGTTATATTTTTGACTGACTTGTGTAAAAGCTTTATACTTTTTGGCATGAATAAATAAATAAATTTAAAAAAAATAAATAGATTTTTAAAAATGCTGTCGTATATCTACTTTTCCCAAAAGCTGTATTTCCAATTGCGATGGACCGGACTCGAAATTATACCGAGGACCGATCGTATATATTTTGGTTCGTTTTTATAATACTATGACGTGGAATGTTGACCGTTTGTCTACTTTTAGTGCCGTTCGAATTATCTTAACATAGACTATACCGCACTGACTGATATTTTTAATTTTAAAGCTTTATCAACAAAACTCTTATTTATTTTGACTCGTGAGTGTCCGACTTAATTTTAATATTATAATGTTTTCAGATGAAACCAGTGGCTAAATATTCAAGGCACGAGGCAAAAAAAAACTTGGAATATAGATGTATTAGTCGTGGGTATAGCCAGACTACTGTATTCCAGTAAATGCTGACTTTTATTAAAAACTTTAGTTGCCGATAAAGAATCTTTGGTCAATATAATGCAGATAATGCTAAAATTGAAATATATGGCCCTTAACTTTATCGTATTTATTTCTTACCCGTGAGGCTCCTTCATTTTTATCCACCCGTCTTGGCGCGACTAAATTGGGAGGTGCATGAACAACTTCACCAAATTTGATAATTTCCTTTTTCGGTTGTAAGTTATAATCTTCCTCCCGATTGGTGATTTTCTTCTCCTTTTTTTCTTTCTTCTTTAACGCCCACTTCTGTTGCTTTGATAATTTTGGCTGTGCTCCTTCTTCGGCTTTTTTCTTACCTTTTTTGGACTTCTTTTGGTTACGCTCTTTTTTAATCTTTTTAACAAATTGCTCCAATTCGTCTTTTGGCCTTTTGACAACACCCTCTACCTAAATAATTTATTTATGAAATAAACTTATAAAATTTTTATTTTTTTTTAATATTTTTACTGTTTTACCTTCCTCTCCGCCCACTCCTAGATGTTAATTTAAAAATTTATGGGAAGAAATTATGCGAAAATTTGTTTATCTAAGAAGGCATATGAGGTATCAGGGTACTCATAAAAAAAATTAACAGAAACACAAAAACTCGTAATTTCAAAAAAATACATACACAGCAAAAATTCAAATATATCTAATAAATAAAATGGAAGTTTTGGTTAGATAATGGGGAATTTTGAAAATATGTAAACTCCAAAAAAGAAAAATATGGTATACCAAATAACATGCACTTGGATCATAAAAGAAATGCATCATTATCTATTGTTGAAATAGCTGTTTTTTGAGCATTTTTTCACAGCTTGTGTGATGATGAAAATTTTCTTCAAAATACATGTGCTTATAATTCTAATTCTGTTGGCAATAGTTGCTGTAATGTACACATTGACGTTTATAACACCATTGAAAATTTAAATATTAATCTAGGTTGTGGGCCAGACGGAATGCCTGTTATTTTCTTGAAAAAAAAAGTGTGTTCTGTCAAATGTCTTGCAAAGACTCTTTACTAGATCTTTGAGTTTGGGTATTTGCCCTGTGCTCTGGAAACAGAGCTACATTACACCTATATTTAAAAATGGTGATCGTTCTGATGTCGTTAATAATACCGCTATATCCAAAATGTCTCTTATACCGAAAACTTTGGACTCTCTTATTACTAAAGCTCTAACATCCCAATTTAATCATCAATAACACGGATTTATTAGATTTAAGTCAGCTACATTTAACCTATTGGAATTTCAACCTACTGTGCTGGGAGCTCTGGAGAGTCATTGTCAAGTGGATACAATATACACTGACTTCTTGAAGGCTTTCGACCAGGTAAATCATTGTATTTTAATTCACAAACTTAAAGGAATAGGAGTTGGTGGTGCTCTACTCACTTGGTTGGGCAGTTACATTACAGGAGGAACCCAAGTAGTAAAACTGAAAAATGCCTTATCTAGAGAGTTAACTGTTCATTCTGGAGTTCCCGAAGGTGGACACTTGTCTCCATTTCTGTTTAATTGTTTCATTAATAATCTGTATGGTGTTTTGACTTGTGATTTTTTTACTGTACGCCGATGATTTGAAAATTTTTACAGAGGTCAAGCTTATTAATGACTGCTTTAACCTTTAGCAGGATCTTACATCAATCATGCAGTGGTGCAAATTGAATAAATTAAAGCTTAAAAATTCAGAGATTGGAGGGGCACAAAGTCAATGGTCTCAAATTATGTTTATTTTTTAAAAAACGATTACACGTGTTCCTAGAGACCCAACATACTCATTTTTAAATAAACTCAAAAATACTTTAAATAACACCACACTCACTCTCGACTTCTTCCACACTAATAAGTATAAGTTATACCCCATGAACCCGAAAACACCTTTACTTTACGGTTTACCCAAGGTCCATAAGACTGGCAATCCCATTCGTCCTGTAGTTTGTTTTTTAGATTCCCCTTACTATTTACTATTCTCGTGGCTTAATAAAGTCTTAAGAGATATTACAGCATTTAATAACATTTAGTCCACTAAAAATTCTATAGATTTTGCTGACACCCTTAAAAATACCAATATCTAAAAAAACGATATTAATATCTTTAGATGTTAAAAACCTCTTTCCAAGTATACCTCCCAAGGGTTGCGTTGATCTTGTCTTGAATTTGGTAAATAAAACCTCCTTACCTAAACTAATTATAGACAACCTAATCTCTTTATTATCGATTGTTCTCGACCAAAACTTTTTTAAATTTACAGATTGTTTCTTCAAACAGACCAATGGGTTGGCGATGAGCTCTCGTCTGTCCCCGTTTTTAAGTGAGATTTTTATGCATAACCTGGAGAGTAAGATAATGCGCAGTACGTTTGCCAAGGACATTGTTTTTTACAAACGGTATGTGGATGATGTCTGTTTCGCCTGGAGTGGGGAGGAACTCGGACTGGATAATTTTTTGTATTTTTGAAACTCTCTCCATCCTAATATAACTTTTACCTTAGAAAAAGAAAAAGACAGTAAGCTTCCTTTTTTAGACCTTTTCCTATTACTCACTTAACTGCAGGGACTGTAATGCCGTTTACATTGGTCAGTCTGGAAGGAAAATAAAAACGAGAGTGCAGGAACACTTAAGAGAATATAATAACACAAAGATACCGAAATCACCGAGACTAAATCGGCTTTTGCAAGTCATTTATTGCCCTCAAAACACTTTCCTCCTATCCCAGAAAATGTAAAAATCCTTCATGAGTGCCCCAAGGGAAAGAAGCTTGACATATTAGAGAAGATGGAGATCACAAGGGCAAAAAGGAGTCCTGTACTGTCTTGTGTGAATGATGTTTTTACCTTTAAACCGCATTTAACTTTTAACAATATTTATCACGACCTGGATAGCACGTAAGTTTAGCGCTTGTCTACGAACCCGATGGTCGCTGGTTCATTTCTCGACCAAGTCATATTTCACTTTTTATTTTTTGCTTTATTTCCGTTCTCCCGTTCAATTTAACCTCATTCAGCTTGTTTTGTTTACTTTTATTTTATTTAGTTTTGACACCGGATTTAATGTGAACGTCAGCATTATTTTTATTTTTTACGTATTTATTTTTGTTTTAACTTAAATGTTTGTGGTGTTAATCCAATAGCTTTACCGGTAAGTCATATCTCAACATTGTAATTTGTGTCTATGCATTGTTGTTTTTATACTAGGGTTGCTTTCTATTTTCTTTTAGATATGATGATGCCTTAGGGCGAAACACGTGTAATCGTTTTTTAAAAAATAAACATAATTTGAGACCATTGACTTTGTGTCCCTCCAATCTCTGAATTTTTATTATTAGGAGGTCTCTTTGAGAAAAATGGACTACTTTTTTAAAAGTAAAGCTTAAATAATATAAATAAGTGTAAATCAATAACTTTTTACTGCATAAGGAATTCAATTTTATTCCCATATGAGATTGGCAGTATTATTCTCGAAAGACCATAAGAGATAAAGGATCTTGGCGTCACCTTAGATCAAAAGTTTGCACTTGCTTCTCATATTACTCAGATATCCAACAGAGCTATGAAATTGCTTGGTTTTGTATTGAGATCCCTCAAATGCTTTAATAATGTGTATGTCATTAGGGATGTCTATTGTGCTGTTGTAAGATCTGTATTGGAGTATGCTAGTACTGTGTGGTCACCATTCTATCAGTGCCACATCGATCTTCTGGAAAGGGTTCAAAGACAATTCCTAAGATTCATCCCCTACAAGTTGAATATTCCTGTAGATAATATTAATTATGATGACCTCTATGTGTTACTAAAGCTCCCTAAATTAATAGACAGACGAACTTATATAGATTTATGTACTTTATTTAAATTACTGAATGTTATGATCAATTCTCCTTGGGCTAGTTAATTTTCATATACCTGTTAGGAGAAATAGATACGATAACGTTTGGAACACAATTTCATAGAACTAATTATGGTTTTAATAGGCCTCTTGATCAAATGTGTAGACTGGCCAATGATCTACCCAAGGAAATTGATATCTTTCATATGCCTTTTTTGCAGTTTAGGTCTCAAATAAAAAGATTGATAATTTAAATGTAAGTATACCTTTTTGTTTTTTTGCTGGAGACAGTTTGTAGTACATTTAAAGAGTGTTGTTGTCAAAAAATAGCTTGTGTTTTAATTTTAATTTATACTTCTATCGTACTATACCTAAAGGTTATTTATAACTTTTCTAATGTATTGGTAAAATACTAAGATTTCTATGTTATTATATTATTTTATATTTAAATTTTGTCAATGGGAATTCCGTCAATAAACTTTATTTATTTATTATTATTATTTATAATAATACGCCCATATAGTTTGTTTCCAAAATTCAAAAACATAATTAATACACTAGTCTTTATTAGAAACTATTACTTACTTCTCCATCTTCGTTTCTCTTAATATCAACCTGGTATTTGTTCTCAAAAGCGGCCTCCTTCACTACTTCAGTGCAAATTCTGTTCATTCGACGCTTAAATTCTCGATCACTTTCCCCAACTCTTCTCTCGAACTTCGGTATATTTTTCTCAGGTTTGCCATTGTGCGAATTATTTTCTTTTCCTTTTTTTATTTTATTTTTATTTTTCTTATCGTACTGACCTTCTTTAGTTTTATTTTTAAGTTCAATTAATCTTGAAAGTGTACTCGGTATTTGTTGTTCGTCAACATTAGTTGGCGCTGTGTTTACCTTGTCTTTTATTCTAAAAAAAATTAATGAACAATGGTTTTAGTATGGTATTTATTAATTATTTTATTTCAAAAGTATAAAATTTAGCAAACATGGCAGAATTAATGGAGGATATACAACTAAAATACTTTGATAGTTTTGCCATTTCCGGCTTTACCGAAAGTAATTTCACCTTTAAATTAATTTAAATAGACCAGCCTATTTAAATTATTATCCAAATTTAGAAAATCAAAAATAAGTAAGTACAGACAAATAAGACAAAAAATTAAAATTAAAATAAAACATTTATATGATGATCATTTAAATAGAGTAGATGCAGGTTTATTTAGGGATCCCAGGTTTTTCTGGTCCTATGTTGGTAATCAAAAAAAAGAGTCTGATTTTCGATCTCAGGTCTCTTATAAGGATATGTCCATATCTGGCACAAAAAATATTGCTAATATCTTTGCAACATATTTTGGTTCAGTTTTTAAAAATGAACTACCTGTGCAGCAGTGTAAAGTTCTTTCCAAATCATACTTTTTTAAAAGGAAATTTTCTGCAGAAGAAGTTAGGGATTCCATTAAAAAACTTAAAGGGAACTGATCTATTGGTCCTGATGGTCTGCCTGGTTATATAATAAAGGGCTGTGGTGATTTTTTGTTACCACCTTTTTTATTTATTTTTAACCTTAGCCTACAGACATTAACTTATCTTGATGAGTGGCGTATCAAGTATGAGGTGATAGATTATATGCTGAAGTCATCATATAATCTATGTGTCTAAGGTATCTAATCTATCTGTCTAAGGTTCTTGTCACAGCCTGAACAGCCTGAAATGAACACAAATGGCAGTGCTTCAAATATAATTAGAGCCCTGAACTTGCCTCTAGGTGACAAGAACATTTTAGAAAGCTACAGGGTTAATAAAAATGAAGACGGTCCAATCTTTGTAAAGTTGCATAGCATACAAGACAAAAGGGATATTTTAAAGGCAATTAAATAAATGAAAGGCCTTACAACCAAAAAATGTAACTTAACTGGTCCTGATCGCAAGCTGTACATCAATGAAGACCTCCCCGTTCTTAAAAGGAACCTTTTTCGAAAAGCCAGAGAAATTCAGAAAGTTAAAGGTTACCGGGCTGCAATTTGTGTGAATGGAATAATTTATCTGAAAAAGACAGACAAAAATAAGGAGAGAAGAGGACCTTACCCAAACTTAAGTAAAAAGTAGATATAGGCTTACTTAGTACATAAGAAATTAAAACTTTTTACATTCACTGATCTTAATAGTATATTGGATAATTATAAACAAAGCTCTAGAGTTACTTATACCTGTGCTAGTTTGTTACAAATAAATTATTTTGATAATCATCTATATCATGTAAACATAATGCATGTAAACATAAGAAGCGCTTACAAAAATTTTGATCAGTTTCTTGTCTTTTTGGAATCAATAGATAAATCTTTTGATATTTTTGTTATGTCTAAAACTCACAACATATACTCTAAGAGTGATTTTAACATACCTGGGTATGCAGTGTTTTTCAATGAGAGTGATGTGATGGATGTCTTGTTTATGTTAAAAATGAATATTTTACTGAATCTTGGGTAATAGTTGATAGTCTAAAGATTCTTAAGGTCTCACTGAAAAAGAACTGCAAAAATGTAAATGTTTTAGCTACATATAGAACGTTTTCTCTATCACCAGAAAATTATCTTGAGAGTTTGACCAGAATACTTAAATCTCTAAAGTTAGATCAAAACAGCATAAATGTATGGGTTGGGGACATGAATATCGACTTATTAGCTACTGAGTCTGATATAACAAATAACTATCTTACAGTACTTCAGGGAAATGGTTTTGGAAGTATAATAAATAACATAACAAGAAAATCTGAGCATACAGGCACATGTCTAGACCATTGTTTTATTAAATGTCAAAGCGAATTATTTGAAAATATTAATTCTGTTATTTTGGAGAACGATCTTACAGATTACTATCCTATTCTTATTAATATACCACTGAACAATGAAAAGAAAGACTTTCCACACAAAAATTATATTATCAACACTATTAATTATGAAAATCTTTCCGATCAGTTAAATAATGAGAACTGGGATGATATTATGAGGGAGACAGACATTGACATAGCTATGAATATCTTTATAGATAAACTAAAAGTTATGATTTCTAAGTCCACCCTTACTAAAAGAATTAAAAGTAAAAATAGGAAATTGAAATCTTGGATTACTAGTGGTCTCTTAATATCAATTAGAAATAGAAATAAATTGATAAAAGAATGCACACACAATCAAAATAATATTATGCTAGTCAATCGATACAAAACCTGCAGAAATATATTAAGTAAATTAATAAAAAATGCTAAATATCTTTTTTATAAAACATTATTAGCACAGGAAAATGCTCATGACTCCGGAAAGTTGTGGAAGGTGATCAAGGAAGCCACAAATGATCAGGGTAATAGATCGGTAATTAATTCTATAAAAAATGACCTAAATGTAGAAATAACCAATAAAAAGGAAATTGCAAACGAATTTAATTCTTACTTTTGTAGTATTGCAAAAAGACTGGCTGAACAAATGCAACATAATGATCATGAGATGAACTGGAGGGAGGAGAGAGGGACGTATTAATTCTTTCTGAGCCCTGCATCAAATGAGGATATAATAGAAGCAATATTAAGTTTAAATAAAGGGGTGAAGCGTGGTGAGGACAATATTTCCTCTGATATAATTAAATGAAACTATAACTCACTAATTAAACCACTGAAACATCTAGTTAACCTCATCTTTAATACAGGTGTTTTCCCTGAGATTTTAAAAACAACTATTATAATTCCATTACATAAGCAGGGGGATAAAAAATCGGTATCATATAGACCAATAGCATTGACTAGCAGTTTAAGCAAAATAGTTGAAAAATGTCTCAAGGCAAAAATATTGAAATTTCTAGAAAAATACAACCTTCTTCATGAAAACCAATTTGCCTTTAGAGAGTGCCTAAGTACAGAGAACGCATTAGTAAGAGCTACAGAAAGAATTATGAGATGTTTAGATGGAGGAAAAAAGGTAGTGGGTATCTTTCTAGATTTAAAGAAGGCCTTCGATACTGTGTCACACCAAATTCCTCTGAAGCGTCTAGAACAAATTGAATTCAAGGTACGACTAACAAATTAATAGAATCCTATTTAAAAGAGAGAAAACAAAATAAAACTATTCTAGATCAAGAAAGTGACAGCCTTCGAATGAAGTTTGGTGTACCACAAGGAACAGTTCTCTCACCCCTTTTGTTTATTATATATATTAACGGAATTATGAAGCTGTTAGACAATAATGCTATATTCTGCTTTGCTGATGACACAGCAATTATTTTAAGTGGCAATAGTTGGAATGAGGTAAAGATGAGAGCCGAATCAGCTCTACAGAAAATTAAAATGTGGCTAAACAATAGTCTTCTTTCATTGAACATAGAAAAAACTAAATTTATGACCTTCTCCCTCTCTATTCATTTCTTGCCTGACTTTCAAGAGCTGAAAATGCATGATTCTTTGTGTAGTAATGGATTAAACTGTAATTGTGAACAATCAATTTCTAGAAAACCTTCGTTGAAGTATCTTGGTGTAATCCTTGATGAAAACCTTACTTGGAAGGAGCATATAAACTATGTTACAAATAAAATCAGAAAATTGATCTAGATTTTGATCTTAACATTCAAAACCTTAAAAACTGTTTACTATGCTCTTGCTGAATCTATTTTGAACTATGGCTTCGTATTATGGGGGAATGCTGGCTCATCAATACTCTCTAAGCCGCAAGTTATATCATGTACAAAAATGGATTCTAAAGATAATGCTCCACAAAAAGAGAACATATCCAAGAAATCTAGTATTTAAAGAGAGTAATGTGCTAAATATAAATCAACTATATGTTAAATCAGTAATTACATTTATGCTACAAACCAAAAATTTCAGAGATGATATAACGCATGGTCTAAACACTAGAAATTTATCACAAGGAAATGTACAACTAGAAAATCCAAAATACACTAGATGTAGAAACCACATTTATTGTGTTAGTCCAAAAATATTTGCAAAAGTATTCTAAAGCTAAGTCAGAAATAACCAAATGGATTATTATTAGTAATTATAGAATTTCCTATCCGATCTGAATTAGTCTGCCATTCTTGTTGGAATATTTTGTTTTTCTTTAGTTTTAATTTATATTGGTAGGGTGTATTAATGGGATAAAGTATAAATTTATATTCTTGTAATATGACCTCTTTATTTATATTGATGTGAGTGCACACACAATATTTTTATATATCATTGTGCACTGGATTTAGCAGTAAAAAACTTGTTTTATTTTTGTTTGAGGTTTAATAGTTTACGAATTTTGTAATTTAAGTTTCCGAAATGTATGTATTTTTGTATCTGCCAAAAAAAAAATAAAAAAATAAAATATATCCGAATACCAACATGGATTTTTGCCTAATAAATGAACATTAACTAATTTGATTACATCTTGTCAATTTGTTCACAATGCTTTGAATAATAAAAAACAGGTTAATGTCATATACACCGACATGGAGAAAGCATTTGATAAGATTCAACATTTCATAATAATAACATCTCTTTATGAAAATAATGTAAATTTAATTCAGTTAATTTCTTCTTATTTAGAAAATAGACAACAGTATGTAGAGATTAAGGGCGCCAGGTCTGATGTTTACACTAGTACCTCAGGAGTTCCCCAAGGTCCCAATTTAGGACCTTTGTTATTTCTGGTTTCCATAAATAAAATTGCTTCTATTTCTAATGATTCACAAAAACTACTTTTTGCAGATGATTTTCAGATTTACATGGAAGTTACCTCTCTAGGTAATTGCATCTCTCTGCAGAATGATTTAGATAGGGTTGTTGATTGGTGTAATGCAAACTCATTTCATTTCAATAAAAAAAAATTTTCAGCAATGTCGCGGACACTTAACAAAATTATCATTAATTGTAGTTACAATATTAGCCAGAATAGTAGCCAGCTTGAACATTCCAGCAATGAAAATGATTTAGGTGTAATTGTTAACTGTAATTTAGCTTTTACCGATCACATTGTTAACACAGTTAATGAGGCACACAAAATAATGGGTTTCGTTATTAGAACTACCAAATACTTTAATGTTGAGTGTTGTTTAAAACTGTTTGACAGTCTGGTTTTACTCAGGTTAGAATATGGAAGCATAATTTGGTCTACACAATATGACGTCTGGATTAAAACCATCGAGCATGTACACCGCAAATTTTTAAAATCTGTTTTTTAAGAGATTTGGATATCATCCCAAACAAGGTTATAATCATAATCTGAAAATATTTAACAGATTCTCCCTAGAAAATCGACGCATTAAAACATCCCTAGTGTACATTTATAAAATTTTGACAAATAAGATTGATGCTCCTCAAATTATGGCAATGCTGCCATTCTTCATAAATGTTGGTAATACCAGGCAAAGAAAAATTTTTCATCTTGATTGTCCAAATATATACAAGAACTCACCAATATATAGAATGTGTGATTATTTTAATATTTATGCCTCTGACCTTGATATTGCTATTACAGATTTAAGACATTTTACAGAAATTATTGACATTAGACTTTTTGCTTCTCAGTCTCAGGCCTGATATGTGATAATATAAATACAAGTAAATTTAATAAACATCGGCAATAGATATATAATGCCCCCAGCCCTCAAGAGCGAATACGCTGTGCGAGGACTTGCTGGTATTTTTTTTCGCCTTAATATAAACCTAAATTGCAAAACAAAACAAACAATCTAAACTATAAATCTGTTGCAATTGCAATGCTATTTGCAACGCATAAAAATTGATTAAAACTCATAAAACTAATCAAAACAAAAAAAATCAAACAATTTAACAAAACATTTTTATAACAGGTTTACCAAACTAAAGACCTACTGTATTTTGTAGTCCTTTGAAAAACTGTTATTACCGTTCTGCACCAAAGCAAGACACAGATCAAGATTAAAATTAAAGGACCATATAAGTGAACATGTTAATTTCTAATATTTACCAAACCATCAATAAGTTGTCTATTTTGAAGAATAATAAATTTTTTAATCCTAATTTTAACCAATCCCAATGAGTTGCTACCTAGAATAACACCTCTCATTTCTACTGGTAAAAAATTATAACATCTGGCAAGAAGATAAGTAAAACAATGTTGCCCTATTGTCTTCCTAGCTCTACTGGTTTGTGAGGAATTCTGTTGACGATTTCTTGTATTATACTGAAATGAAATGTTTGACTTATATTTGTGTAAATATGTTAAAATATTATAAAAAAATATTTGATGAATATCGAAAATTTTTGTTTCACTGTACAGTAGATCTGAGGAATATAGTCTAGGTTTTTTATAAATAATTTTAATGATACTCTTCTGCAATGTATATATATATATATATATATATATATATTTTTTTTTTTAATATATATTTTTTTTCTAAATGTGGGTAGTTGTAAATACTTAAATATATTATAGATAATAAGAAATATTTTAAACTTTTTATTAGGTGCATTGTACATTTATATGCTAATATTATAATTGGATTTCATTTTAGAGTACCTAGTAAGTACATATTATAGGTGGTATCTGTAATTGGCCTCTATGGCTATTGATACTGTAATTCAATAAATAAATATAAACAAGATACATAATATAAATAGCTTTAACCCTAAAACTGTCACAAGAACTATCGAAAACATTAATTTATATATTTTTGAAAATTTAATTAAGTGAGTCAATTGACGGAGTGTGTTCGATATCGATAGAGAAGAAGGCATGTAAGTTTTCTGAGATTGTATCAAATATTATAAAAAATTGTACCAAACAGAAAGTAATTATTTTTAAAGAAAATAAACAACTAAAAGTATGGATAATGAATGACATAATAAACTCGATAAAAACAAGGAACTCAATGAAAAAGAAACTACTTTTGAGATACAATCCACACTATGAAACTTTATATAAAAATTATAGAAATACTCTCAATACGGTAATTATGAATACTAAACGTAAATACTTAAAATAATAATTACTTAAAAGTACAATAAATGATAACCCTACAATTTTTTATAAAATTTTTTTTAGAAAATTAAACTTTAAACTTGGAATCTTCAATTTTGACATAATTAAACCTACAATATGTCCAAACTAGCAAGTAATATATGGTCCATCAAAGTCTGACAAAGATTTTAAAATTAGTGTACAGTGTCACTCTATCAAATGTTTTCTCCTATCTGTCTAGATATAACCCTGAAATTTTCTATTGATAGCTTTAGGAACATACTGACAGAGAAAAACAAACCACCGAGAAAGGACAAAGCCGGGACCGATTTTTCTTGCGCATGTGCGAGCTTATTTGGTATACCTGTCTTATTGCCGGTCCCCTGCCAGCCGTCGCTTAGTCCGGTAATATTCGACGCCTAGTTCAGTCTAGTCAAGTGTTGCCTGAATTTTTCTCTGTGTTTATTTTTTTGTGTGTTGTCATTGTGCTCTTTATTTTATTAAAATTTATAATATGCCTTATACCTGTGCTTTTCGTGGATGTCATTCAAAGACAGGGTGTGGTGTTTCTTTTTTTGCTTTTCCGCAGGAAGAAGATCGGTAAGTTCAACTTTTCTTTTAATTTATTTATTTATTCATGCCAAAAAGTATAAAGCTTTTACACAAGTCAGTCAAAAATATAACTCCAAATAGAAGTATTGAACTGTAAAATTCGTTTTACCTAAGAACATAAATAAAACACATATAAGCCTAAAAAGTAATGCTTAAGAACACTTAACACTAAAAGTCAAGAGACCCAGCCTATGCAATAGCACTGAAATTTGAGCTCAGGAATTCCTCAAATGAATAAAAAGCATTGGTGACTAAAAAATGTTTTACCTTAGTCTTATAAGCATTAAGAGGCAAATCCCTAACGGCAGGACATTAAAGAACTTATTTCCATAATAAGACACGCCATTACGGGTACGCTCGAGTCTCCTAAATGGTGCCACCAAGGAGCCGCTATTTCTGGTGTCATGACTGTGAGTGCTGGCATGAGTCGCAAACCTGGGTAGGTTTTCCCTAATGAACACAAGGCACAGAAGTATGAAGGCGCTTGGTAAGGTGAGAACTCTCAGAAGCCTGAAGTGGACCCTACAACAATCCCTGTATCCAATCTGCGCAATCACTCGCAGACATCGACGTTGCAATGCAAAAATCCTGGGCATATGCGCTGAATGACCCCAGTTTAGTAAGTTATACGTCATTAGAGAGTGAAAATATCCAAAGTAAGCTGTCCTGAGAGTACCTGCGGAGACAGACCCAGACAAATTGCGAATCAGGAAAGTACACCTTGATAATTTGGTTGACAATTCATCTATGTGACCTTGCCACGTCAAACCACTATCCAATCTAACACCCAGAAAATCCACAGACACACCTAAAGATTGTTGCTGGGAATCAACGTCCCGAAGGGAAAAAATTATATTTTGAGTTTTGGACTCATTTAAGCACAATCTATTGGAAACGGCCCAGTCTCTAAACTGAGAACAAGATTCTTGAGCCTTGAGTGAAATGTTTGCGCAACTCCTATCAGTACACAGGGATGTAGCATCATCAGCATACAAATAGAAAGTGCAATCAGGGTGACAAGTTGGTAGGTCATTAACAAATATAAGAAACAGGATAGGCCCGAGAACAGATCCCTGAGGCACTCCATGCTCAATCGACAAACTCTGAGACCTACATCTCCCAAAACAAACAAACTGACTTCGGTCACTCAAGTAGGACTGTAGCAGTGACAGACTTCTCGAACAAAATTTGTAGTGGTTGAGCTTTTGAAGAAGAATATTATGCTCCACGCAATCAAAAGCCCTAGATAAATCGTAAAATGAGGCTTGAGTACAGAGCACTTTCAAATCCGTCAAGCACCACGTCACACAGGTTCTGGACCGCACCAGTGGTGGAGTGTTTCTTACTAAACCCATGTTGGTTCACATAAAATAAAGAGTTTTGTTCAAAATACTCCTCTATTTGAGTCTTGAGTAAAGACTCAAAAATCTTTCCAATGATAGGCACCAGAGAAATGGGATGGTAGTTTTCAACATCAACTTTTGAACCCTTTTTGTGAATAGGAATGACCTTAGCAATTTTAAGACAGGATGGAAATGTGCCCTCAAAGATAGCCAGGTTGATTAGTTTGGTCAGGGGAACAATAATTAAATTCTTAATAGTCTTTATGAGTCTGATATTCAAATCATATGGATCATTGCTTGCACTATTCTTCATGCCATCAATCACCTGGCGGACCTGGATGAAAGTAACTTCGGCAAAGGAAAAGCCGGGTCCGCAAGGGCCAGTCGAATAAGCTAAAGGATTTTTGGGAGGCAGAGGAAGAGTCTCTTTTAGTTTGGCAGGAACATTCACGAAAGATTCATTAAAATGGCTGGCATTAATATCACTCGGCTCCGATTCCTTTACGCTAGGGTTCAGAGCTGTAATTACCCTCCACATTGCCCGGACAGGGTTACTTGACTGGCTAATGAAGTTGTCATTGACCTTTCTCCTCCTTGTCTGAATTTCAAGCCGGTATTTGATACGGTAGGTGCGGATAGTACCACTTGATATCAAATTGGGGTATTATTGACTAGCCCGTCTTAAGAAACAGAGCCGTTCTCTCATCTCCCTGAGAGACTCATCAAACCACTTAGAAGCAGCTGAGCGCCTGGCGGTATTCGCTGATTTTGACTTCAGTGGAAAACACATTAAATAAGCCTCTCTCAGAGATTTAACAAAAGAATTAAAAGAGATATCAACATCACTGGTATTGCCTATGAAGTCCCAATCAAAGTTCTCCACTGCATTATAAAAATTTAACAACCCCCAATCTGTTATAGGGCGGTAACATATACGAACAGCGTCACCTCGAACGGGGATGCTCTGTTTAAATTGAAACACAATTCCCAAGTGATCAGACAATGATGGATCACAAATATTAGCATTACAATTGGAACTGGAGACAGTTGTAAAAATATTATCCAGACAATTCGAACCCCTCGTAGCACCTCTAGCAATTGGATAAAGCCCAAAGCAAGAAAACAAATCAACAACCCTCCTCAACTGTGTCTGGTTTAGATTAAACTTAACATTAAAGTCACCAGTGATGACATATTTTTTGTTAATTGTTAAGCTAGCAAGAAAACCCTCCAGACAACTGAGAAAGTTGTCGAGATCGCCCAGTGGAGATCTATAGATAGTAAATATGAGAAACTCACCATGTTGTATCCCCGCAATCTCAAAATCCACCTCACATGCTACTCCTTGAGGCAGAATACTGACAGACTCACAATTTAATCCATCACGCACATATATGCATACCCCGCCATGGTTTCTGTTTATCCTACAAAATTTGGAAACAAGACTAAATCCGTGTATATGGGTTACACCAATTTCCGCCTCAGACAGCCAGTGCTCATTGAAACAAAGGATATTAATATTGAGGTTCGATTCTAGGTATGCCTCAAGCTCTGGGACTTTAGAACGTAGAGATTGAATATTAAGATGAAGTATAACATTAAAATTAAAATTATAAAGTTCACTAGCATGCATTACTTTCTTTTGTTGTAATGTTGGCACTTTCGTTGTTTCCACTCAAAATAAGTTGTTTATTTTTTTGTTTTTTGTAATTACAGTAATTCATTATTTATTTTTTATTAAATTTGTAATTACAGTAATTAGAGGTATTTACCTATGCAGTAATTAAAAAAAAATACATAAATTTAGCTTTTGAATTAAACATGTAATTTTATGACTTTCAGTGCCAAGTTATGGCTGGCAGCTTGCTATAGAACAGACTTGTTTTCGATACCTAGAGAACAACTTACCAGGAACTATAAGCTCTGTGAGTACCATTTTGATAAGAAGTTTTATAGTGCAGGGCCCTCAAGAAAGCGTTTGTTACCTAACGCTTTACCAACATTATTTCCTAAGCCCACAAAAAGGACTCGTGAAGGTGAATAGCTTGAGGATGGACCGCCAAAAAAAGTCTCAAAGGAAAAGGACATAAACATTCTATCAGGTTAACTTTTGATGGGTTAACTTAACTATAATTTTTAACTACTAACTAATATTAATTTTATGCTTGAAACCGTATTTTGCACAAAAAAATTTATTCTGTATCTATATTTCTTCTTTTTAGATATTTTAATACAGCCTGCAGTTATATAATTGTAATTTTGAGAAAATGTGCATAAACCAGGGAATATCTAACAATTTATTTAACATAATGAAAACTATCAATTATGAACACCCTTGTGCACATTTTCCAGAAACCTTTATCTTAAAATTATTTATAAGGTTGAAAATATTTTACACCATTAAATATAATAATAGGGTCTTAAAAACAAATAAAGATAAAAATGTTCAAAAACTAAAAATTTTGCGGAATGTATAAATGTACCTAGGTTTAATTTAATTATTGCCAATGCATTTTTGTGTTTCATTATACAATGGGCCAATATTATTTCCTCAAAAAATAAAAGTTTGTTTAGAAGATTTTTTGTTTTCCATTATTTATCCTAAATGGTAATTTTTATAGTTGGCACTATACCAGGTGACACAGGAAAAAGGGAACATGCAATAACTTTTTTATTTTTCAAGATAAACAAATGAAATTTGGTATGTCAATAGAATGGTTATAAAGGCATATTTTGACGTATTCAATTGTTTTTTTTATCACTTCCGGTTGAACCGGAAATGACACGAACTTTCTTATTTTAAATGGGACACCCAGTATATTTTTTCGTACATTTGTTTATCTTGAAAAATAAAAAAGTTGTTGCGTGTTCCCTTTTTCCTGTGTCACCCGGTATAGTTTAGGTATACCTATAACTTAACTATACCAACAGTAAAATAATGTAATAGTTTTGATTTCAAATTCCCAATAAAATTTTTAATCTATTAATTGTCATATTTCTCTCCGTGTACAGAACTATTAAATTGGCAAAACAATTTTTCTCCGTTACTTTATATGTAGCGCCAGTCATTTAAGCCCGCTCAAGGGCACCAAAATTGCACACCAGAAAATTAACAGTAAATGCGGGTTTTGTCGCTTCTCGGTGATTTGTTTTTCTCTGATACTGAGGTAAGATTTGTAAAACATGATTTTTTTTGGCAAGAACTGATGTTGACAGAAAGTAATATGACCAGATAGTTCATCAAACAGGTGCTCAAAGATAACTAATTTAAAGACTAGAAATAGAGAAATAGAAATTATACACATTTTAAGTCTTTTCCTATAATTTTAGGTGCAAGTTTCATAAAAGTTGGTAAATTAAACCCTTTCCAAAAAACAAAAATTAGGCGCTTTATACCATGCATATATTTGCATTTTGTTTGCTATTTTTAGTAGGATCACCCTCTGAAATATCTACATGACATTAATTAACACCCAGTATAAAACTTACTTGGCAAATCGTTCTGCTCGCTGTTTTTCAATATCTTTTACGCCTCTGTGTTTTCTTCCCGGTATTTTTCGCCCCATTTTTGTTGGTTAGTATTTCTTGGTGAATACTTAAAACACTGCCTTTTCTCAGTGCCACTAATTAAATTCCTTGAATTGCAGCAAGAACGTCCGTTTCTTCCGACTGTTCAGATTGAAAAGAACGAAAATAAGAATAAGAATATTCGTTATTCACCCAAAAATTTGATCAAGTAGGCTCTGCTATCCTGAAAGCAAAATTCAAAACAATATTTCTAACCTCTAATGTATGTGAAACTAGCGTCCGATTGATTACCACGTTCGAGAACGCAGCATAGGCCAGTTGTCAGCAACTTAAGGTCCGGACACACATAACCGCAACGAGAACGATCCGTGAGTCGGCCGTGTCACGGACGATTTCTCAGATCACACTTGACCGATAGACGGCCGTGTTTTGTGTTACTAGCGTGTTAACAAGACTCATAGTGTATGGTTGATGCGCTTTTTAACTTACATTATTATAATATACCGGGTAGTGCGTCGCCGAACGGAACATCCCATGTAAATTTTAAGGGGGTTAATTATTGGCTTCCCTGTACATTTTACAGAAAAAATGTTAGATAACTTTTTGAAGAGACCAATCTGGCAAACCCTCGTGCAAAGTTTCAAAAAATTTTAATAAGCGAGTCTTCAATTATTTAGTTAAATGTAATTGCAAAATTATCAAATCTGACGTACAGCCGAATACAAGAAATGTTTTTTTTTCGTTTTATCAATCTCACAACCATACAGTCAAAGTAAGACACGTTAACATTACCTTTTTATCTAAACTTTTATTTAATATAACGATGAAGTTAAACCAATACCAATTATTATTATTAATTATTAAAAAAATAATTTTATCATACTTAGAATTTAATTAAACCAATAGCAGTATCTGAAATATTTTCAGATACTGCTATTGGTTATCTATAGTTGGATACGGTTTGCTGGCACGGAAGCTGGCTTTGGCTGGATTTCATCCTTGTCTGGTGGAGTTCTTCATCTCATATCTGACTGGCAGGCTTCAGTATGATTGATGATGTATTGAATTTAATGGTTCTGTTCGATCTATTTATTAATGATTTAGTTGATTGTATGGAGAGTTTCTGTCTTTTATTCGCTGATGATCTGAAGTTGTTTCGTATCATTCGTACTATGCTGGACTGCCTGAAGCTGCAAGAGGACATGAATAGGGTCTTTACCTAAAACTACCTAAACTACCCCTAAACTGTGACAAATGTAAAAAAATGACAATTTCCATTCTTCATGAAGAGATTTTATACCCATATATATTGAGTGGTTCTCAGTTGCTAGACTGTTCTTCAGTGAAGGATTTGGGCATTGAAGTAGATAAGAGGCTCCCATTCAACCAGCATGTAGCACAGGTCACTGGTTCAGCCTTAAAATCCCTCGGGTTTATAGTAAGGTCCACTTCTCAATTTAAGAATATATCCAGCTTGACTGTATTGTACAATTCATTAGTAAAGTCTAAATTAATGTATGGCTATATGTTGTGGTTCCCCATCTATGATGTTCATGTTAACAGACTGGAGTATGTACAGCGCAGATTCTTAAAGTTACTTTCTGTTAAGTTGGATGGAGTATATCCAGTAAGAGGTGTGGAACAGGAGTACCCGCTGAATAGATTCAACTATTTGTCACTAAAGCAAAATACAATTTTCTCTAGTCAGATATTTTTATATAAACTTTGCAATAATAAAATTGATTGTTCTGAGCTCTTAGAGAGGCTACCTCTATTTGTTCCCCCTGCCAATACAAGGAGGCACCATATATTTTATCCCTCTCTTAACTTAACAAATATGTCCAGCAAAGCTCCACTGTGCCATGCTTGTACATGGTATAATCAGATTAATGCTATAGACGTCGACATCTTTAGCAGCACTGAATATGTTTTTAAAAAAAGGATGTGTTCCTCTCTTAATTTGAATGATTCCTGATTATTTTTCTGTGATTGTTATCATTTGGTTAGTGTGTCTTATATTCTTACAATTATGCTATTGTTTTAAATTTTAAATTTTGTTATCACTCTATATTGGATCTTATATTATTTTTTTATATTATTTTTTTTTGTACTACTTATTTAAGGTGCTTATAACTTGTACTGTTTTAATTTTAATTATTTCGATTGTCTTGTAATTGGGAATTTCCTGTTGGACAATAAACTATTTGAATTTGAATTTGAATTTTCAATTTATTTTCCCATCAAGCCTATCTGGTCCATTTCAACCATTAAACCTATTGTTAGTAAATTCGAGTCCAAAGACATTGCAATAAATAATTGTAAATCTTTAACTCAGAAGATCGAAAATAGATCCGACAAAAGAGAGAACAGAACTCTTAATATTTTACTAAGTGTGGAAGAATAAAATACAATAACTTTTTTAAAAATAATAGAGAATTACATTTTTTTTTAAAATTCTTTATTTGTATAACTTTAAATTTACATCACTATTTTATTTAATTCTCTAAACAGTGCTTTAAGCTCTGGCTTCGAGAATATTAACTTAAGAAATATACAGTGTTGGATTGTTATACACTTTCTACTATACATCTAAATACATTTTAATTTTTTTTAAAAACAACGTATAAACTTGGATTTCCTTATTGTTTTCAGGAACTTTATTATATGTGTCACTAGCTTGTGCGATTGGATTGTGTAAACCTATGTTTGTCCTTACGGTAAAATTATGGATATTACCTTGAGCCCTAGTATTATAACTATGAATATGAATTGAGTGTACAATATTTACATTAGATTTTTGTTGTTTAGTAAGAATTTTTTTAATTAGTTTAATTTGTATAGAGTTTCGGGATCCCCAATTCTTCATATAAAGCTTCGGTATTAGTAAACCTATCATAGTTATATAATGCTTTTAGAATTTTATTTTGTGTTATTTGGATAGTATTAAAATTTGTTTTTGCACATGTCCCCCATATCGGCAGTAGATATCTGAGGTGAGATAAAAAGAAGGCATTGTAGATATTATTTTTGGTTTTTGCACTTAGGTAATTTCTACACTTGTAGAGTTCAGGAGTCATTGCTGTGAGCTTGTTGGAAATATGCGTAATATGTTCAGACCAATTTAATTGATTATCAATAATTAAACCTAAATATTTTATACTTTTTACTTCATCAATTTCTAAATGAATTTCTATATTCAGGTCTGATATGTGTTTATTTTTTTGTTTATATGTCATAAATTTCGTCTTCTCTATATTTATTTTTAATTTATTGTAAAGCAGCCAGTCAAAATAAGTTATTAAATCTCTATTGATTTCTCTAACCAACGATTCCTCTTCCTCCCCATTGTACACTAAAACCGTGTCGTCAGCAAAAGCACAATAACGGGCTCTGAGGTTTGCACGTCTTAGGCTTAGCACATAAATTGAGTATAGCAGTGGCCCAAGCACAGAGCCCTGGGGCACTCCATACTCAGTGCAAAGAACTGAACTCTGGATACCATTAACTTCCACATATTGCCCTCTTCCCGTTAAGTACGACGTAACTAAATTTTTCATATTGTTTTTAAAGCCCAAGTTGTCTAATTTACGTAAAAGTATATCGATGCTGACCACGTCAAATGCCTCTTGCAGGTGCACAAATACTGCAACCACAATAAGTTTTTCATCCAGAGCTGCCGATATGTGGTCCATTAAATCTGTGATTGCGCTGAGTGTGCTACTATTTTTAATAAAACCACACTGAAACCGATCAAATCCGACATGTTTTTAAATAAAATCTATCATTCTTTTCTTTATTACAGTTTCTACAATTTTTGAGAATACACCTATGACAGTTATTGGTCTGTAGTTGTTCATTAAGTCTTTTTTGCCGGTTTTAAAGATTGGGGTAACCCTACTTAATTTCAGTTTTCAGGCATTTTTTCTGATGTTAATTTTTAAGTTCCTCAGAAAAAATGCCGTTTGTTAAAATATTATTTATTAAAGCAGTGTAAAATATGGTCCTTTAAATTTTGTACATCTCGAACTGTCACACCATCTTGCCCTGGGGCAGAATTTATTTTTAGCTCAGTTATGATTTTGCTAACTTCTTGCTTGCTTGCTAACTCTAAATCTAAAGTTGTTTGGCAAACTACATCATTGAAAATTTCATATCTCGGTCTAGTACGACTCTCACCCTCGAGCTTTTTAAATTTTTTATTTTATTATTTACACTATTTTAACAACCTAAAATTATTTTTTATATTTTCGTCATGTGGTTTTTTTATTTTATTTTTGTATAAAGAATCCCTTTGTTTGATCATTTCCAATATTTCCCCGTTTATCCACTCATTATTACCCCTTAATTTAATTATTTTGGAAATTTCACATTTATTTTTACAAGATTGTATTAAAGCAGTTAAATCTTGAAACGATGTAATATTTTGACTAGCTGTTCTTAGATGTTCACCAAAGACCTGATTAAATATTTTTTGCTCCGGTACTTTAACTTCTTTTGATAATTTAGGTTTGTATTTTTTTACGTTCTCTTTAATATTGAATGACAGAAGCCGATGATCTGATAATGATATATCTCTAACATTAATGGGCCCACATTCGCCAATGCTATGACTGGATATAACATATCTACGCGTTACTCGCGTAGCCATGACTTCACTAACCTGATTAACTATTTTATAGTTGTTAAATGTAACCAAATTCTTATAATTAATAGTAAGATTAGAGCCATTATCTAATAAATTTATATTAATATCTCCTATAACTATATGTTTCTTAGGGCATTTTTTAAGATAGTCATAAAAAAACTCCAGAAAATCGTTACCTGGATATGATGGTGGTTTGTATATTGCACTTAACTTTATTTTATTTTCTCCCATCGTTACACCCAAAATTTTAATAACATCATGAGGCCTTTCTAGTTTTTTAGTTGTTCCATATTTTGCACCAAAATTACCTTACTGTTATCATCCTTTCGAAGTAAGATATTACCGTTTCCAATCCAACAGTACTTAAAACCCTTCTCCTTTTTAGTAATTTCTAGCCGCCTTTGTTAATTCAAGATTAGTTTTGGTAAGGTCATAAGATATAAATATTTTTTGATTTTCACTAAAGTTTAGTTCTTTCGTAGTAAGTGTAAATTTTTTTTTGATTTAAGCATCTGTTGTTTCGTTTTTTCCTGTTCAAATTGCACTTTTATAGGTCTATTTTTGTTTGACTCTTCCCCTATCCTAAAAGCACAAAATTTCGCTTCCCCTTGTACATCCAATTTTTTTGCTATTATGTTTATAGTTTCAGTTAAGTTTTCATTAGGTTTGTACGGTACACCCTGGATTATTAAGTTATTCTTCAGGCTAAGCTGTTCTTGTTTATTTAACTGATCTTTTATTTGTGAAATTTCCTCCTGTAGATGTCCATTAATTTCGATCTGCTCGTTCTATTTTTGAATTAGGGAATCGTGTTTTTTGTCCATAATGTTTAGTTTTTTTATCAGGTCCGTAAGGGTAATATCAGTTCTCTCATCATCTTCTACGCATGAATCACAAATCCAAGGCTGTGTGGATTTACTTACTTGTTGATATGCCCTTACCGACAATTCAATACACACCCGATGCTTCCAATTTTAGTAACATTTCTCACAAAAAAGACCATCCTGCGTATCAAGCACTTTCTTTCTGCACTTATTACAAGTTGTGCACTCTGTTTTCGGCATTCGATAGTGATAAGAGATTGGATGCCGGTATCGGGTTACTGCACCAAATATATACAATGGAAGTCTATTTTCACTGAACTGGTTAAATTCAGGCTTATTTTTTAGTCTACACGTGTATTTTAAAGTCCGTAATAAAAACTGATGTGATTTTTTAATATTAAAACTCACTTAAAACGGTGAAAAACCCCAAAATTTACTCCAAAGTAAAATGCGATAACAGCGAACAACACTGCGCAGTTGCAACATCAATTAATCAAATGTTCAATCAAACCCCCATTAACAGCTAAACAATATCCTAACCGATCATAAAATTCATTTCTAACGTTACTAAGTTGATATTGGGAAATTTTACTACACATAAAAAAGGGTCCAATGATAGGGTGTCCGATAATTCCCAAGAATACATTTGTTTTTTTGTGATATTGTGTCCGAGTATGAACAAAGCGATCTTCATTTTCTTGGCTCCAATACCGGCAATTTTGAATATTTGGTTCATTGTTGAGGGTAAATGTACATTCATCGGTAAAACAAATATTTCTTAAAAAATTCCTACCATTATTTGCTCTTTCCATCATTTCAAAACAAAATGCCATTCTTCGCTCTTCATCTCCTTCCTGCAGCTCTTGATGTTTTTCGAATTTATAAGTGCGCATAAAATAATATATATAATAATTTTTAAGTGCGCAATACCGTTGTATGATGTTTATTTACCTCTTGCCCAAGAACCCTCGTACTAACCATCTTGTTTTCCTCCACACTCAGTAGAATATTAAGATCTCTGTTCTCTCTCTCTTCGGCTCTATTTTCGATATCCTGAGTTAAACATTTACAATTATTTATTACTGTACCTTTTGACTTGAACTTATTGACAATACGTTTAATAGTTGAAATGGACGGAATGGGATTGGTAGGAAAATAAGCCGAAAACATTTCAGATACTGTTGCCAAATTGGTCTCTTCAAAAAGTTATCTTACATTTCTTCTATAAAATGTACAGGCAAGCCAATAATTGACCCCCTTAAAATTTACATGGGATTTCCTATGTTCCGCTCGGCGACGCACCACCCGGTATGCAAAATGTTTAGTAGTTTTCAAAATAGTGAATTGGGATTTGAAAAATCAAAGAAACAAAAGTTAACAAGTAACCGTGTGGTAGCTTGCACGTGGTAGGGTAGATGCTGGAAGCGCAAACTGATAACAGTCTACTAAACAAACAAACTCTGACACGTGGAAATCAACACCGATGTAGTAAAAATTCAAACAAATTTAAATTGGCGCGGTGCGGTCTCGTCACATGGGCGTAAATAGTTATATGAAGACGGGCTCTTATAATTTTATTGGTTTATTTTAGAGCTAAGTCGTCCGTGATACGGCCGACTCACGGATCGTTCTCGTTGCGGTTATGTGTGTCCGGACCTTTATTTAAAGTCTACGTTTGCTGTTATTTAATCATTAAAATGCCTGTATCACAGCCGACTTTACTCAAGCCGCGACATGATAACATCGGCAACATGGCTTTCAGATCCTCTTTTCATTTCACTTCTCACGGGAATAACTAGCAATCGTTTGAATTCCTCTTTAAAATTTCAGTTTTTAAATGAAATTTCGGAAAGGAAAGTGAATGTAATTATTAAGAACTGACTAAGTCTTATAACACCTATCAGCCAGTGTTGGTGTGTTATATACTACAAAAACAGTGATAAATTCTTATAAAGACAAACACCTTGTTTTTAAACAGAAACAGGTGGAGCCGGCCGGATTCCTAAGTGGGTCATTGTGCTATTTATCGATTTTCAAGTTTATATTACATATCACATTTAAGATTTTTATGTTGTGCTCTTATCTGTGTGATTTGGGATTTTTTGTGAATATCTTGTGTTCCACTAAAACTGGAAGCTTATGCCTAAGAACCAAGGTTAATGCTTTATTCACATCAAAAAATTTAGGTTTTGTTTTATTTATAAACATATTTGGAGGAAATCTGGAAAGGAATACCCATAGTATTAGTAAGTATAGGTAAATCTATTAGCTTTAATTATCATATAGGAATTCATTGAAACATTTTTTTGCCTTTTAAAACATCCCAAGTCCCTGCTGTATTCCCGGATTTACATCTAATTACAAAAGTAGTTTAAGAGCAGGGGAGGTAAGTATTTCTGTTTTTTGATTCCCCAAAGATGAAAAACTTAAAATTAAATGGCTAAGAGCCATACCTAGAGATAAATTGGCTCCTACTCAATATTCTGTGGTTTGTGCCAAGCATTTTAACCCGAATAATATCATCCGCGAAGATGATTATCTTTTACCTGATGGCACACTTACTAAGATACGAGTTAAAGCAAGATTAGTTTGCTCAGCAGTGAATCAAATTTTTCCAAATTTACCAAAAATAGAATATTTAACAAAAACAGTGCCTCTTCCTAGAAATGTTCCAGACGAAAGAAATTGTGAACAACAAAAACGTAATGAACTTGCCAATGAAGCCTTTGAACAACTTGATTTCATAACGAATTGTCAAGATCTTATGAGTAATTATTCCCAAAAAATTCTAATATCTGACCTGTGGAATGTAAAAATTGTTGGGGATACAAAACTATATTTCTATACTTTAAAGTTGAATGATGCTTCTATAAATATTATTAATCGAATATCAATAGATAGTGACCTACATGTTAAAGTCTTTTAAAAAAACAATGAGTTATCTCAAAATGACCTAAAATGGATTTTACCTTTCGAATTGAAATTAAGTAGGTGGTTTCAATTCGACAATCTATTAATTAGGTATAAGTCTAATGTATCCACTTCTTTAACACCAATTGAGAAAGTTGTTAATTTATTAATTGATGAAATTTATTATACAGTGACCGTCTAAAGTTCCGCATAAATTCCATAAAAATTAGAGACATGATTTTTTGAGAAAGCGCTTGGACCCGTCTATTCTTTTTTTTTTGTGCTCTATTCTACTAACTGTTGACTGAGAAATAAGATGGTATGGGTATTTGGCATTAAACAGTTCACTTACTTTTTTTTGCATGCGCACTCGATCCTCGTACCCTAGCATCATCAAAATTTCAATTCGTTGGGTTTCCGTTAACTTAGCCATAATTTATTCTGATAAAAACTATTAATTTTCGAACTGACAATGACATTCGAAAATGGAGATTCTTTACAAGTGCAACCATGGAAATAGAAATAATTGGCAGTGTTTATAACATAATTTTTATCCTCGATTTTACCTTAATTTGTAAATAGACGCACTTATTTGTTTTCTTGTTATTTAAATGTAAATATTTCGGAAACAGTTAAGTTTTGAGATAAGGTGTGTTATACGAAACTTGCTTGGAATTTCGCCTATATTTCATAAATGCAATAAAAAATATAGCATTCCATTTAAAAAAATGACCGATGACGTCATATCTTTTTTTGTTCCACCCTGTATACAAAAATTTATGTGAAATAATGCGCAACTTAAAATAAATATCGACGGGTCCAAGCATTTTCTCAAAAAATCATGTCTCTAATTTTGATCGAATTTTTTGCGGCACTTTAGACGGTCACTGTATATAATAACTAAAAGACTAGACTATAGGGTAAAAAGTCTAATAATGCATTTATCTAATTATTACCGGTGCTTATACATATTTGAAACAATAAATCAATCACATAAATAAAATATTCTCATTTGTAAATAAAGCAAAATCAAAATTGAACGTCCATCTCGGCAGAGCCGCGCTTTCAAAGCGTATACGGGATCCACCAAAACGGATCCGAATCTCCCACGAGGTGCGACGTTGCCAACTGTTATTTTGCGGCTTGAGTAAAGTCGGCTGTGCCCGTATCTACTAAAATTACAAAAGGATTGTAATAATTTTTTGTCCAAACTGTAGTGTGAATACTTCCCAACGATCGGGAGCTTGAATGAACAAGAGTAGTGTCTCATCTAAAAAACTAGCCAATTTAGTCAACAAATATATTTATATACTTACACTACTAAACACGACAACAAAAAATATTTATTTTCACCGTATTTATTAACTACTATTCAGGTCCGATTTAAATCTCGCGCCGATAATATTTCAAAACGAACTTCGACTGAACCGTCAATTGACTCCCAGCGCCGATGCTGCTCCTTATATATTCGGGTGACCATGATTCCGGAAGATTCGCTGACCTTCCACGCATCTCCAGAGACGTCGTGCGATGTGCAACTTCTTGTCATTTCGAAATGACGGAGAACGGCTGATATTTTCGGCTTTTTTGGATCTTTGACTTTTGAATCTGAACATTAAACAGAGAAAAACAAACCACCGAGAAGGGACAAAGCCGGGACCGATTTTTCTTACGCATGTGCGAGCTTATTTGGTATACCTGTCTTATTGCCGGTCCCCTGCCAGCCGTCGGTTAGTCCGGTAATATCAGAGAAAAACAAACCACGTGTGGTGGTTTTTTTTGGTGGTTCAGGTGGTTTGTTTTTCTCTGGTTATAAGGCCGACAATTCCCACAGAAAATGCCTTTCGGTATGTTTGTGGCTATATTATGAAAAGAGCACTTGAAGTTCATATTAACTGTGATACCTGCACCAATTTCGGCAAAATGTGTGATGAAATTGATATAAATAGATTATTTCTTCATTTTAAGGCTTATAATTCCAGTATATGTAATTTTGGTGGCTTACAATCTCCGCCAGAAGGGTTTATTTCATAATATATATTTAAATTAAAGGAAATATTCAATTGTAATTTTGAGAAAATGTGCATAAACCAGGGAATAACTAACAATTTATTTAACATAATGAAAACTATTAATTATGAATACCCTTGTGCACATTTTCCAAAAACCTTTATCTTAAAATTTTTTATGGTTGAAAATAGGTTGAAAATATTGAAAATATTTTACACCATTAAATATAATAATAGGGTCTTAAAAACAAATAAAGATAAAAATGTTTGAAAACTAAAAATTTTGCGGAATGTATAAATGTACCTAGGTTTAATTTAATTATTGCCAATGTATTTTTGTGTTTCATTATACAATGAGCCAAAATTATTTCCTCAAAAAATGAAAGTTTTTTTAGAAGATTTTTTGTTTTTTCATTATTTATCCTAAATGGTAATTTTTATAGTTGGCACTATACCGGGTGACACAGGAAAAAGGGAACACGCAATAACTTTTTTATTTTTCAAGATAAACAAATGAAATTTGGTATGTTAATAGAATGGTTATAAAGGCATATTTTGACGTATTCAATTGTTTTTTTATCACTTCCGGTTGAACCGGAAATGACAAGAACTTTCTTATTTTAAATGGGACACCCAGTATATTTTTTCATACATTTGTTTATCTTGAAAAATAAAAAAGTTGTTGCGTGTTCCCTTTTTCCTGTGTCACCCGGTATAGTTTAGGTAACTTCACTATACCAACAGTAAAATAATGTAATAGTTTTCATTTCAAATTCCCAATAAAATTTTTAATCTATTAATTGTCGTATTTCTCTCCGTGTACGGAACTATTAAATTGCCAAAACGATTTTTCTCCGTTACTTTATATGTAGCGCTAGTCATTTAAGCCCGCTCAAGGGCACCAAAATTGGACCCCAGAAAATCAACGGTAAATGCGGGTTTTGTCGCTTCTCGGTGGTTTGTTTTTCTCTGCATTAAAGGGAAAATTACCTTATTTACCGATGACAGCACAATTCTTTGGCATGGATACTGCATCTGAGTGAGTCCTTGCATCTGACCCTGATGATGGACCTTCAGAGGGAGGATACGAGACTGGTTTGACTCAAATAAAAACTTCAATTGACCAAAATCCTGACATTTAGGGATAAGCTTGGGAATGTGTCCACCGGCAGTAATCAACGATTTTGATCAAGGGTTTATACATCCTCGGAAACAAAAATGGTAGATTGAAACTATTGTACTGGAGAAATAAATTTAAATTATCACCTGGTATTTTTATCGCTATCTCAGATTGCTGAAAAATCCACTATAAATGTACGGCAGTCATGTGTATGTGTAAAACTAAATTTATTATGTAATTCTAAATGCCATAAAAGGAAATAATTTTTTAGTTATGTTTGACCTATTTTTCCTTTTTATTTTTGTATTATTTTCAATACATCATTATCATAGCTAATATACTCGTAATTATGTGATAGGTAGATTTAACCTTTAAGTACAAGTTTTTTTTACTCATTGTTTTATTGAAAATATATTCTGGGTAAAGCGCAGCGAACAGAATGCGACGTGGGTGAAACAGCTGATCAACAACGGATAAAAAATCGTATATTACATTACCTGAGACTTCAAGCTCTGCATTAAAATTGTTTTTAGTATTTTCCTCATCATCCTTTTTTTAAATACTCTTTGCTCAATAAGATTCGAATATTATCCTACACAAAATGTCCAAACAATTACAAACCATTTATCATCGCAAAATGTAAGCAATAATTGTTGCTTAAAATTAAAATTATTTTAATAAAGTGCAAAATTTAGCAATAAAAAAAACTAAATTACAGTGAGCAAAATCCCAGCAGTGTTCTTTCTTTGTTACTGATTCGATGTGGTCGTCACTCGTCATCGGTGTAGGTGTTCGTTCTCATTTCGCAGGGGGGCAGTTTAAGAAGTAGCATACAATCATTAATTAGTTGTTTATTATTATAAGATTAAATAATTTTTATTACCATAGTTATATTTATCGTTTGAACGGTATCGAATGGTATAAAGGCGTGCGTTGGTGTTAGCAATTGATAGATATCATATGATGGAAGGACATTTTAAAAAACTGTTAGCAACTTGGTGCCTAGAAGAGTATAATTAAAATTTTGAATGTGTACCTATACCTCCATATACTATTAGTCTTTTATTGTTTGAATTCAATTTGTAAAAATGAAGGTGTCAAGGGATTACGAATAACAAAACGACTTTTTTATTTATATGCACTGATGTAGCCCATTTTCAGTGTTATTAATATTTTTTTATTCAATATTGTTTATAATCATGTAATCTTCTATCAATATTCGTAGTAATATTTTGTATGTTTATAATAGCCCTTACAATAATATAAATAAAGTTATAATATTTATTATAATATATTGTATTATTTACACTTTCCTGCCCTAGCATTAATATTAGTTAGTGCAAAAAATAGGTTGCCTGAAGAAAAAAGAAATTTTCCCGCATTTAATAAAGATACTTCAAAGATATATATATATAGAGTCTTTTCTATATAACTAAAAAATATAACCATTTTGGTAAATAACTCACCTGCAACAAAAAAATATTTTCTGTGAATAAAATAATTATTTAAAAGAGCTGGTTTGGCTTTCTAACAGAATAAACCTACTGGTAAATATCATTAAAGTAGTTGACTATATCTGCTAATTGACTCTGCTATATCTGTAGAGCTACTCTACTAGTTTAGTGAACATACTTTATAAAAAACTACTTTACTACTATAGTTGAGAGATATTAGTAAAGTAAACTTTACTGCCTTAGTAAACTTCTCTCTTAGCGCCTATTTTAATAGATTTTTAGCTAAAATCGCCGTCTAAAAAAACAAAAGTTACAACAATTTGATTTATTATGAAAAACATTTACATTATTTCATATTATAAGGTTCATATTGCTTAAGAATTATGAATTTAACAAAATTATTTAAAACATGCACCTAGATAGATAAACATCTGTTCGTGCATATAATACCTAAGACCATGAAAAATAAATTATATAAACAAAAACAAAGTAATAATACTTATAATAATAATGCCACCGGTGTAAACTAATAATTCGTAATAAATACAATTACTAGCAGTATATAACAAGTCCAATTAGCAAGTTAAAGATCAAATTAATATTTTAATACATTTTTAAAAAGAAAATAGAAAGACGTTGCTAACTAAAGCTGTACTTAACTAATTCACTTAAAAACCCAAATTTATCTTAATTTAATAATATATACTTTCTACACCTCTTACTAAACTTTTCCACATTCTGAACTTGTCGTATGTCATTTGGGAGAATATTATAGAACTTGAAAGCTAAAAATCTTATAAATCTATGCCCTAAATTTTTACGAATATTTGGTATTTTTTAAGTGTCTGTTACTATTATTTCTTGTGTAATGTTGGTAATTTACATGTTTTAAAGTGGTTTGATTTGTGGGCATAGATACATGTAGATAATATGTATATGGATCGTACATTAAAAATATCCTCAGAGAACAGAAGTTGAGTCAAGTATCTTTTTTCTTTTTTGTTTATAACTCTCAGAATATAATTCTGTACAACGTTGAGTTGTTTCAAAGAATTATTATATAGGCCTCCCCAGACGATCACTCCGTATCTCAGAAGAGATTCAACCAACGATCGCTAAACCAATAAGAGTAGTTTGCTGTTTAAGATATTCGTTAGAATATAAAAGCGGAAAATAAGTTTGCGCATATTACTAGTCAATTTTAGGATATGTTGATTCCATTTTAGGTGCTTATCAACAATAACACCGGTATATTGGTGTTATTGTTGACATGTGGTACCTCATTAATAGGAGTTGTCTCTATTGTAATATGGTCAAATCGAGGTCGATTAACTGATGTTGCAGTGAAGGCTATATAATTAGTTTTTTGGCTGTTCAGACTCAACTTAAAAGAATCCAACCAATCTTTTATTTTAGCTAAAGTACGTTCTACTGCTTCTTTTGCGTTTCCCCGAGAAGAACCAGAAAATACTGCGACTGTGTCGTCGTATGATACCAATGAACCATTACACATACTCATGTTAGTTAGTGTAATAATATAAATGATAAATAGAATTGGCCCAGTTACTGTCCCTTGAGGAATTTCAATTTTTATAATAGCAGGATCAGTAAATGTATTATTAAGTGTGTGTCCTGTCCCACAAATAACTCTCAAAGACTCTTAACACTGGACCCCTAATTCCCCACGAATTCAATACTTCCAACAGATGATCATGTGGTACAGTGTCAAAAGCCTTTGCCAGGACTAAAAACACTGCCAGACTAGCGTTGCCAGGTTTAAATTTAAAAATCACAGGACACAATATTAAAAAAAGGAAGGATAGATAAAAATAATGAAGGACATGTTTTTATTGAACTGACAGTTATTTACATAAGTATATTTTACATAAAAAAAAGATTTTTTATATTTTACATAAAGATATGTATTACAAAAAATATATTTTACATAAAAATTACATTGGTTTAAATTATGGTACCAAATTAAAACAGGATACTCGTATATTTCTTACTTTATAATACATAAATGATAAATGTTTTAAAATGCTTTAAAAAAAATTATTTGGATGAAAAAGAATATTTTTGGTTAGATTTGACTACCTGCAAGAGCCTTTTATTTTTAATAGCCATATTATAAAATTCTTTGCTTTTTAAATTAAAATTAGTTTTAATCTGAAACTCTGCTTTTACGTGATCAACCAGGAGTTTATTGCGGCTGTCGCTCCAGGCTGCATTACATAAAGAAAAAAATCTTTCAGAGTCAGCATTTGACCCGTATATGGAAAAAACAAATTGTATTATTTTAAAAAAATTAATAAGTTCCGGATTACCTATGAATATGTTATTCCATTTCTGGATAATATTAGTCTCCTCAGATAAAGTGAAAGCTTTGTCAAGGGTAGTTTTGACTATACAAAATTCTTCATACAGATTATCAAAATTTATGTCGATTGGTAAGTTGTTTACAACTTCCATAAGTTAATCAAAATTAAATAAAGTTTTTAAAGAAAAAATATTTAATTTTGAAAACAAATTATTTTCTGAAAATTCATATTTTGAATCTAGATAAGCAGCAATATTTTTATAAAATTCTAAACAGGATTCTCTTATTTGAGTTTGTTCATTTCGTGCAAAAATTTTTAAAAGATTTGACGCTAGAAAGCCAAAGAAATTTCGAAACAAAGTAAATCGGCTTTTTCAAGTTTTTGTTCTGTGTCAAAAACAATTTTTAGTGAGTTGTGAAAAAACATAGATAACATTCAGTTTTCTGTACTACAAAATTGTCTTCAGAGAAAAAATCTTATAGTGCAATAGGAATTGTTTCTTCCTGGGAAAGAAAGTAGCTCTTAATGGCTGGAAAAATGTTCAGCAATCTTTCTATGGCTGGAAATAAGCTTAGCCAACGAGTCGGTACATGGCTTAAAATAGTTTTATATTCCAAATCCACGAAATTAAAAAAATCTTTTAACTCTTTGCACCTTTTTGCTTGAGATGAAAATTGATTAAAAGTTTTTAAAATCAAAGTTTCTACATCAAAACGGCATTTTGCTAAAGCATTTTTTACAGAATTGTTTACCATATGCGCAGGACAACCCACTGCAAGAACTTTATTATTCTCCTTATATAATAATTGGTACACAGAATGCAAGCGTCCAAAATCAACATTTGCATTATCAGCCGAATAGCATGATATGTAGTTTAATAAAAGGCCAGCATGTTGAATTCTAGTTTTTAAGTTAGTGTAAATACCATTTGCACTCTCGTCGGGATCTTCGAAATAATCAAGAAGAAATAATTTTACTCCTTCTGATGGAACATAATACCTTAAAAAAAACTTATTTAAAAGTATACGTGTAAGTAATTCCTTAAATGTACAATACCTTAAAAGTATTGGGAAAAGCTTAGCACTTCTATGATTAGAGGCATCTGTGGATATTCCAAAAAAATTCCAAAATTCCAAAAAAACTCCTTTGCTAAGCTCACATAATGGACTTTCTACTGAAAAAGGGGCCAGGACATTAAAAGCAATCATACTTGCTTTTGTTCTACCCAAACGAGTTTTTGTGGCAATATTGGAATCAGGATACATTACTGCAAGCAATTGACTTGAACAATATAATGAATTATAGGAATGAGCATGTTTAACAGTATGATATACATTTGCCACTTCTGACGCCAGTATTTTTTCTTGTTGAGAATCCATAACTTCTTCTCGTCCCAAAAATGATTGTAGTGTTTTATTTTGCTTTAACACAATTTCGTGTTTTTTATGCTTAGAGCCTTCTGCTTGCCGCTTTATGTCACCTAGACCCCCATATATAAATGAAAAAGACTTTTTAAACAATTTGCACCTAGCTTTTTGATTATCCTTTGCGAGCCAATTAAATGTATTTGCCCATTCTTTTCTATATTTATTTAATCTTTTAGCTTTTTTTGATGGTGTTGTTGGGCCATCTAGTTCATCCATCTTACAAAATATGTATCAAAATAGGTATCGGGATAATGCAATATTTTTTTTAAACCCAAAAAATAATTACCTTTTTAATTTCTACTGATCAGAAAGAAAATGTGTAAAACTAAAAGGTGTACTAAATACTTGAAAAACCAATAACTAACTCTATACTCGCGGGTTGTATAAGAACTTTTGCCAACTGATGGTAATATAATATAACCTCAAAACACAAAACAATAGTAAACACATTTGGTTGAATCCCAAAAATTAATCAAACTGCCAATGCCGTCCGCCGCGCTAGTGCCGCTAGCGCTATTGGATACGTCTCGCAAAGCGATCTGCGTGGTTAATATTATGGCATTTTTTCTATTTATCAAAAGATGCACAGAATATTACGTTCGAATTAAGCGAAACGCGGCAGCCGGAGGGAGCCGTGAAAAAAAAGGATTTGTAATTTGAAATATTTGCTTTTCTGAAATCCAGGACATTAGGCGTCCTTCCTCAGGTCTTCGCAGGACGCCTACATTCCAGCCTCAAATCCAGGACATCCTGCGAAATCCAGGACATCTGGCAACCCTATGCCAGACATTTTTTATGTTTGTCCAGATTTTCACTAACCTGCCTAGTCAACTTATATAGAGCATCTGAAGTACTAAGACCACCAATAGAGCCGAATTGTTTCTGGGATAGCAAATTATTTGTTTGTAAGAAATTTACGAGTTTGTCCTTTGAGCACTTCTCAAATATCTTGGCAAAACTATTGACAACACTTATGGGGCGATAATTACCTATATCAACTTTATCACCCACCTTTTAAATAGGTGATATTATAGAGGTTTTGAATTGGCCAGGAAATATGCCTGTTCTAAATATTAAAATAATAATATGGATCAAAGGATTTATAAGATTAATGTGAAATATTTTTACAAATCTAGAACTAATGCTGCCAATACCTGGGGCAGAGTTATTTTTTAGAGAGAAAATGTGTTTTATTATTTATTTTTACATGTTGGGTCTAGGAACATTATAAATATATATTTTATATTCGTTTTCGGCTTTTTTTATATTTTTCAACGTATTTATTCAAATGTTTGTAAAATAGTTATTGCAATAATTTGCGAGATCTTTATTATTATTGAAATGTTGATGTTTGTATTTTATGTAATGTATTTCTGAACCCCTATTACCTGATTTACCATTTCCTACATTTTTCACATTTTCAAGTAATGAACACAGTACAGTTGTCTTCGTGTCTGGTAAGTATTTTATATTTCTAGCAGAATCGATTACTTTACGACATATACTGACAATATCCACGTCTACATACGTATATTTGCGTCTTTATCTATGACAATATCTTTGAAATGATCCTGATTCTATCTTTTTGAAAACGTCAAATTGACGCCAGTGTAAATAAAAACACCGTGCAGAGTGACCAATCAGAGCGAGGTACACTTCTGACCAACACCGCTCAGGTGGCTACTTTGCGAACCCAGTTATCGTTCAATTTTGCGTACTCATATATGTTATCTCGTATGTGAAGCGCGGAGATCAGTCTCCTGATAACCAGCATACATATATTTGTGTTCTGTGATAACCAGTCTCCTTGGTTACTACTGAACGCTCTGTTTGTCCGTAAAGTTCACCGCCGTCAGATGGCGCGGTGTTAGACGCTTTGCTTCTTCACGCTTATCGCTTTGTTTATTTCCTAACCTTACCCTACATTCCGTTTGTTTACTTTTTTGCTCACTGATATTATTCAATTTACATTGATAAATAATGTATTTCCCCAGTGATTAAAGAGTTTATTTTGTGATAAACACAGAAAAAAATTATCGGCCTTTTTACATACCCTAAGAGTAATTAATATATTCGCGAAAACCCAATATAACTTTGAATTAAGACTGACCTTGAAAGTTTGAAAGCCTTTTAAAAAATTAAAGGGTTTTAAACCATAATCTTTGAAATAAAACTTTAAGTGTGTTTCGTAATGATTTTGTCATGGGGGCATGTTTAACGTTAGAACGTGAGGAGGGCAAAGCAAAGAGGCGCAGTGAAGAGATTGATAAGCAGCTTGGTGAATTTGCTAAGCAACAAAGTAATGTTATCAAAATTTTATTATTGGGTAAGTTGTATAGCTCAAATTTTCTAGATATAAATTTAGGTGGTATAGTATAATATAGTTCAAATAGAGTTCTATAGGTTATATAGAAATCTATTATTATAGATTCATTAAATGAATTTTTAAATATATTTCCCTATTACCTTAAACAAGCAATTATTGTTCCGATTCATATGGGAGAGTCTGCAGCAGTTCTTGTAAATTAGACCAATAGCTCTCTTCCCTACCATATCTAAGATTGTTGAAAATTGATGAAGGTGAGAATGAAATTATTTTTCGAGAGACTTAACATTCTAAGGGTGGGACAGTCTGGGTTTCAAGAGGGCAAGAGGTGCATTCCAGTGAAGTTGCTGCAGCAGTATTCTGTGACTTTTTTTTATTTTAATTTATTTAATTTAATATTTAAACAGAAACATAAAGTAATTTACATTGAATTTTAACAAAATAGAAAAGCTATATAAATATTAGCACCTAGGTACACAGTACCTGTATGTGCTTGAAAAATACTACAAATACTCTAAAAATTACAACAATTGCCTCATTTTCTAAACGCTCTAGTTACTTCTAACGCGCTTAATAAATTGATAATACACAAGATAAACTTAATTTTGATTTATGGTACATTGTTTTTAATTATTATTGAAAAATTTCTAAAAAATTTAAGATGTATTCTTTAGATTTCTTCTTAAATGTACCCATGATTTCTATAGTTCTTATGTTGTGAGGTAACAAATTGTAAAGTTTTGGCCCTAAATAATCTACAAAATGTTGTTCCATAGTATTTTTACATAAGAGTTATGTAGGTTTGATTTACCTCTTGTAGGATAGTTATGTGATATGATGGTGCAACTAAATTTATTATTTAAATGGACATAATTACCAACTTCTATTACATATAATGTTCTAATATTAGATATTTCTTTTGAGTATAACGAGTTTTGGTTTTTTTAAAATGATTTTAATTATGTAATTTTGTATAACCCTTAACTGTTCCATATTCATACTGTACATACCACCCCACACCAACATACCATACCTAAGCAACGGTTCAACAAGTGCCTTATACACTACAATTAAATTTTTTTTGTTTAAGAATTGTCTAAGCAAATAAAACTTGTAAATTAGACATCTGATTTTTTTAGTAATATATATAACATGTTGGTTCCATTTTAAATTGTTATCTAAAATAATTCCTAAGTATTTTATTTCGTTTTGCTCTTTTATTAAATTGTTATCATTTATTTTAATGTTGCTATAATTTGGTCTATTTGCTGCTGTAAGTGAAAAGGCTACATAATATGTTTTAGAAATATTTAAACTTAGTTTGAATGTATCCAGAAAATCTTTAGTTTTTTTGAAACCAACCTTAAGTTTTTCTCTCACCCCTTCCCAAGTTTTATCTGAAAAAATTATTACTGTGTCATCAGCATAAGCTATACCTTTCCCACCCACATTAAGATTACAAAGCATGTTTATGTAAAGAATAAATAAAATTGGTCCGAGAACGGTACCTTGAGGCACGCCATGTTTAATTTTTTTGGGAGAGCTTAATATATTATTTATTTTGACAAATTGAGTACGATTTGTGAGATAATTCTCAAAGATGCTCAAAACTGGTCCCCGTACACCATTTCTTTCAAGGACATTAATGAGGAGGGAATGGGATACGCTGTCAAACGCTTTTTGCAAGTCCAGGAATAGAGCTATCGTTTTTTTGCCTACTTTTAAATTACCAGTAACATTTTTTACCAATTCATACATTGCATCAGTTGTCCGCTTACCTTCAAGAAATCCAAATTGATTTTCTGATATGCCGTCAATGGTATTCAAAAAATCAGCAAGTCGTGATTTAAGGCATTTCTCATAAATTTTAGCAAAATTTGAAATAACGCTTATTGGCCTATAATTTCCTATATCGAGTTTATCTCCTGATTTATGAATTGGTGTAACGATAGAAGCCTTAAAGTAAGATGGTACAATGCCTGTTTTGAAAATTTGGTTTATTATATGTGTAATTGGATCCTTAAGTTTTAAATATAGAAGTTTTATTGTTTTAGAAGTAATTTGATCAATACCAGGGGAGCCATTATTTTTAAGGGAATTTATATGTTTTACTATTTCTGTTGAATTTGTAGGTCTTAAATACATAGAGTTAGGAATTGATTCTTTTATAGGGGTTGGCGTTTCTGCGATATTAAGGGCACCAGAAATTTGAGCACCAATATTAACAAAATAATCATTAGCATAATCAGCAAATTCATTGCTTTTAGTCAGAATCATATTTTGCTTTTTAATTTGTAATATCTGTGGTTTTTTGTCATTTTGATTTTTGGCCTCATTAATTAATTTGTACAATTTTCTAATGTCATGTTCATGCTCAAAAACTTGATTTTTATAGTATTCATTTTTAATGTAATTAACCTTTTTAATTTATTTCTGTAATTAGTATATTCTAATTTATTTTCGTCAGTAGGATTTAATCTCAAATTTCTTTTCATTTTATCTCTTTTTTTAATAGAAACAATTAACCCAGTTGAAATCCATGGTTTTGCTCTTTTGTATTTTAGTTTTATTTCAGATTTATTTATTATGTCAGTGAGGTTGTTTATTAAATATTTGCATGCTTCTTCTGGATCATTAATGGCTAAAATAGCATTCCAATCAACTAACTCAGCTTCATGTCTTAGTCGTGTGTAATCAGTTTTTGTTAGTGTATTTATGTCAGTGTTGTCTATATTTTCTTTGTCTTGACTTGAGATATCTATCATAATAGGCAGGCGGTCAGTAATGTCGTGGTTAATAATAAATGTTGTGGCTTTTTTTACCTTGGCTTTCATTTTATTTCTCATAAATATATGGTCTATACAAGTATTACTAATTTCTCTTGTAGTTTTGTTACACATGGAAACAAATCCAATTGAATTCATTAAGGCTAGGTGTTTTATAACTTTTTGATCACTACTTTTCAACAAATCTATATTTATGTCGCCCAAAAACAGATCTATGTTAGATTTTTGACAATTTTTAAAAAATAAATCAAGGTCATCCAAAAATTGAAGTACATTGGTTGACGGGGATCGGTAGGTAGAGAATATATTATAATCTAGATGATCTATGCGAATTTTCATAGTAATGACAGTACTACCTGATTGCAGTTTGTTATTTGAAAATACAGGATTTAGATGATTTTTGTAGTAAATAACTACTCCATCAAATGAATTGTAATGTGCCTCATTATAATATATACTATATCCAGGAATATTGACAGCATTTGTGGTATCTAAATTATGACATTCTGAGAGAACTATTATATCACAATAGGAAATGAGATTATATGAAGTAATAAATACTAATAAATTGTCTAAATTTAACTTTAGCCCACAGATATTTAAATGCATTATATTTAACAGTTTTTTATCACAACTTATATGACCAGACAGATCACTCGGAGTTACCAGCATACATTCGGGTGTGTTTTCTTTATTCTAGTCAAAATTTCTAGGATCAAAGTTATCCATAATTTACTTTAGATTTTGCACGTGCCAAATGGTACTGGTAACTCGGACATTGTGGATCATTAGCCTCATGATTCATTTTATGTGTAGTTTTGTACTTATTATTACTCAGTTCACAGTTTTTACACTTTCCTATACGACTTTGACAGTCATTGACATTATGCTTCCCAGAACACCTGCTACAAGCTTGTTTGTGGGTACATAAATTTCCCTTGTGATGAAACTGTTGACAGTTCCAACACTTTAACAAACCAATATCTTCGTACACACTAAGTCTCTCCCATCCTATATAAATCTTCTTAGTGCACATAAAATGATGGAAAACTTTAGGTGCACACTATGCATAGATGGTCATAGTGTTTTTATTTAGAATCGTTTTAATAAATGTGACTTTAAGGTAATCATTCTCAGATATAAAATTATTTTGCTTTTTAATCATATCTTCAATTTCCCTATCCTATTCCCTATACTTGTTTACAAGACCTGGTATTTTGATTCTGGGGTTTTTCAAACTAGTCTCTACTATATCATATTTTTCAGTAAGATTTTTTTCTACTGAGGTCTTAAGAGCAATAAGGTCTTCTTTAGAAGGAAAATTTATTATAATCTTACCTTCTGATAGCCCCTTCCTACTTGAAATTTTAACTCCCAGAGCTTCAGACTTAATCTTTTGTTCTAGATCCAAAAACGTTTTTTTCACATCTTGTGTCTGTCTTGGCTTTAACAAAATACTAGGTATATTTTTCTTTGTTGGTTCATCCTTATTTGTAGTTTTAGACCTATAATTTTCCAGAACTATAGCACAGTTTTTTTGCATTTTATTTTCTATGCAAAAAATTTTGCAATTTTACCCTGCAGATTTTCCAGTATTCGAAACATTTTCTTTGTGCTGTCCTCATATTTTGCTTTTGTCATCAACACTTTAAGTTCCTTTTTACAGCAGTCGCACATCCATAATAGGATTTTGCCAACATCGCCTTTGATTTTTTTTATATAGTTGAGAGCTTATGTCTAGGCAGGAGACATGATACCACGATTGACATTTACCTTTGCAGAAAAGCCCCTGGTCTCTAACTTCCCTTTTGCAGATCTTGCACTCTGCATCCTCTTGATCACTTTCACTCATATTTAAAGCTTTTGGTGTTTAATATTTTTCTACCTGCATATTGGAACGCAGCACACTTATCCAAGGCTTTTGATTGTAAGGATCTGGCACCTTTTTTAAATAATGGTATTACTTTGCTTAAATGCCAAACCTTTGGCTATATTGAAGATTGTAGACTATGATTAAAAATATGAACAAGAGGTTTTACCAATATATCATTGCAGCCCTTGAAAACATAGCCAGGGAATCCATCAGTTCCTATAGATTTATTTCCCTTAAGTTTATTAATGGCATCTTTCCTTTTCATCAAATAATTTATTGCAAAAATAATTTTTAAGTGGAGACTTTGCCTGGTTAATTGACAAATCAGAAACAAACACAGAACTAAAATAGTTCACAAATATGTGTGCAATATTTTCAATTCTAGATACAAAGTTATTATTATAACAAATTTGAGCAGATATATCTAAATTATTCTTCTGGTTACGAATATAGGACCAGAAACAGTATCTGTATTTATACTAAGTTCTGCATTACATAGATTTTTATAATTATTTAACCTAATAATTTCACCATTATACCAAACTGGAAATTTGTTGCCAATTTGGGTGGACCTAGGACACACTGCAGAAAAATAAATCCTAAATCCTATCAATAAATTTAATAGTAGCTATCTCAAGATAGTTCTCATTTATTATACACAACCAACATTCATTTGGTACTTTACTTTTTAAAAGAATGTTATATAGTTTTCTGAAATGTTTGTATATTCTTTATTAAGATTAATGATCTATACATTTTTCAGTAGGTACTGGATGTGAATGGATGAGAATTTTAATTTTGCTAGCATAGTGTGTCTAAATAGAATAAAAAAGTGACATTAAAGTTCTTCTTTATGAAATAAGATGGCTATAAAGAATCCAGTGAGAAGTAAAAATAAATAAAATATAGTTTTATATAAATACTTCAAAAAACATCAAAACTCTTAAAATAAAATGCAGTTTAGTAGAAAACTTGTATAAGAGTATTAAATAATTAAGTAAAAACATTTTGCGTTTTACTTCAAATAGATTTAATCCAGCACACATGGGGCCATCATAAATCTCTTCTATAGAGCCCTATAAATGGGGGCTTATTATAACTTGATACAATAAGACATAAAACATTATGTACAGTGTTAATTTGGTTAAAATTTGTATAAGCTATTAAAATCACAAATAGGCACACTATGAACATTAAAGACCAGATCATGAAGATTAAAATTACTTAAAATTAAACACTTGCAATTTAAAAGTTTTAGCTCAACACAATGGTAAAATCTAAGGTAAACGTCAACACTACAATTAGGTACAAAATAAACAACTACAACAAGCATAAAATTAATATGGTCAAGACTAATTCTACATATACACAGAGCTTCAAGATTTTCATCAAAAATATCACAATGTATTTTTTTATATTGGATAAATTGTATACTCCTAAGTATCTGTAATGCTGTTGAATTTATGATTTAAGTGCTAGATGACAATGACAGGTCTCCTTCTTATTATTTGTCAGATCTGATTTCAGTACTTACAAACATATAGAGAATAAAGACTTTTCACTGTCTGGTAACTTTGAATGTGCTGCTGCTCTTCTCCAGACTGTAAATAGTGTTAAGATTTTAGTTTTTTGTATATTTCGTCCTGCTAGCTCTGATTTTAAAACTTTTAGTGAATACTTTGAGAAATTGTTAAAGCTTTTATATAAACCTAATATTTTAATGCGTTTTTGTGGTGATTTTATTTCCAGATGTAAAAAAGCAGTACATATTGTGGACGCATTTAGCTCATATGGTTTTAAACTAATTTTTTCTGAACCTTTGCTGCACTGTTTTCAACTGAAACCTTTGAAGTGACGTTTTCTGATCATTGTGCTGAGTTTTGACACAATTTAAGCAAATTTTTTTATGAGTTCTGGATCCTTTTCTAATGAAAACATACACTATTTTAACAACTTGTTGTCCAAAGAACATTGGCTGTCAATTATTGAGACTCTGAATTTTGAAACTAAATTTTCTTACTTCTTTGAGACGTTCTCTTATTTATTATGAGCTTCCTTATGTAAAAGGAAGTCATATCACAGTCATATCACACAAATCGAAGCCATATCACAGAAAGTCTTATCAGTGGATGACACCATTGATAATTAATGGGGGCAAACATTTGAGACTACTTCATACTCAACTAAAGACCGTTCATGACCATAAGTTACTGACATCCTATAGAAGGAGATTGAAGGTACATAAAGAAAATATTGTAAATGCTAAAAAAGCCTATAATTCAACAAAGTTGCTTACTTCTAACATTATAACTCCATCCTCATGGGAAATTCTTAACTCAATCACGAACTTCTCAAGTCTCAGAACAAAGTGTGTTGGTTACTGATAATGGAAAGAAAGTTACTGGCAACCTCAATATTGCTAATACCTTTAATAATTTTTTTGTAGAGTCAGGGAAAAAGATCACAGATAATTTTTAGGCACCCATGGGTATGAATGTGCCTTTCAACAGTTTATCCCAATCTCTTTTTCTATTCCCTCTCACTGATATTTTCCTCAAGAGTTAAAAACAGCTGTTGTCATACCTCTTCATAAAAAGGGGGAGACAACAGAAGTGAGTAACTATAGGCCTATTGCTCTCCTGTCTGTATTCTCAAAGGTCTTCGAAAAATCTTTTAAAAGAAGACTTATTGCGTTTTTAGATCCTTTTGCTATACTGTCATCAGTTTGGATTCAGGTCTGTACTCTCAGATGCTATAATATCTCTTTATACAAATATATTAGATAATTTTGAATTGAAGTTAAAATCTGTTGGTATCTTTTTTGATCTTACTAAAGCATTTGATACCATTAATCATGCTTTACTATTAAATAAGATCTTTCATAATGGTATAAGAGGTCCGGCTTATAATGAAAGATCTTATTTAATACTAAAGCATGATTAATGGTATCAAATGCTCCGGATTGAAAATTAGTAGTCAGGTGACCATATCTGATTGCGCAACTGTCGTCACTGGGGTTCCACAGGGTACATTTTATTAATGACTTGCCTCTTCTGGTTAATGACAGCTACATAACACTTTTTGCCGACGATACATCAGCAGTTGTGTCGGGTACTGACTATCAGTCTATCCACTCAAAAGCCACCAAGTGTATAGCTGATATTGCGGGGTGGTGCCAGAAAAATGGTCTTTGTTTGAATAGTTTGAAATCCAATTTCATTGTTTTCACTCCGATTCGAGCTATTCAGGACCGGAGCTTACTCTTTAGAGAGGAGTCATCAAGTAGCCTCATCTAACAACACTAATCACGCCAAGTTCTTGGGAATTGTAATTGATAGACATCTATTGTGGGATCCTCAGGTGGAATCTGTGTGCAGTAGATTGTCCCACAGCAATTATGCCATCTTGCAGCTTTGAGACTATGTGGATGCATTTACCCTTAAAAGCTTTTATTATGACTGCAGTTGATGCCTTTTTAGATTACTGGAGACTTTCATAACTAAATTATGAAAGTCTGGAAGAAACAAATCAATTATTGATTCTTCCAGACAGTTGAGGCAATATTTCACCTCTTTTTCTGACTGCTGAGGTCGTTTAACACTAAATTTGTTTTGACTGAAAGTAAGGGCGTTTTCTAATGAATAACTTCATATATGAACGATTTTTGTCATTCTAGTACTGATGCCTGAGCTAGAACCTATTTTACTTGTCCATTGCTTCACCAAATTTGAAGCTTTTGGCTATTTCAATTATTCTTCAACTTTTTTTACTATAATTTTCAAGATATTGTCGTAATGTCTTTATAATATTAAAGTAGGCATTGTGTAAATGAATGCCATAAAAACCATTTAATTTTAAGTTAAAAATTACCATGGCAAGAACCAAGCATAGTTAAAAAGCTTTTTGAGTTTACTAAAAAGGACTTTCATTCAAGGATAATGAGTTTTTTGATGCATAATTTCATATCTGAGCTATTTATGTGAATCAAATATTTACTGAGCTATAGTAAGTTTTGCCCTCCAAGTCCCAGTGCTCGCCAGATTAGAGATTTTTGAAACAAATGGCCTAGTTTAGATGTTTTAATTATTTCTCCATAATTTTTGCTATGATTTTAAAGCTATTTAGGATTTTTGTGCAATTTCTTCAAAGTATTATAAAGGACACTATGGAAATGAATTCTGTAAAAACCACTCCATTTCAAGGTAAAAATGACCATAGCAAGAACACTTGACATTGGAGTAGTTTTTTCATTACATTTTTTGAATATTTAAGCATAGCCTGAAAGCTTTTTGGGTTATCTAAATGGAGCTTTTACTCAGTGCATTTCACTCTTTCATATGTCTTATTAGCTTGGGAAAATTCCTCCAGTATTGGGAGAATGCTAATAAATCAAAAGCGCATTGTACGTACGATGTTTAGACTTTCCTTCAGAGAAACTTGCCGTGGTACTTTTGAAAAAGAAGAAATCCTAACTATAATTAACATATATATCTTGGTCGCATGTTAAGTACATAAAAATCTTTCCAACCACATGAGATCTGAAGATCTTAATTTTTATAAAACTCGAAATGCCGATAAATTATACATCCTTTTTATTTCCCTCGGTTGTCGCAGGTACAGGATGGTCCGGAAATTACATCTCTCAAAATTTTTAATCATCTCTCAAGACTTCTCCAACTTTTAAGAAAGCTCTTAGGATCATGTTATCTGACTGTCATTTTTACTAATTGACATAGTTCTTTAACTGTAGATTGACTAAATTTAGTTAAATTTGTTTCCTTTCATATCTTGTAATTTTATACTATTTTTATTAGCATTGTAGTTTTTTATTGACAATTACTATACATTGTTATGATGTCGATGGAAATAAACGATTTGATTTGATTGATTTAATTTTTGTGGTTTGGAAAAAGTAGTGTTTTTATTTGATTATTGCCTAAATGTATGAATATGTATTTTGTGTGTTTGGAAATAATGCACTTATACAAAAATATGGAAATAATACGCTTTTTAGGTGCTGGGGAGAGCGGCAAAAGTACCCTAGTGAAGCAAATGAAAATCATCCATGCAGATGGTTTTACTCGAACAGAACTGAATAGTTTTAGACCAACAGTCTTAGATAACCTTTTGTCTTCCATGAAGTATGTCTTAGCAGGCATGGGTTTGCTTAGGATAAATTTAGAATTTTCAAGAAACAAAGTCCATGCCAAAAATGTGTTGGCAGCAGAAAGTTGCTTTGACATGAGCTTTACTGTATTGCCACAAGTGGCTGCCAGCCTTCAGGCTCTATGGTCTGACCGAGGAGTGAGGCTAGCTGTGGCAAGAGGATATGAATATGAACTAAACGATTCTGCTTTATAGTGAGTTTATTGATTAATTTTAAAAATTTCGATCTGAAGAATAACCCTTTTAGTTTATTTGAAAATATGGAACGAATCTGTGATCCAAAATATGTGCCAAGTCCAACAGACGTCCTGAGGGCCAGAGTTAGGACTCAAGGAATCATTGAGACTCAGTTTCGAATTCAGGATATGATCATTAACATGTACGATGTAGGAGGACAAAGATCGCAAAGAAGGAAGTGGATATATTGTTTTGATGATGTTAAAGCTGTTCTTTTTGTAATATCTTTAAGCGGATACGATATGACCCTTATAGTAAGTGATCCAATATGTTTGAAAAATTTTTCTACATAAACATTTTTTTAGGAAGACCCCAATGTTAATCGAATGGAAGAAAGCTTAAACTTATTTGGCCAAATCGTCAATAATCCGTTTTTTAGAGAAGCCTCGTTTGTGTTATTTTTGAATAAGTTTGACCTTTTTAGGGAAAAAATTCTTTACTCCAAACGGCATTTAAGGTTATACTTTCCCGATTATAAAGGTAAGTTTTCTCCGTATGTTATCTAGAACCTAAGGAATAAATTGCCTTTTTAAGGTCCAGACAAAGATGTCGATAGAGGAGCATTATTTATCCAACACAAGTTCATTTTAAAAAATGGAGATTCGAGGAAAGTTCTATACCCGCATTTTTGTACCGCAACTGATACAGCCAACGTACAAGTCGTTTTTCAGTCTGTGATGGAAATGGTTATTTCAGCCAATTTGGGGCAGGTGACGCTTTTATAAAATATTTTTGTGGTATTGCTGGACTTTGTCACAGGTAATTTACATTTTAGTTAACTCTTGTGTCATTTACAAAATGGCCATAGGGGTAATAATAAGTTAAGAAAAAATATGCAAATGGTTGTTAAAGTGCAATATTAATTACTATGCGCACAGTCAAAATTTGTCAGATCTCGATGTTATACAAATGCCTTAAACGGATATTTTTTTGATGTATTTAATGAATCGTCAAAATATTGCGCGTTATTCATCACTTACTTATACAATTGGTGGTTTTTCTATAATCTTTGATATTACAAAGAATCTCCTAGTTCCTAAAATCCTCATGCCTAGATAGATAAAAATAATAATGCTATTGCCTGATAATGTAAACTAGGTAGTTTTTTATATAATTATGTCATGTCTCTTAGAGTGGTTGATGCTTTACTACTATCGTAAACTTACGATAAAATATAAAAACAGAAATATTGATTAGATCGAGATATCTACTTTTAAAGAGGTAAATTTAGTTTCAATTTAATTTATTACATGCATTCTGCCGTGCTAAGACGAGGTCGTATCGGATTTGATTAAAGTTTTGAGAAATGTAAAGATTTAAAGTAAAGTAGAGACATTCGTAGTAATAAAGTAGAGACGTCTTTAAAATTCAATAAGTAAAAAAATATATGTATTATTTTGTCAAACATTTATATTTTTAGCATAGTTTATGCTTATAGGTAGTTTATGCTTATAGGTGCCTTTATTAAAATATACTTAAATTGTTTTCAAAAGGCTGTTTGGTAATACGATTCAAAAAATACAAATTAAGGAATCAAAAACAAATAATATATATTTAAGAAAAAGGTACATTAATAATGAGTATGTTCACCTCTGGCTCTAAGAACTTCGGCACAACGATGTGGCATGCTTTCCACCAAATTTCTGATTATTTGTTGTGGTAACTGCTCGTAAATCGTTAAAATAACATCTGCAACTTGGTTCAGATTTTGGAAGGGTTGATGATCCTTCAAACGTCTTGCCAGTTCATCCCAGAGATGCTCAATTGGATATAGATTCGGGCTGGCATGGCCATCTCATGACATTAATATTGTGCTCCTGCAGGAAATTTCTCACGACCCCGGCTACGTGTGGCCTGGCCATATTTTGGGCAAATGGGACAACATGAGGTTCCAATATCTCCTCTATGTAACGGACAGCCGTTAAAGTCCCTTCCCGAAATACCACAAGGTCCGTGTGTCCTGTCAAAGTAATACCAGCCCATACCATTATTGATCCACCTCCAAATGGAACAATTTCCTGCACACAGTCATCCAAATATCGTTCACCGGGACGTCTCCATTCACGAACACGCCCATCAGTATTGCATAACATGAATCTTTTTTCATCTGTAAACATTACACTGGCCCACTGCTCTAAATTCCAATTAAGATGCTCTTGACAAAAGTTTATACGATTTGCTCGATGAGCTGGAGTTAATCTAGGGGCTCTAGCAGGTCGTCTGGCATGGAGTAGTCCTTCGTGAAGTCGGTTTCGTATCGTTTGCTCCGAAATTCGCGTTCCCACACATAAGGGGATTTTGCGGTTTTCTAGCAGTAGCAGCCCCTAATTGCCCAAAGTGGTAAAAAACGATCTTCTCTCTGCGTTGTTGCCTTTTGTCGATTCGAATAAGTGGCCTCTTTTTACTATGCCGTAAATTTGGTAGCGATTCCAAGCTTTGGAAAATCAAGCTCTCAAAAATTTTTACGTTTAAGGCTAATTATTTAAATCTAAGTAGATATTGCTATTTTCAATTATTGAAGTAAAGCTTGGATAATTTTCTAATTAAGATATAGTTTTTGATAGAGGGTGCATTCAATTTGATAGTTATCAGAAGTGAAATAGAAAAATATTCAGATACGAAGGTGAATATTTATAAAATAAGGCAACAAAATTGGATATATCTACGTTTTTATTACAAATTGTTGATAATAAATACTAACGGTATAAGTTTTTAACATTGGTTATATTCGGCAAAACAATAAAAGAGAAATAATCCATATAACAACTCAAAATATACTTTATTATTATAAACACAAAATTGGTCATCAATTTCTATGAAAAGAACAATACATGTATGTTAAATATATGCTATAAAAAGAATCAACATTTTCAAAATACACATAAATCTGTTAGTAGAACAATCAAGAACATACGGTGAATAAATAGATAAAAACAACACTAAAATGTACATAATATTCAATTCAAGATCTCAATATCATCCAATGAATAGGTCTGTTCTAATATGAGTTCTTTAAACATGCGTTATAATAAGATGAAGGCAGTGATTTTCTTGTCAAAGCCAATGTGGGTGGGTAGTGGAAGAGGCAAAACACCCTAGTTGGGTATCTACGATTCTTCTCCAGGCATGGAGAAGAATCAATTAAATTAAAATTTAGAATTTTTAAATTTAATTTAAAATTATTAAAAATAATTAAATAATTAAAAGAAATATAAAATTTAAAATTTTTGTGGTTTTCTTCCTTTTGCCCATGATATTTCTGTGAAAACAAATAGCTATCACAAAAGTAAGTAAATCATTGGAAAGCATATTAAATGCAGTGGTTTTTGCTGAAAAAAAACATGTCCCTATTTACCAAATTTTAGAAAAACGACAACGAAGAAGATACCACTAATTTTAGAAAAAATGTTATACAACTTTTTTGTTGCAAATGACTTGTTTAATCACCTCTTAAAGTTTGGCGGTTTTTACAGTAGACACCTTGAATAATCGTCAAGAAAATAAAGAAAACGCTTCAAGCGGCTCAGTAGGAGCATTAGTTGGGCCCACTGGGCCAGGTCTAATAAAAACCACATTTCTGGCAGGAGTTTTTCCCGTTTCAGATATTGGGGCTACATTACTCCACTCCACCCATCTTTGCCAAATAAATGATCAGGGAGAGCGTTTTCCTGAATCAAAATGCGATTTCATCATCATTGTGCAATTTTGCTTTTTTGAATTGTAATTTATTAGTACGAGTATCTTGCTTCCTTTTCTGATCCGTCCTCCATACCGCCTGTAATTCCTCATTATATAAATCCTCATCTAATGAATCTGGAACGAAATCTCTGTCGGCAATACTGTCGTCACTATCATAAGCAGTATCTGTGTCACTAAAATCACTTGCTGCATAAATGTCTTCTAAATCCTTGTCGCTCAATATTTTTTTAGATCTTAAAATGTTTTTCGCACCCTTTCTGACTAAAAATAATAAGGTGAAGTGGGGTAAATGTTTAGTAAAGTTGCGAAAGTTTAGGTTTATTTATTAATAAAAAATAAAGCAGAATCAAACACAAATTTCCCGTTTTATTTAAAAAATCTTTCGTCTTTGCTTAATATATTACCGCAATTCTAACGCTTACTTTTTAATTTTAGATACATTTAGACTTATAATTTCTTTTTAAAACAAAGTCTATACTACACACTTTCTCTCTATTTTGGGGCAAGTGTGTAGACAACTGGTATCCTCTATATGCCTACTTTAAGAAGAATATGGGGCAAATGTGTAAAACTTACCTATATTGCGATTGTTTTAAAATACTAAGACTTGGCACAAAGTGACATGTAGGTGAATATTTTTTATTTATAAACACAAAATGAAAACGGAATATTCTATGCAATGATTATAACTAAATGTAAATCACTTAAACAAGTTTATAAACATGAATTATTGAATATTATATGCAGAAAAATTTACATCAAATTTTATTAAACCTCGCCGACCGGTTCAAACGGGATTTGGGAGAGACCTTATAATGTCGCTTCTGCTAACTATAGTACATTCTTCGGGATCTTTCCATGTGAATGTTGAAGAAGCCAAGGGGTCTAAAGTTAGCACTTTTTTGGTTAATTTTATTTCCAATTCTTCATCCTCTTTATTATGAGAGAGTCAATTTGAAGTCTTCCAAACTAGGGCTTGAACTAACATCCCCCATTCTTACAGGTTTGCTTAGACTCCATCGTAGCATGCAACTGGTATCGTTTGTTCGATTTTGAAAATATTAAATTTTTAGTGAAACAAATCCCGCACATGGATAGTACCAAAAGAATTAAAGATCAAGCTCATTTTTTAGGTTTTGGAGTTTGAAATTGGATGGATGAAATAACCATGAATGAGGTTCTTGGTAATTCTGAACTGCTTAGTTCGATTAATAAAAAGTAGCAATAAATAGGCAATTTATAGTAGACTTGTCCGACAAAATATTTTTTTGATTTTTTCCCTAAAAGGCAGACTAGCACCCAGTCATCTTCTTGTATATCTGTAGAAGGCTTACTGATTTGCTCCATACATGCATCAACTGCTTCCGCGTTTCTCATCTCTTCCTCTATTATATCATCATCACTCTCTTGGAATATAATTTCTTCATGACTTATGTCCTCTTCTTCATTCATGGAATTTGGTTTAAATTTTTTGCGCCGATTTATTTATTTGATTTTTGTTTTAAACAGTCCAATCCTTTTCGATCAAGCGACATATAACTTCCTCAGAAGTTATAATATCGGTTCTGATATCCGCATCGGCTCCAGAACACACTTTTTTTTTCTTTACTTTTTCGGGTGCGTTAGTCTGTTGAACTGTAGACAATAGCAATTCTTCAAAAGAGTATCGCTGTTCTGGTAGCCCTTGGTATCCACTTGGACCTGGTTTTGAATAAGGGCTTGACAAATGAGGATGATTTGTATCTTCTCTGTTAATATTTAGGGAATGTTGTCTCAAATGTTTGGCAATAGCACTATTGTCCTTTTGACCTAGATTTGAGGGTCCTGGTTGCAATATATCCATCGACTCATCAGGAAATCTTCGTACCCCTTGATGTTGCTCCCAACTCTTGTAAAATAATGGATCGTACTTTTCCTTGTCAACAACACATGCATTAAATCGAAAAATATCTCCTTTCTTAAAACCATTAGATATAATTTCGTGGTTAGTTTCTTTCCATATTTTACAAACTAAAGAGCTAAATTTTTTCTTTGGAATTTGACCCTCATTATGCTTCTGCCAGTTGATCAACTCATACTCCTATCTAACTTTTAAAGACTTAAAAACACTGAGGTCAAGTGGTTGTAGAATATGGGATAAATGGGGTGGTAATTTAAGAATGATCACCCCATTCTCCCTGGCTGCTCTAATTATTCTTTCATCCACGTGGGACGCGTGACTGTCATATATCAACAAGACTGGTCTTTCTGGGCCAAAGGATTCTAATAAACTTTTTTTAAACTATTGTAGAAATATATCGGATTCCATCCATCCGTTTGCTGTTGTGGCATACGTTATTCCAGGGAATTCTTCATCACGTGGAGCAACCCATTCCTGCCACATATTTTTTGCCTTGAAAACTATTAACGGTGGCGCCTTAAACCCATCTGCACTAACAGCCATTAAGACCGTAATATTTTGCCTTCCACTGCCTGCAGTTGTTCTAGAAGATGGAGCTCCTCTTTTGCCTACTATTTTTGTCTTGCTTGGATCTAGACAAAAATTGGTTTCATCAAGATTCCATATTTGCCGTGGTTTGTCGTGCAAATTTAGGGAATCCAACTGTGTTTTTAAAATATCAAAGTAGCCATTAATTACGAATGGATCTAAGCATTTCCTTCTAGCAAACTCCACTGATTGGGGTTTTTTAGTGGATAAATTGTGGCGCTTCGAAAAACTTATAAATCAATCTTTACCTGGCCGGCCTGCTCTAAATGGCGTTTTAAGTTTATTTAGAATGACATACTTTTCAACAATATTAAATACCTCTCGTCGAGTTAGTCCCCCCCCATTTTTCCATTGTTATTAAACATTGAGCAACCTTTCGTCTTGTTCGCTGGAAATCGCTGTACTTCTTCCCATCGTTAAGCTCTTTACACCTCGATAACCTCGTCGATGATAGCTCAGGGTCATTTGTGGAATGTTATATTTTTTGTGCGCGCCGTATTGAGTTATCAAACCTCTCTCAATTTCATTTAAAGCCCTTTTTAATGTATCTGTAGTGTATGAAGTTTTTCTACTTGAAGTTCGTTTATAGTTTCTAACCATGTTTGCCTGAAAATAAGGAAAAAATATAGGTAATTAATAATGAATTTTGCTAATCGTAGGAAAGGGGTAAGTGTGTAGTATGCTACACACTTGCCCCGCCTTAATCACTACACAATTGCCCCAATAAGTTTTTTTCATGGGGCAACTGTTTAGTAAACAAAATATTTAGGTTAGTAGTAAAAAAAACTAAAAATATGAATAGATATATAAAAATACATACCTCTAATCTCTGTCAAAACTGATACTTATAGAAAATGGTATTGTGATCGTCGGATGATAGTGAATTAATCTATAGCACTCAAATTATTTAACGTTGCAAAAAATGCCTTCCGAATTTAAAAAGCACGCTACGTTAAAATACATGACATCTATGACAATTTAATGTTTTAGATTAGTGGGGATATATGATTGAATACTTTTTTCATAGATGTCGCAGGTGTTTTGGCGAAAGTTATTATATTATAATTTGTGTACACACTTACCCCGCGTACACTGTTACCCCACCTGACCTTATACATTTTTTAAACAAATAGAAACATGACTCACCAAACCATACTCACGTTTTCACGTTCACCGTAATCCTATGGAAATTGGTATTCATTTTTCTTGCTCTGTTTATATTAAATTTTTTTATTAAGAAAATTTAGAATTTTATTTTTCAATTAATATTCTGGTTTTTATCAACATCGGATATCAAAAGGTAAACATCGCCCAGCATATATGTTTTTCCGGCGTGGGGCTTTACCAGCACCTATCCTATATATATGTAATTAAATATTATAACTAATTCCCAACACTTGTTATTAAAAAAAACATTGTAAATCTTATTTATTAATGGTTACTGGCTAAAGAAATAATTAGTAATTAAGACACAAAATGAAAAATCGCTTTACGAATACTTTCTATCCAAGATATTTGGTACTAAGCATCACACTCTATAGACACGATTCTGTTTAAGTTGTCTAATATAATTGTTAAATATCTGTTAGTTTTTAGTATCCATTTTTTATTTATCGTCTTATAGTTTTAAGAATCTCATTTCTTATTGATATTTTTCTTTTTTTAATACTGTGAAACAGTTTTTAAGATCTCTCGCTTTGTGTTCAAGAAAATTTGCCAAATTAGCTATTGTAAGTTCAATGTTTGCCAATTTAGATGTTAAGTCTGATTTTTTATATTATATTTAGGGAAATATACACAGGATGTCCCAAAAAATAAAAAGTTTGTTTTTGCTTAAGGTTGCCAATAGTATTTTAAAAAAATATTCACTGCCCTATGTTTAAATGTAAAACAAACAAGTTAAATAGACCCATTTTTTTTTATTTGGGACATCCTCTAGAATATATTAGGAAATAGATACAGTTTTTTAGATTTAGAGTTTTTAAGGTCTTCCTATTAGAACTTAGCCGTTTTTTAACTGTCTGTGATAAGGCGCTTGGTTCCGTCAATTATCACAATCACTTGTGATTAAAATGTGCATTATTTAATAAGTATTTAAAGAAATTATTGTTGTACTTTTTAAATAAATAAAGAAAATAAATGCTTGATTAATTGTTTTAATTGTGAGGTAAGGTATCTACTATCTTCTGAAGAATAACTTCTTTTAATTAATATTCAAAGTACGCGAATATGTATTGTCGTAAACAAATAAATTAAGTTCTCGACAAAATTTATAGATTTAAAAAAGTGGCTCAGGTACGCCATGCGTAGGTACAGTCTAGTAAAAACCAGAGGAGATAAGGATCCAACTAAAACATCTATAATTCTTACATGCACAAATAGGAATAGGTAAGTTCAATTCGTGAGAGCCTGGAATAAGATTACCAGTGAGTGCGAAATAGCGGAATTAAGCCTCATACATAAGTCTCAAATCTCTGATAAAAGATGCACGTCATTAATATCTTTTTACAGAATGTTTGGACGTTCTAAAAAAAAAACGTAATTTATAAGGCTCTCGCTTTTATAACCGAAATACAGGGTGGTTCCGCAAATATGCCGTTTTTTAAATTCCCTTGTATCCTCCGAACAACCGGTATTTTTTTCCATATTTGGTGTTCATATCAGTGTACCTGAAACAAACTAGATGAGGCTTTGGTACAATTTTTAGGGTTGAAAACTCATACTCATATATTACCAAAATTAAATTGTTACATACACGTTTATATTATACAAAAATGTTTATGTTTACTATTGTAATTATAGAAAACCTATAATATATATATATATATATATATATATATATATATATATATATATATATATATATTATAGGCTTTCTTCCACCCACTTTTATAGATGGGAGTAACAACTGAAGTTTTAAAACATTCAGGGACAGTGCCCGATGTAAATATAAGATTGATTATATGTATTAATGGATTAGTCATATATAGGTGAAATTTTTTAAAGATTTCAGTTTGTATTCCATTATAACCAGGTGTTTTTTAGTGAATTTATATGTTCAATAATTTCATTGCTACAAACAGGTGTTAAAAACATTGAGTTGAGTGATCTATACTTTACTTTGAAAATATTGTTTGGAGATTTTATTTTACTGGCCATAGTTTTCCCTACATTAACAAAAAATTGGTTGCAGTATTCAGCCATTTATTTTTTGTCAGTAAAGGACTATTATCATATAAATAAATGATAATAATCTAAAGGCTTAGTGTAACTCTGTAACTCTTGATTTATTTAGAGTTAAATTTTGGACTGAGGCATCTAGACTTTTCTTTATATATACAACAGTATCATCGTTTTTATTGAATTTTGCATTATTATAATACACATTGAAATTACTTATATTAATTTTCCTGATATTGTACTTCTGACTGAGCACTGGTTGAGGCCTAGTGAATGTTTTTTAATATCTGATTATGTTCCTATATCAAATTTTTGTCAACAATCTATACATGGAGGAACCATGATCTTGGCTAGGCAAACAATTGAAACGATTTTTTGTAATATTGATAAGTATGATAATCTTCTGTTAGAGAATGTTTTTGAATTCTCTCTTTCTTTTTGTAAGCGTTTTAATTTATATATTATTTGTGTTTATAGGCCACCTACAGGAAATATTGCTATGTTTCTGGACAAACTTGATTTTTTTTTTATCCCAGTTGTCCCTACACTCTGGGGTTATATTGGCTCGTGACTTTAATATCAACTACACTGATGAAACCTTGCCACGTACTTCTCTTTTAAGTATTTTAAATTCTTACGACTTGAAAATGCACGTTCCACACGAATAACTTCTTCATCTGCAACTACAATTGACTATTTCTGTACAAATTTTGATGACGTTTTATGCACAGTACTCCCATCTGGTATTTCCGACCATGAAGCTATTCTTGCTAAAATGCCATATAATACTGTATTATCTTCATCTCATTATATGGGAAGAATTTTCAGCAGGAGATATTTCAAAGCTTTTTCTGCTGCTACAGCTTCGGTAAATTGGAATGCACTTGAAATGGCTTCTGACCCACTTAATTTATTTTTTCAAGTTCTGTGTGATAAGATCAAGTGCTTTCCTAAAATGAGGCTTAAAACTAAGAAACGAAAACCATGGGTTACAAGAGGCCTTAGAATTTCAGCTAAAAACCTTCGTTTTTTTGACTAAATTGTGCAAATATACCACAAATGAAAATATCCTTGTATATCATCAGAAATACCGTAGTCTGTACAGAAAGACAATTAAAGCAGCAAAATCTAATTATTATAGGGATCGCTTAAATATGTCATCAAATAGGCAAAGAGAGTGTTGGTCGATTATTAATGATTTTAGACATGGCCATAGAAAAGTATCTGAACCGGAGTCAAGACCTGACATTTTAAACGACTATTATTGGGATATACCTAATATCTTGCTCAAGGGCATTCGTAGTAACATTGATCCCTTACACTATCTTCAACAAGTGTCGGTTGAGCATTCATTTTTCTTTCATCCTGTCGATCTTACCGAAGTAAAAAATGAAATCAAATGCCTAAAAATCCATAAATCATCTGGAGCTGATGGGATATCTTCGAGGTTGTTACTCTTTTTGCCTGATTCAGCCTTAAATGCTTTAGTTTCTGCCATAAACAATCCTTTACATATTGGTATTTTTCCTTCATGTTTAAAAGAGGCAGTGGTTATCCCTCTTCATAAGGGTGGAGATTTGGATCAGCCTTGTAATTTCCGTCTTATTTCTATTTTGTCTACCCTCTCTAAGATAGTTGAAAAACTTGCAAAAAGCAGAATTTTGTCCTTTTTACATCATAATGGCATTTTGTCTGCAAATCAGTTTGGATTTCAAGCCGGTAAAGGGACTCGTGATGCTGTTTTTAGCTTTTTGGAGAGCGTCTATGTGTCCTTGAATTCTGGAGAGTCATCGGCGGCAGTGTTTTGTGATCTATCCAAAGCGACTGTGTGGATCATGGAATACTGTTATCTAAGCTCGATAAATATGGTTTTAGGGGCGTAGCGTTGCGATGGCTTGAGTCCTATCAATCAAATCGTACTCAGAAGGTTACAGTGTCTGGGCGTTTGTCTGCTTCTAGATCCCTAAAATGCGGCGTTCCCCAGGGTTCAGTGTTGGGACCACTGTTATTTTTACTGTATGTGGATGACTTGAGTTCATTGAAACTGCAGGGCAAGGTAATTCAGTTTGATGATGATACCACCATACTATGGAGCCATAAAAATTCAGATTATATTAGGACTTGTATCCTTGAAGACCTTCAGATTTTATCATGGTGTGCTTCCAACAGGCTCGTGTTTAATGTAAGAAAGACGTCTATTATGGGGTTTAAGTGCGATGTTCAGGGTCTGATGCTTGAGAAAATTCCCTCTTGCAGAATAAAGAGTGCTGCAAGTTCCTAGGAATTACCTAGGAGTCTAGGTAATTCCTAGGAGTTCAAAATATGATGGTCGCCTTCGGTTTGACGATCATATTTTACATTTAGCTGGGAAATTATCTTCTGGATGTTTTGCAGTAAGAATGGCAAAACAAGAGCTGGGAGGGGTGGTTGCACGTTCAGTGTACTTTTCACTTATTGAATCTCATATTCGGTATGGCTTGCCTTTTTGGGGTTTAACCAATAAGGGGCTACTTAACATTGTCTTTGTTATTCAAAAAAAGCAGTTAGATACCTGTGTTCTGCTGAGTTAAGAGATTCTTGCAAACCCCTCTTCAATTCTAAAAAAATCCGAACTCTTATTTCACTCTTTATCTTAGAAACAGCTGCTCTTATTCACAAAATTCCCGAACTACCCTCTGACACTGGCCATTTGACTCGTCGTGTAAATGATGTTCCCTACCTATTCCTACGTCTTCCCTTGCCAAAAACTCATTAATTTACATAAGTAAAAAAATTTACAATCATGTTCCTCTATGTGTTAGACATATATCGGATGTTAAGAAATTTAAAAGAGAATTAAAGACGCTTTTATTGGCTAAGGCATATTATAACCTAGATGACTTTTTTAATGATAGGTTTTAACCTTGGACATGTTGGAAAGTTTTTTTTTCCTTTTTTCTTCTCTAGTTTTGTCATTTATTTAGTAATTGATTGTTTTATTTAGTTATCTTTAATTCAAGTATATTCAAAAAGTTTTGTCTTGTGTTTAATTTTGTTCATTGCTTTGTCAATTTTTGAAATTGTATTTTTGTTTTGTTTTTTTTTAGCTTGTAGGATGCTTGTACACAAGATTATTCTTATGTAATATAGCACATTTTCTTTCTTTCTTTCTTATAAAAGTTAATGTTTTCAACAGACCAACTCTCAGTTGTGAATGTTGTGATATAATAATGTCACAAAATTTAAAATCATAGGTATCAAGAAATAGTAGTAAATCATTAAAGTTCCTATGTATGCTACGAATGATATAGAATGCATAAAATGCTGATTTTTGAATTAATTACATTTTTAAGTTCATCACATTCTATTGTACTTTTTAAATTTTCATCTAACAAGTCTAGTTGTCCACTAATCTCCACTTCTAATATGTCATTCGCCATATGGACTGCCATAGTTTATTTTTTTACTCCTGAGTATTTGAAGGTGATATTTGTGTGAATAACGCATTATTCTTTTAAAAATTATTCCATTTCGCGCGGAATATGTACTACATATTTCTCCCATTATCTGAGCACGATGCGCAAGGTCGAACTACTTGTACGAGAGACACAGACAGCGAAACAAGTCAATTTTGTAGGAAATCAATTTTACTGTGGTGGTGAGCCTGGACAACTAAGAGGATCCTCCTTAAGAAGACCACAACTGACTTAATGGGTAAGTACCCATTATGCTATTGTTATTGCATACTATTATTATTATTATTATTAAAATACTCCACAATAATGTGTGGAAACAATAATTACTAATAAACACACCTGAGTGGGAGAAATAACGAATTTTATGGACTGTGATGGTTATTCCCATGTTTCATGTGGACTATGCTGGTTTTTCGGTTTTTCTCGTGCAATGGATATTTAAAACTTTCAATATCTCCAGGACTCAGGTTTGTTATTCCCCTTGACGATTTGCCACGATAAAATACACGACAAACAGAAAGTGTTGAAATGGCAAACCCTTTTTAAAATTTTTATACTACGTTCGTTTGTGCCCAGTACCCTTCAAATGTTTCTTTGGATATAGCACGGCATTTCTGAACTATTCTATGCTAGAGTTGTTCTGGTGAGTCAAGTTGAAAACCTATATAATATGTAGTTTTAAAAATATATTTTAGGTATATACATATTTTAAATTTATTATATTATATAAAATAATTAAAAAATATATTTATACTCTATTTCAGAAGTGTATAGAGCAATAAACTGGGGAATTCCGTTCTGTTTGGCTACATTTCGTGGTAGTTCATAGGCGCAGGTACTTATAATATTTATGAATTTAATTTTCACGGATTAAATGCCTTTATTTTGAAAGAGATTAAATACTAAATAAATACTTTTAATCCTTTTGTATAGGTACCTATCTTTTAACGCTTTGTAACATGCAAAAATGGGGTCAGGTAATATATACAGACTATAAATACTTTTAAATCATATTTTAAACGTTAGTAGTCACTGCTACGCTGTAGTGTAATCACAATATTATTATCCCAATATTTAAAAAATGGAGGTATTCAGTCCAACGAAAAGATGTACTAAAAATTCTCCACTATCGCTGAGTGAAAAAGTTATTATTTTAAATGTACATGATTGCATAAAACACGATTACCCTAGTTTTACTGTGCAAGAAATTGTTGAAAAATGTTCTCGAATGAGTGGAATTGGAAAGTCCACCATTTTCAAATTGTTGCGGGAAAGAAAAGTAGCAGGTCAAGTGGAATCTCCCAAGCAAAAGCCAGGACGACCTACAAAAGTCCTTGATGAAAATGCTAAATGTATAATTCGAAGAAAAGTTCACTCTTTTTATTTTAAAAAGGAAATACCCACCCTAGACAAAATTTTAATGGAGCTTGGCCGAGATGACAGTATTCCGTTGATAAGTAGAAAACTTTTATGGAAAACTTTAAAAAATATGGATTTTGCCTGGGAAAAGCATAACCGCAAAGCACTTTTACTGGAGAGCGACGAAATTGTTTGTTGGAGACGACAATACTTGAGAAGTATCAAGCAGTACCGCAGGGAGCAAAAGAAAGTTTTTTATCTTGATGAGACGTGGATTAACGAAGGTTATATAGTCCAAAAAATGTGGCAAGACAAAAATATAACCAGTGCTCGCCAAGCTTTCATAGAAGGCCTGTCTACGGGTATTAAAGTACCTTCGGGAAAAGGAAAAAGACTTATAATCACACATATTGGAAGCGAAGAGGGATTTTTAAAAGAAGGTCTGCTAACCTTTGAGTCGACTCGCACAGGAGATTACCATGAAGACATGAACTCAGACGTTTTCGAGGACTATTTTGGTGAAATGATAAAATTTCTTCCGGCTAATTCGGTGGTGGTTATGGATAACGCAAGCTATCATTCACGGCGAATAGAGAAGACGCCAACTTCAAGTTGGAGAAAGCAAGAAATTATCGATTGGCTGACTGCAAAAGGTATTGCGTTTGAAGCAAATTTGATAAAAAAAGAACTGCTGGCAATAGCAAACTTACACAAAACTCGTTTCATGAAATACGCCGTGGAAGATAAAGCCGAAAAATATAATATAACTGTACTGCGCTTACCGCCATATCATTGCGAACTAAATCCTATAGAACTGATATGGGCGCAGGTAAAAGGATTTGTAGCAAGACAAAACACGACTTTTAAAATGAAAGATGTTAAGCTACTGTTTGATCAAGCCATTACGGAAGCGACACCAGAGAATTGGCGAAAAGCAGTCCAGCATGTAATTAAGCAAGAGGACAAAATGTGGGATCTTGACAACCTCATCGATCAGACAGTCGATCCTTTAATTATAATGTCAAGAGGTGATGACAGTTCGTCAGATGACGAAGAAGACTACAATCTATTATAATTTAAAATTGTTATACACTGTTCAAAAAGTGCCAGATCCAAAAGTGACATTTTCAACTGTTTTACTCTACATATTATGTTCAATAAATTTGTGAAAAAAATATATTATTCCATTTAAACAAAAGTAACTTTCTAAAATAAAATAGCATTTAAGTACATTAATTATAAGGTAAAAAACAAGTCCCAGTTGCACGCCTTTGGCGAACCGTTTTCAATGTTTATCAGTGGGTAACAATGGGCAAAACTCATAAATTGACCCAAAACCGGGTGGCACTACCTGCAATCAACGAAAAGAAAGAATTTTACATTGAAACTAATACCCAACCAATTTAGTGGCATAAAATATTGGTGGATCACCAGGTACCACTTTTGCATACCTAATGAGGTTTTATTGCTCTACACACTTCTGAAATAGAGTATAATATATTTTAGGTGACCCCACAAAAAAAAAGTCAAAAGATGTTAGATCCGGGAATCTAGGTGTCCATTAAATAGGAACTCTTCTTCCAATCCACTGGTTAGGACATTAATCAGCCAACCATTGCTTAACGGGAACTACATAATGAGGAGGTGCTCCATCTTGTTGGAATTGAAGTAAGTGTTCTTCTACGGATAAGTTTCCGTGTATGTTACTCTGGTTTTTTAATTCCCGCATTAGCGGTAGATAGACCTCTGTAGCATTTCGCCATTTAAATTTTCTGGAATAAATATTGGGCCGATAATACCATATCCCATAATACCAGCCAAAACATAAATTTTTCTGGGGGTACTGGCTATGCGCTTCTCTAAATATGTGTGGGTTCTCGTCATTCCAGTAACGACAGTTTTGCTTATTAACATGCCCATTTAAATAAAAGATACACTCCTCACTGAAGCAAATATTTTTAACTAGTCGAGGTTCTGTCATTATTTCACAAATGTCGGGTCGTCGCCACCAAATTCCTGCAGTATTTAGTAGTTTTCTTCTCCTCCGCCCTGAGTTTTCTTCTAGTCAATGCTGTTCTCATCATCATTGTAATAAATTTTTCCATGTTATTGCTGCAAAAGTATTTTTGCAGCGCTTTCCGGTTATTACATTCTCCAGACTACCATGGGTGTTGTAGTTTTTTTAACTAGGCGTTTTTTGCTGCTGTACTCCATATTGCCTGCTTTATGTGGCAGTAATCCTCCATATTTTATGAATTAATGGAAAAAGGGACAGCAAATTTAACCCAACCTGTTATTCGTGTGTTGTATCGTCAGGTGGCGAATACCTGCGGTTAATCAAACATAAATAGTAGTAAATCAATATGGTATAAATAAATATTTCTAGTAGTCTTTCAGTGATCGTGTTTGGTACTGTAAGTATGTAAATAAATAAGTTGACTATTTTTCTGCATCGAGTGTTTTAATTCACACCTAACGAACGGGTAAAAACGCTACAATACTATATAGCTAAAGGGCTGGCATTAAGGCTATTACGGCCGAAAAGGTGAGCTCCAAACTCGTACTGGAAGGCATAAAGGTTCTAAAGGAACTGGTGAAGGTGGGATGCCAGGTGTTTGATCACTTATTTATGGTACCACTATGGTAGTCTGAGGCAAGCTAAAGCCGCTCTCGATTCACAGTATTCGTTTGGAGCTCAAACCGCCATCGCCATATCGATACCAAAAATGATGCTGTATTTATATACCCACTGACATAAGTATAAGTATACTGTAATAATGACTAACTGACATAATAATCATTTTTTCAGCTTTACTATTTGGCAATGAGGTAGTCTTACATCAAAAATGAAACTATAACATTTGTAAGAATTTTTATAGGCAAGTAATAAGACCATAATTAATAATGTGTTTGGCGACCCCGCAGCTGAATAAACTCCTTTATACGTCTAGGCATCGACAAAAAGAGATAATCGATGTCTGGTTGTGGCACCTTATTCCAAGCAACTCGAACTTTTAGATTAGTTGTGCCAGAGTCTCTGGCGGGTGCAAAGTGGTTAATCTCTTCCACATCATATACATGTTCCATGGGATTTAAATCCGATGAAGGGGCTATAAACGGCAAAACAGTAACGTCTGCTTGTTCAAAAAACGATTCAGAATAAAATCCGTAGTATGACGAGCAATATGGGGACGTGCGTTGTCTTGCTGAAGACAATATAAGATAAAGCAGTCAGGTGGTTTATGGGACATCAGAAACCTAACGTGCAACAGTCATATTACCTCAAAAAAAGAGAAAGGATGGTCGGCTACCAAAGGCAATAGCCCCCTAAACCATAATTCCAACAGTCTTGGTCCTATATATTTGTGTTCTGTGGTTTTTATTACTTGGAAATTTTAAAGAGTCACCCTCCAGTTTTTTGTAAAAGGTTGCATTGCGAAAAACCTCGCCGTCTGAGATTCGACCTTCACAGCCCACGTCAGCGTAAATAAAATAATAATCCGCATCAACAATGAGCAAAAAGAACAATACTCTAAAAGTTCTTTTGTAATTAAAATAGTCGCTGCCTGTATTTATTGGACCCTGAAGAACAACGTGTTTGCCATCCATTGCCCCCATTCTCTGTTAAAGAGACTGTACACTTTTAAAGAGACTGCACCACAAGAAAATAGTTTGCGCGTAACGAGGCAAATCACTGGACACGAACGTAGTAATGACGATCCATCAATAAATAATGAATATGGTGAATACATCGCTCGTAAGTTAAGTTCATTGGATAAAGAACAGCTGCTTAGGTCCACAAAGGTTTCAATGACATCCTGTTTAAGGCAGAGTTAGGGGAATACCCTATGCAAAGACGCAATCTATATCTATGATCTATATCCACTGAATCTGCTTCTACTGTTCCAAGTCCTTATCCCTCATGCAATAAACACGGAACATCAACAACCAACACCTACACCCTCAACAAACCGTCGATAACAACTATTCATTACCGCCATGGATTAACATTCTTCACACTAATAAATATTAAAATTTGTGAATTTTTATTAATAAAGCTGTGAACGAATTATTGTTTACCTACCTTCATAAAATCTTGATTAACTTCACGGAAAGCAGTGCATACCTCTGGCACAATCTGCTTGGAAAACTACTTAAACAAAAAGTTTAAGCTAGTGTACGAATCACCCGATGCTAAATATCTTGTGTTAACGCTAATCTTTCTTTAATACGTATTGCTTTTCGAAATGTATTTTTCTTCATGCTTTTTGAACCGATTAAAGTTATCATTTGCTCAAAATTACTACGCGACATTCTGCAGAATGTATGAAAGTGAGGGTTTTCAACTTTAAGGTCACTAAGTAAACTACTTCCACTGTATTTGCCTAGACTTTTAAATACCGATGTAACCCACCACCGTCTCTTCTTTTTCAAGTACAAGTAGAAGCACGAGTAGTCTGGACCCACCTTTAATGGTTTTTCCAAGGCTATTGGCCTCTGATAACCATCGGTGGGGTACGACGAGTCTATTAGGAGACCTATGTGCATAACAGCCTCTTTGGTTGCCCACTGCCTTACATACAATATAGATATTTTATTATTACACTAATAAAAAACCAAATAAATATTTTAACTTTTATTGGTAACTTATTAATTACATTAATAATGCTTATATCTACAAAGAAATCAACAAGCAAACCTAAATATTACATTCAAAAACCCTTATAAATAAAACGTAACGGTTAAAATCAGATCGAAAATTAAAGCTTTTTAATTCTTTTGGGTTACATCTCGCTTATTGCCAAAACTGTTGTATACAGTAGAGTTGTGGACAAAATAAACGATCACTTAAATTAGTTTAATTTATTAAAAATCACCGCTCTAGTAAGAAACCACAGTTCACTAGTTGACTATTCTGTTTTTTTGACATATAACATCACTTGAGATGTTCAGGTCTGGTTGTTACTAAGGCCATTTAAATTAAAGAAGATTAATTGAGACTCTCGATTGGGGTATTGCACGCTATTGTAATGCGTGAACCTCAATTTAAGATATTTTATAATGTTAAGTAGTAATCTTAAGTTTAGCAAACAGCGTCGTAACGCCCGCCAAATTTCTTACTTGGATGTCGAAATTCATAGGCGCTTGCGTTTGTCACACGTCTCAGTCTATTTATTCAAATTGGGTCGAACTGAAATTATTAGAGGACGAGTAGGAGAAACGCTATTATTCTTTTTTAACTTCTGACTTAAACCTAGTATTACAAGTTAATACATTGATTATCGCACCCAAGACCTTCATTGGCCGGACGTGTATAACGAAAATGTGTAGTCGTATTGGCAGACCTCCGATTGAAGGTGCGCGAGATAGCCGAGAGAGTAGGCATCTCGAAAGACCGCGTAGGTTATATCCTACATGAAATTTTGGGCATGAAAAAGCTGTTGGCGCGATGGGTGCCGCGTTTGCTCACTCTGGACAACAAGCGCAACCATGAGACCACTTCAGAGCTGTGTTTGACGCTATTTAAGCGCAATCCGAAGGAGTTTCTGCGTCGTTTTGTGACGGTCGACGAAACATGGATCCACTGGTATACACGAGAGACCAAAGAACAGTCGAAACAGTGGACTTTACCCGGCGAATATGCTCCGAAAAAGGGAAAGGCGGTCCCATCGGCTGGAAATGTGGAGGCCACCGGTTTCTGGGATTCACAAGGTGTGATCCTCATCGACTACCTCGAGAAGAACAGAACAATCTCAGCCACGGGGCTAACTCTTCATTCGCCAGAGTTAGCCCCGTGCGACTTCTTTTCATGAAGACAGGCATTTTCGTGCGACGTGTTTCTGTGAGTGGTGCGAGCCGAAAATGCTCTGTTCGTTAGAACAGAGGTACGCGATTAAATTCTGTGTGAAACTCGGTAAATCTGTGACAGGCGTTTGATATGATCAAGCAGGCCTACCCAGATGTTCCTTTAGCAAGAAGTGGTGTGTTTCGGTGGCTCCAGGCCTTTTTGGATGACCGGAAAGAGGTCGCTGATGAAGACCGTGCTGGGATCTTCGACTTCGAGAAACACCAACAATGTGACTCGTGTGCGCAAAGTTTTGAACTCAGACCGTCGACTAAGTATTCGTTTAGTTGCCCAGATGTTAAATTTACCAAAATCTGTGGTTCATGACATTGTGACACAGCATTTGAACATTTTCAAGGTGTGCGCGAAGATGGTCCCAAAAGTGCTCACTGACGACCAGAAATCGACCAAAATGTGTGAAAGTGACCCCGAATTTTTGAATAACGTAATCACACGATGTGGCTCACGATGGCGTTTCCTCGCCTAAAAAAGTGAAATCGATGCTCGTTGTTTTTTTTTAACATCAAAGGCATCGTCCACCATAAATTTGTTTCTCCTGGACAAACCGTCAACACCCAAGTTTTACGTGGAAGTGCTCAAGAGACTCAAATGAAGGCTCAATCGGGTCCAACAAGACATCTCAGCCGACTGGAAGTTGCACCACGACAACGCCCCGACTCACACCGCCTTTCGTGTGCACAGCTGCCTGCCAGCATCCCAACGCTTCCACAGCCGCCCTACAGCCCAGATGTGGCCACCCGGACTTTTTTTGTTTCCTAGCCTGAACAGGCCATTCATATTAACAATGCAAGAACTCTGGATGTGATCTTTTCCGAACCTTGAGTCTCCATCCAACAGCAAATGTCATTACTCACCCGAATCCTAATATTTTTTACAAATTTGTTACATCAAACAAACCCTACAAACCATCGTTGCAGGGTCCAACTCAACTTAATAAAGGGTTAGAGGTTATTTGACTTGCATTACATCCTTGAAACTGAAAAGTAGAGTTGAAATAATTATTCTGAACTAAATATGGAAAGTAAGTTCTACTTTTTATGCATAGGATTGCTGATCGGGGGCATCAAATTGTGTTTCAAACTAAGATAAATATCAGGGGAAGAGACAGAGTACACTGGTTTAACGATGAGTTGAGGATCATGAGGGATAGGCCTCTTGTCTCTTTCCTTGTCTCAACGAAATAAATCAAATTCAATGTCCGCTAGAGCAGTTAATGATTTCAAAAATAGGTATCAAGCTGGACTAGTTGGAAAGAAAGGCGCTCATTATCATTATGTTGAAAATCTAAGCATACATTCATAGAGGTAAACCAAGTCCCTTTAGTTTATCCTTCCAAAATGACATGGTACTTACTTTAACATTTACTTTGCCACTGTGGTTGTCCACCCCAATTTAGTGAAAATCTAAGTGATGCTCTTCAAAGGCTGCCCTTTAACATTTAACAAAATTAAAAATCTTTTCTGAATTTAAACTTATGAGACTTATTCTTTCAGGGACAATTTGGCTTCAGTTCAGGGGAAGGGACATCGTCGCGTCATGCCTGGACTTGATCAAAGAATTTGACTGTCTCATAGTATTTTGCTTAGAAAGCTTGCTTCAAATGATTTCCAGCCAAATAGAACTTTTGGCATTGGTATCTAAATCCGAATTGTCCTATTAGGCCCAATACTCTTTCTCATTTATGTAAACGATCTTTTGAACTTTTAGAGAGGTGGCAATATTATACTGGTTAATGATGACCCAACTGTATTCAAGATATAATATGAACCTTTGTATGAATCTTTGTACAGCTGGGGTTGCCGACTCGGCCGAGTGTTTTCATACCTCACCCGAAACAATGCAAACTAGCTCTAGAGTTCCTAAGTCAGAAATGGTACCAACTACTATGGCTTTAAATATTTTACACTCAAAAAGATGTTAGGATGTTTAATGCCTAGGTCTATCAGTCCTTTTGTACGGTATGAAAGCATTAATACTTAAACGTTTAGAATCATTCAAGATGTAGATGTACCGGCGATTAGTAAAAATCAGTTGGGTAGACAGACAACATAGTTCTCAATCGCATAGATTTAGAAGTAATCAAAACTTTCAAACGACGCAAATTAGAATATTTTGGTCACATCATGAGTCACTCGGAGAAATATGAGATCTTGTATGTTGTTATAGAGGGAAAAACCCTAGGCAAGCGTAGTCCAGGAAGTAGGAGAACATCGTGGTTAAAGAATTGGAGACAATGACACGTGGAATCTACAGTGCAACTTTTCCGAGCAGCTGTCAACACAACAATAGTTATCAACCTGATAGCCAAAGATCGTTGAACGGTCATGCTATCAAAAGAAGTTGTTCGGAGACTCAGCTAGAGCAGTTTTAAAGAACGAATTAAAAGTTTCTTAAAATGTAACGCCTTCATACCTTTGAAGAGTAGCACTAAGGACAAAGTGTCTTTTGTAAAATGTGGTGTCCAATTTTCATTTAATTATGTAAATGTTATTCTTAGTTACCCTTGACTTGTAAAAATGCAAAGCATATTTATTACTAATAAACATTTGAATATTATGGAATGAAATTGATAAGACTCCATATCTCAATTCGATTGCTAATTAGTGTGACACTTTGGATTTGAAAATCAGAGGAAAATCCTAACTAAGGGACCATATGTATACAACCATAATTTCTTAAATGATATGCCAAAATGTTATTCAGAATAGCGGATACTTTCCAACAAATGAAAAAAGTCTTTTTTATATTGATGTCTAAATAAAAACACTTTTGAAGCAAAGTTACTCTACTTTTCTCCAACCAACAAATAAGTTTCTTTTTAAATTCAATTAATCTCTTTAAATCATGTGTGGTAATTTTAATAACTGGAATATTATATAGGTAAAAATATCGGCAATATTAAGTTTTGGGATCTGAAATTTCATTAACTTCAAATCCAACCCGATTATTAAACAAAGTTTTAAATACAGCTATTATTTTGGCCACAACTGCATGTTGCTCTACTAGATCTACAATTACACAGACAGGAACAAGGTTCTTATTTTAAAAAATCACCTACCTGCTTTCAAGAATCAAACATACTACCACAATATCTTAGAGACTCTTTAAAATGTTTGCGCATCTTTACAGAATATAAAGCCAGATTTAAAAGACACATAAGAACCATCGATTTTAAGACTTATTGTCCCTAAATAACATTGCACTCTACAAAAATACCTTTTTTTAGATATGTCCGAAAATAATAGTCCAAAGAGCCAAAAAACGTTTGAAAACACCATTTTGTTGTAATATTTACATAAATGCATTTTTTTTTCACATCAAAAATTATGTATGCAAACTGTACTGGCCCATAGTCTATTTCAAACGCTAGTTTTAAAACTTTCTGTAAAAAAAGCATATTTAATGGATGCATTAAGTATAAATATAGACACAAGCCTCTATATGACACATCATCAATATTCCTACCTCCTAATTCTATTTGAAAAAAATATGACACTAATATGCCCTGAAACACTGCATTCACAAGACTTATGCGGTTATAGTAATGAATTAAGATTTTGAGGGTGTCATGTGACATGATAGTACCGAATGCAGTCAAAATGGCTCTAAATCACAACTGAAGTCTATACGTCTAATTGCTCTAATATCCTACTACAGGACTAGTTATGGATTTATAACAATATAAAGTACATATTGCGTTTGATCAAGTCTAAAGAAAAATGATTCAGGTTATGAAATTAGTGCTTTACGATTTTACAAGTGAAATATTGACAACACTGTATAGGTGTCTGAGTTAAGTTGTAATTTCAGGATATCTCCGTTATTTTTTAACGTTAGCTACTCATACGTTGATATTTTTTTACGAAACAAAAGATACCAGACTTTTTTGAGCCACATATTTGGTAATTTTTCGGCGTACTTCGTAACTTGTAATAGTTGGTGATATTAAAAAGGTAAAAACCTTTCTTGATTAAATGCAGAACCAACTTGTGACTTTCGTAACCTATTATAACGAAGTTGCGAAATTCAGGTTTTATACAGAGTGTTCGAAAAATAGACGGAGATATCTCAATGCGTGATTCCTTGTAAAAAAATATGAGAAAAAGTTTCTATAAACATGGGTCCGAAAATGCACAGTTTTCAAGATACAGGGTGATAAATTTTTTTAAAAATATTAATTTTTTATTAATATTAAACAAAATGTTTACTCGAATCTTTTGAAATTTGGCAGTATTACTTGTTGTATTAGATTAAAATTATAAGGTCCAGTGGCGTCCCAGGGGACATATTAGCAAATATTATTGGCAAAAAAAGTTGGCGTACGCCACTGCCTTTTTTTCAACTTTAATATTTGTTATTTGATTAAGCATTTAAAAATACAACTTTTTCGCCTCTTGTATTTTTTTCGTATCTCACTTCGTTTTCGATAAAAAAATAAATACCGGTTTCAAGGTGGACCAATTCAATGGCCACCTCGCTCCCCTGACTTAAATCCAATAGATTTTTATTTATGGGGACATCTTAAAAGTCTGGTTTATGCAAGTCCCATACCAACAATAGAAGAGTTAAGAAATGAAATTGTAAATGCTTGCGAAGAAGTGAGAAATAGACCTCGAATTTTAGCTCGAGTGCGTCGTTTAATGATTCGTCGAGTGAGAAGGTGGACAGAAATGGATAGTGGACATTTCCAACATTTGTTGTAGTTGTTGTTGCAATAAAAAGCTCCTAGAAATGTTTTTGATTTTTTTACCAAAAATTAATAAACCAATTTTGTCCAGCGGCATGCAATAAAACGGTATTTATTTTTTTTGTCGAAAACAAAGTGAAATACGAAAAAAATACAAGAGGCGAAAAAGTTGTCCTTTTAAATGCTTAATCAAACAACAAATATTAAAGTTGAAAAAAAAGCAGAGGCGTACATTTTTTTGCCAATAACATTTGTTACGATGTCCCCTGGGACGCAACTGAACCTTATAATTTTAATCTAATTAGGGCTAAATTAGCCTCTTAATACAACAATTAATACAGCCAAATTTCAAAAGATTCGAGTAAATATTTTGTTTAATATTAATAAAAAATTAATATTTAAAAAAAAAATGTATCACCCTGTATCTTGAAAACTGTGCATTTCCGGGCCCATGTTTATAGAAACTTTTTCTCATATTTTTTTACAAGAAATCACCCATTGAAATATCTCCGTCTATTTTTCGAACAGCTTGTATATTACGGTTCGGATTTACTAATTATCTACTTAAAACTACCTGATAATTCTCCTGGAGAAGCCCCCAGCATAATTAGTATGTCAATTTTGTTCCGGTTACATATTCACTCCATAAATACTAATTATTATTCTTCAATTAAAACGTAGGTTACGGGTACTAACCCGCTACCGCTACTTTGTCGGCAAATACACCTTTAAACTTCAAAGATTTTATTGTAAGCAGATTCATTAGGTGTTAAGACCAAGTTAAGTTAGGTTAATTGTAACCGTTCTCAAATAAATTTGTTTTTAAAAAGCAAATTCCTGGAATAACCATATAATTGGTGCAGTCGGTAGTTCGGTCTTTCCTAGTTAGGACAAAAATCGCCTTTTTCGGTTCGTTTCTATGGTTTGAAGACCGCTGCATTCCTTGAAAGCTAAAAAGGAAATCTGCAGAATCCTTTAAACAGGAATCGCCGTAAGTACCTGCAAGGATCCGAATTCCAGCAACCACCGCACATCACCAATCACTTAGAACATTTAGACTGTGAAAGGTAAATTAATGACAAGTATTGTTTGCTTCAGTGATACCTCCCATGTGTATTTTTTCCCAAAAGCGGATGACGCCTGAATTACTAGATGTCTTGTGTTAAAAGATTTATAGAATGGTCGCATGCAACCAAAGAAGATACGGTATTTTTGTTACTCGATATTCACGCTACTCGTGTTAAAACTTTTTGATATGGCTCGGAAAAATCAATCGTGTTGTTATATTGTGCTTCCCTCTACACTGCACACACCATCCAGTGGCGGCTCGTGGGAAAAAAAGTAGGTGAAGATCTGTATGGCCCAGAAAACAGTATTATACTTAGAGCTGAGTTACCTACTTTTTATAAATCAAGTCGATCCTTCGGTCCTTTAGGGAAGCGAATCGGTTAATAATATCCTCGTAAAACGGATGTTGCATTTGCATAAGTTCTTTTAATAGTTCTTTATGTAGTGAAATAATAGCCAAACTGAAAAGTCTTTCTTGTGAAATAGTATTTCTTGTAAATGTTTTTAGCCTTTTTAAACATGAAAAACTCCTTTCTACGGACACGCTTGTCGATGGAATGGTGAGAATTCGACAAAATAAATTATAAGCTTCCGTAAAAATGTCTTTATTTGGTTTTAATTTTATTATTAGTTCTTGCAAATTCACATTTTTATAATTTTCATCGGCATACAGAAGTCAAAGTTCATTTTTTAGTCTTTGTTGACTAAAAAATTTTGAAAAGCGTCCGAAGGAAATGTTAAACTGTACGTTTCAAACTTTGTTGAATCTGCTAAGCATACAAATTTTAATTTCTCACAATCTTGAAAACGTACATCCATTTCTGATAAAACCTGGTCATATATTTCAAAATATAAAGCTCTATATTGTTTGATAATTTCTATTTTGTTCAATCCAGCTTCACATCTTTTCAATGTATTTATGGTACTGCTGGCTTTATCAAAAATTGTATTAAAAACTTCTTCATTTCTTTTATTGCTTAACAATTGACGCGTTCCTTTTATTTGATTTAAACAATAATTAATATCCAGGGATTTTTTTTGAAGAACATCATATAAAATATCTGTTAAATTGAAAATATCGCTAAACACTGTTACTAAAAATGTAAACTCAAAGTCATTAAACTCTCTTAAAAAGCCTTTAGCCAACTGAACTGATTTATGATCAGACTCTTCAGAATTCATAATATTGTCAAAAGTCTGTTTAAGTTTTTGCCAGTCATCAATAATTACGTTGATTAATTTTGAATTAGAAGTCCATCGTGTCTCTGTAATTGTTGGCATACGTCTAGCTGATGTAGATGCCAGAGCGTAGGATCTTTTTGGTGAACTATGGAATAATTATGAAATTCCTGCAATAGTTGCAAAAAAATGCGGCATTTTGAAATCTTCCTAAAGCTCTGTTGTAAAACAAGATTAAGTCGGTGTGCTAGACAATGCACAAAAATTGCTTGTGGGTCATGTTCTTTTATTTTTTGCTGAAGTCCATTCAAATGCCCTGACATTACACTCGCTCCATCATAACACTGTCCTATTAGCTTATCTTCGTATTCTAAAGGTTCTAAAACTGTTGCAGCCATAGTGAACAAATGATCAGCGGTTTTCCCAGCACTAACATCATAACATTAACAAATCTTAATATTATTGATGACTGTGAGGTCTGAGTTATGTCAGTAGTGTCATCAATTTGGAGGGAAAAAAATTAGTACCCTTAATTTCAGATCTAATGCAGTCACTAATGTAATTTGAAATACATTCAATTATCTCATTTTGAATTGTTTTTGACTCCCCACTAAAAACATTTTTAAATTTGTTGTAGTGGTTTTTGATTTCGACAGGACTTACATCCATTAACAAATTTAATAACTCTTTAAAATTTCCCCTGTTTATTGAGTCAATTTTCTCGTCATGTCCGCGAAACGGCAACTCTTGTTTACTGAGATACAAAACTGCGTCGATAACTGTTTTCATACAAATTCTATTTAATCTAACATTTTCATTAAATTTTAATTTATATAGTCGAGCATTTTCTTTTAAGGCGTCGGCAATGGTGTTTATGCAAGGACCTATTAATATTAATAAAATCTGTAAAGCCATCCCTATTCCATACAGATTGTTTGTTTGAAAATAGTAAACAGCAATATAATCTTTGCAGCACCGTGCTGCTACACAGCCAATTGAAAAGCCGCGGAAATTCGGTAAACCAAGAAGGCGTAAAATTAATATTATAAGACTTGCCTCTTTTCTTTGCTTCCTTTTTTAATTCTATGCTTAGAATATTGGTTGGTCGACCATATAACAGCACATTTTTTTTTATTTTCATTCATCCAATGTCTGAAGGGAGTTTCCAGTATGTTGCACACTATGTCATTAATCGGGTTCATTTTTATTTAGTTTATTATAAATATTGTCTAAAAAAATCTTCAATCTCCACAACCGCAAAAAATCCAACACACTACTAACTAATATCCAAAATCCGAAAAATCCCAAACTAACCCCAAATAAACGCCCGACACCGCGAAAAACAACAGTTTCTTATTTTCTAACTCAGTTTCTTATGGCCGATTATCCGATGCCGCGCGAGGCTGACGTGTGAAGGCGATCGCGGATATAACACGGGATCTTCACTTGGACATAAATTAGTATATTGGGGTTTTGCGGGTTGCGGCGCAGAACTGATTAATAGAATTTATTGCTTATTGGATAAACTGATATATTATTTAATAAAAACTAGTTATTCTGGTACTTTTTGTTATCTTAGATCAAAAACGAATACTCATATGTTGTTTTTATTTTCTTATTTTATTTATATTTTCTGGTGAAGCTCACCTTCACCTGACGAGCCGCCCCTGACACCATCTTTAGCCCCTGGATGTCGGATTTATGAAACCCTTGAGTTCTCAGAGTAATGAAGGCAAAAAATGGTTGCGAGAACATCTAGATTGAGTGGTTACCAATAACAATTTCAGCCTGCTAGATTGTTTGGACAGTTGTGTATTGCTGCTGCCACTATGACAACTACTGTAAATTCGTTTAGGTCAACAGAAATTCGACCTCTGAAATGTTTTTACAGGTGCAGATTTTGAACCGGAACAACCAATGTTCCAGAAAATCCGGTGGGAACGGTTCAATCGCCGCAAAAGGTTCCTAAAGCAACTCATGGAACAAACTCTCCGTAATCTGAATGTTCAGGAAGAAATATCAGCAAGATGCAGATGACCAACTTCTTCACAACCTGGATGTTCAGGCATTCACAAAACAAAAAGGTATGCTTTTAGAGCGTCGCCTGAACTCATATTTCCTTTACTTAAAGAACTACACGCCGAAGCAAAACAGCGATAATTCCTGAATTACCTTACAAAAACGAACTTGTTAAACAACAAAACACGCAAGGAAAAAAAAGACTGCAAAAAGAATAGAAACGTATCATCCATTTTTTCTCTAAGAGACCAAACGAAAACAAAACAAAGTCACGGTCTCATCAAATCCGTATAATTTTTTTTTTTTAAAGCTACACGTGTTTCGCTCCTATTGAAGCATCATGTTAGTTAACAACTGTTGTTAGTTGTAATGTGATCTGTGTAGGTCTAGGCCTGATGATGAAACACGTGTAGCTTTTAAAAAAAAAATTATACGGATTTGATGAGATGACCGTGACTTTGTGTTTTTACCTTTGTTCTGCAAAAAGAACATAACGAAGAGTCGAAGAGTTTAGAAGGCAAATCGGATCAGATTCACCAAAGAAAATGAAAGAATCTAAAGTTACTTCCAGGAACATTGAAAGTGTATCTTCGGAGGCTGACGAAGATGCTGAGTATCTGGATTGAAGATTCCTATGATCTCAATCTAATGAATGACGGATTAAATGCCGGCAATGCAGTCGTTGGTCACATTGCTCTTATGCCGGAGAAAAAAATTAAGCCATCTTTATTTAGAAGTTACGCATTTTTGACGAAGTTACGCCCCTTTGTACCAGGCCCCTGTATACCTAAGTTCGCGTTAAATTAACAAAAAAACATATAGAGTGTATTTTGTGGTTTTTTTTCTTATCAACCTGATTAATAAAAACATGTTTTTACAAACAAGCTGTATGATTTTCTTTAATAAATAGTCTATACCCCACATTGCCACACTGAGTACCCTGCTCAGTAAATGACGAGATTCCCACTGTCGGCATCTACTAGCAAAAGCATTCAACGAATGAACAGAACAGCGTGCTCTGAATTACACCAGTAGAGTAGTTAGAACATGCAAGGAACACAATTGGCAAACGACAATTAGAGAATTAAGCACGGCGCCCACTGAATCGGCATCGATTATCTCGGCACGGTCGGTACAATCGGCCGGATTTGCTTCACATGTATTTAAATGGGGCCGTGCGCACTGAATCGGTTTTCTCCGGCGACGATCTCATATTGTGAGGAGGGCAACTTTTGCCGATTGCACCGAAAGCCTGCGACTATTTTAGCATTTTTTCGTATAGAGTGAGGAACTGTTTCAAAGAATTTTAAAAACCGTTGATTTGATAAATATGTCAAACGAAATTTTAATCGAAGCTGTTTTCTTTTCTAATTAGTGGGGTATAAAAAAATTAAGAGGGCGGAGGCATGACAATATACAAAATCACCCTGAACATATTCTAAAATATTTGAAAAACATCTTCGTCCTCCACCAAATCATAAAATAGATGATGATATTGTCCGAAATCTCTTCTTTTAAAAAAAATATGCACCCAAAATCTCCTACGCTTTTCTACTGCTTCTACTTCAACACAAGCTACTGCAATCATAACATCCCCTTTAGAATCTGAGGAACTGCTCTTTTTTTTTTTTAAAACGCTTAAACGGGAGCTTAATCACAATACTTCTATATGCTCGAATATAATAATAATAATAATAATAATAATAATAATAATAATAATAATAATATGTCTTTATTAAAAAAAAAAGCAATATTAATCTTACAATATTACTTAATACTACATTGCCAAGAAGGCGAAGATTAGCTTAAAGCTACTCTTTAACTCTTAACCTTCCTAACATTCACAGTTTAAATGGAGAAAACGAGAAAAAAAAAACAAAAAAAGAAACAAGTATATATAAAGTATTCATCTTCTAGAACACTAGACTATATTTTGGATTGATTTAAAAACAAAAGTTTATAATATTTCCTATACACATTTAACGAAGTATTAAATATTGGTTTATAAGTATTAAAGAACTTAACGGCATTATAAGTAAAAGATCGCTCGAATAGAGCCGTGGAATGGTGCGGCATGGTCAAGATATTGTATCTAATATTTCGAGTATGAACATGGTTTCTTGGTATTAACTTTTCAAAAAGATATTCAGGTCTTTGACTAACATATAATCGATAAAGAAAAGTAGAAGTGAAGAATTTGAATAGGTAAGGTAGCGTTAACCACCTCAACTGAAGTATAGAGTCTGATACATGATCAAACTTTCCGAGGTTAAAAATAAATCTACAGCAAGTATTCTGCACGCGTTGCAGGCGGTAACGATTTATTTGGTCTAAGCAAGAATAATAAACTATAAGGCAGTAATTTAGAATAGATAAAACAAGAGCCACTACAAGTTTTTTCCTAGTTTTAAAATTTAAAATGTGTTTATTGGTATAAAGCATACGCATGCGTAAATAACACCTCCGCAGAAGAGTATTAACATGTTCCTTAAACCTTAAAGAATTGTCTATTGTAAGTCCCAGAACCTTCACAGTATCAGAGAACAAAATAGTTTCGTTATCCAATTGAATGTGAACAGTTTCCATTATATTTTTATGCGATCCTCGGTTTGAAAACAAAACCATTTTTGTTTTATTAGGATTAATGACAAGGTTATGCTCTTTTGAAAATTGATTTATTACGTTCAGATCAGCGTTAATAGTATCAGCCACGTTATCAAAATTAGCAGAGTCAAAATAATGTATGTATCGAGTATCATCAGCATACTGATGTATTTCAGAATCTTCAACTAGACCGGGTAAATCTGAAGTATATATAAGAAATAATAATGGGCCTAGGATCGACCCTTGTGGGACACCAGAAATAATATTTTTCGAAGCAGAATATTCATCATTCACCCTCACTTTCTGGGTTCTACGCCATAAGTAAGTTTTAAAAAAGGACAAAACAACCTCACTACAGCCATAATATTTCAGTTTCGCTACAAGCAAATCATGATCGATGACATCAAATGCTTTCGAGAAATCAAGGGCTATCATAATGGCTGAAATCTTTTTGTCAAGAGCTCGCATGATATTATCGGTGACGTTTAGAAGTGAACTAGCTGTGCTATGATGTTTCCTAAAACCAGATTGATGGGAAGGGAGGATATTATTTGACATTAAAAATGATGACAGCTGCATATAGACTATTCTTTCGAGAGCTTTGGAGATTACGGGAAGCAAACTTATCGGACGCAAATCTTGAATAGTTTCAGGACTGGAGGATTTGGGAATCGGACATACCACTGATTCACGCCAGTCCGTAGGAAAATATCCTACCTCCAAACAACAATTTATAATATGAGTGACATGATCCAGTATATCAGGGAGACATAAGTGTAACATACGTCGAGTTATGTTATCCACACCAGAGGCATTGGACCTAATACTTTTTATAGTTTTTTCCACAGTACTTTGGTCTACTAAAGAAAAATGAAAATTATCCTCGTTAAATTTATTACTGGAGTAGAAGTTAATTTTGTTTACACATTTATCAGATTTATTAAAAACACTTACAAAAAAATCGTTTATTTGATTTGGATCAGATATATTAAACGGCAGCTCGTTATTATTCTTGGTTGTTTTAATATTTAAAGTTTCTAGACCTTTCCAAAGTTTTTTACCAGTTTTGTCACTCTCCAAGCTTGCAAGATATGCAGCTTTTTCTCGTCTTATTGATGCCAACGCAAAATTACGACACTCCGTGTAATATCTCCAATTTTCTAAACACTTGTGATTTTTGTATTTAGTCAAAGCCTTATCACGTTCCTTTAAAATAAGTCTTAAGGTGTCTGTCAACCAGGGAGCTGGCTTTTTACTGACTCTTATAGTTCTGTAGGGTGCATGAATATTAAATAAATAATTAATATTTTGTTCTAAATATTGAACTTTTTTATTTATGTCCTCAAGATAATAAATATTATCCCAGTAAGTTTGTGATAAATCGATCCTAAAATATATCTCATTGAAATGTTTAAAATTGCGGATGGTTATAAATTTTTGTTTTTGTCTTTTAACTACTAATTTTAAAGTGCAGAAAGGTATTTGATTGTGATCACTTAAACCTGAAACAACGGTGCCACTTTAATGACAAATATCTTTAGTATTGATAAAAATGGGATCTAAGCATGTTGCAGTAGTATTTGTTATACGAGTTGGTTCATTTATTAATTGTACGTACCCAAAAGAGTTAAGCATAGAATATAATGAATTAGGTTTTAACATATCAATATTTAGATCTCCGAGAATTACTGAATAATCATAGGTCACTAAAAGATGTGGAACAACTTCTTCCAGGAAATTTATAATTTCAAACGCTTTCGAATAGTCGAACCACTTTTAAACGTCGTCGTGTCTTCGTTCTGCCGATTATATGAGCGCTAGTTACCGATTGAACCGGCCGAGCCGATCCGATGGGCGCCCTCCTTGTAGTGATGCGAAGAGTCCGGATTAATCGTCCGTTCAATCCGAATATCAAATTATTCCGAATCAATCCGGATATCTAAATCGTCCGGATACACGCCGCCCGTCTTCCGACAATGAAATAATTGTATAAGCTTGCACGAGGCTCACGAAGTGACACGATCGAAGTACAATATGCAGCAGTATTTTCTATTTCTTTTCCGTTGCTTAAATATTGCTTTATCTATCCTTATTGTACTCATTTAGAAACATAAGAGAGAATACGAGAACGCCCAAAATGTTTAAGGGTCGCCTAACAATCAGAAGTTTTTTTTCTAAACAAAGCATTTTTGTATTGATATTTTGCATCGTTTAAAATACACTTGATTAATTACATACATAATTAGCTATTTTAGTTTTAACATCATGTAGAAATCCGTAAAAATGAAATGTCTAATGGGTTGCATAATGCATACCTTATATTCGAAAAACAGCTATAACAAATGTTTATCGGACGGTCGAGCATCGAGCCCGAAACATGGCATAATTTGCCGAACGGGCGAGACATCGAGCGCATGAATTAATCCGGATGAAAAAAACCGAATTTTCAATTCATCCGAATCAATACTCGGATATCGAATTAATCCGAATTTTTACAACACTACCTCCTTGGACGGCGGGGTCGGTCGGAGCTGGGAACGTGGTAGCGATCACTCGGTTTGTTTGATTTGTAAAAAAAGGATTTAGTGTAGAGATGTGCGGATAGTATCTACTCAATACTTTACATGCTTATACTTTACTTTTCTTTAATATCTGATACATGCGAAGATTCGAAGTAATCGAATCCTTCGACGCCAACTACTCGTTACTCGAATACTTTTTTAAAATCCAAATTTCCATGTCACCGGTGGCTGCTTATGCGTACTAAATTTATTTTATAAGTCAAATATGGCAATATTTAATAAAATGATTAATAATACCTATTTATATTTACTTGCTTGATACTTCGATACCTTGTTCTTTCAAATAGTTTTGAATTTGTCCGTCGGGCCTGATTATTTGGTTACTTTTTATTGCATAAGTATTAAAGTATCATTTTATAATATCTTACTAAAACTTGATAACCCTCTATTATACTCGAAAAATATAACAAACGCCAATGCAAGCCCTAAATTTAATATAGGTATTCATATCAAATCTTAATATTCGTCTGTATATGCACTAGTAAGTAATGACTACTTTGTAACGAATACAAAGTAAAGTCCAGTGCAACGATATATTAGAATGATCACCCGTCAAAATACCAGCATTTTACTTCTCAAACAATGTAAATAGAAGGTGGATGACATTGTTTGGCAGGTGGAATGCTAGTGTTTTGACGGGTGACCATTCTAATATATCGTTGCACTGGACTTTATCTGATACTTAGATATGAAGTATCAGTATCTACTCGATACTTATAAAAGTAATCGTTGCACATCACTAATTTAGTGGTGTAGATTTGTAAGGTGTGGTTTGTTATATATAATCTATAGTGCGTCCTGCGCCTGAATGTATCGTGGAACTGAGCCCTATAACAATGTGTACCAGTGAGTACCACTGGTACACATTGCTACACGACCGGCCTCGAAAATCGCGTGAGAGCCTGTATAATTAGATGTTCTTTTAAAATATTTTCGACACCCGACCATTTTTGTAGTATATTTATTTTTTAAATTCGAAAGCACTCATTTGATAATCTTTTATTAGATATACTTCTTTTGACAACGTACGAGGTGTGTTCCAAGTAAATAGCACCTTTTTAACAGGTTTCTGTGGTGGTATCTCATATACCAGCAGGGCCTACTCGCTGGAGAGTACGCCAAGAGCATTGATTTCCATGCTTGTTGTCTTTGTTGTGTTAAAATGTCCATATAGCGTTTAGAAAATGTTAAATTGCGGTAGCCATAACATAATGTCGGATCATCTGTCAGCAGTGAGCCGGCATTAGGACTTTTATGCCTGAAAAAGTGAACTCCAAGTTTATACGAGAGTAGATAAAAGTTATAGAGGAACTGGTGAAGCAGAGTTCAGCTTGTCCGGTTCCTTGGCTCCCTTGATATCTGCGGAACCGCTGGTAGGACCCGAACCTATAATCGGCATAACCGGAAAGTGTAGTCTGTTCTATAGAAAGACTCTCCGGAGATGTAACTGATATTAGACATGTTAAAACACACATAGATAAGCCCTCTGTTTCTCTCATCACACATTTACTGCGATTAAATAGACGGAAAATTCAGCTAGTGGCATCATAAATATTGCGGCAGCCCAAAGTGTCTTTAGTATTGGGAGGAACAAGCAGGTTCTTCCACCACCAAACCACGACATCGAAGAGTATTTAGCACTCACGCGGGCTAGGTTTATAAAGTATTCAAAACGAAAAAAGGAACCACTACTCCACAAGCCTATATTCCACGTATTTTGTAATTAAACGAAAATATTATTTTACAATCACGATGTAAAGACTTTAGCCTTATTCGTAGAGTTCTAAATTTTTTTTTTGCCTGGATATCATCAGAAAAAAAAAGACATTTTAATGTTAAGAATTTGTTATCAGCGCATATTAAATTTGCGCCTGTTTTTATCAGTCTTAGTTAAAATTGTACAATTAAAACATGACTATTGATGTGCTAGATAGAAGAATACGCCGTAGAGTGTACCTAAATGAAGTTGAAATAGCTAGCGCCGTAACGTTAATTGAGGAAGGTTATTCCAGAAGAGTCGCAGAAATTCTCAATGTAAGTCCGGCCGTTATAAACAAAGTATGGATTCGGTATTTCATTTATGGCATTATTAGAAGAAGGCCCTATACTCAACGTCAAAGAACCTCGAGAATTTTATTAACTTTAAGAGAAGTTTATTAACTGTGCGGACGATTAGGGAACAAACCACTACTGCACGAGCGCTTCAAAATGACTTAGCAGCCACAACAGGAATCAGAATTTCTGATCAAACAGTAATATAATAGACTTTATCAGTCTCAATTGCGTGCTAGGAGGTCGGTTAGAGTGCCTCGTTTGACAGCAGAACATCGAAGAATTTTTGCCGGAGAACATCGTCATTGGACAATACCTCAATGGAGTAATGTTTTGTTTACGGATGAGTCCAGATTCTGCTTACATCACAACGATGGACGAGTTCGGGTATGGCAACGAACAGGTGAGCGGTATTTGGACTGGGCTGGGTAAGAAACTGTTCGGTTTGGCGGAGGGTCTATTATGTTATTGGCTGTTATATGCTTCAATGGGCGTAGCGGCTTAGTGGTAAATGCAAACGATTCCTTATCGGCATTACGTTACTTGGAATAAAATTTAACACCACACATAATTCCTTTAGTTTCAGAGTTATCAGAGCAAGAGGAGCGCATACTCACTACTAGGAATAGTTTTAAGATACTGCCTTATTAAACGATGGAAAAAATAAAATCATTATTTATTGACTTATTGAAATTTGATTTTTTATGCCTAAATAACATATCCGACGGGTTTAAGACATTTACAATTTTAACAGTAGTCTTTTATAAGTGGCTCCTTTTTCGTTTTTTTTTTTAGTAGTTTATTTAAGCAACACTTTCAGTTTGCTAAGCGACATACAACTTATCAGACTACACCGTCTCGATGTCTTGAAAAACAAGTCCCTTGGGTGCCTATTGTCCCATAATTCCATTTAAGTCGACGGACAACCAAACACTGCTCAGAATTCAATATTCAAAAGATATCAGAGTTAAAGGCAAAAATTGTGATTGGTGATGTAATGTGGTGTTTTCAGAAACCATAATAGGGGAATTGTGCTTAAGATGACATACCGGGTAAGATGACATTGTGTTGAATCCGTTCAAATATTCCCGTCACAAGCCGCAAAACGTCATCTACTTCTCTCCCAGCTGGCAATATCGCGCAAAATTTCTGTGACCGCCAACTCGCGTTTTTTACTGTTGTGTGCATTTCTTTATTTTCGTTGCTAGAAAACATTGTTGAGTTAAAAGTGGTTGCGGCGAAGAATTTGTATCAGGTAAGTTTTTTGTTGTGTTTTTAATGTGATTTATGAATACTGAAAAATAATGAACATAACCTTAAAGTGTTAAGGCAGCAAGGGTTGTCAATATTTTGTATCTCGTAGGGTATGATGACGTAGTTGTTGTTGTTATCCACTCATTGTCCGGACTAGCAATTTTGCGCTCTTGCCGGTTTAGTGATGTATTTTTATCTTGTTTATAGGCGCCTATCTTTAGTTTACTGGGTCGCATCGAGGTGCTCTAGCTTTTGATGGCACGGATCGTGGGATTGTACTGACTGGGATGTGGGACGTAGGTTATATTTATAGGCTGGGTGGGCGGCTGGGATTGGTTGGTTTCACAGGTCTAGGACACGCCCACCCAGCTCGTCGGTTTTTGGCCGGTGTTGTTTATTTTGTTTTTTTTTTAAAAGAGAGAAAAAAAAGGTGTTATAATTTTTATTGTAATAATAATTTAAAAGCCGGATTTGATGTTAATTTATTTAGTTTGGAGATTAATTTATCTATTTTTAAGTTTATTTCGTCCTCCGGCAAGGATAAAAGCGTTAATAAATTATTGTTTTGGATGGGTGTTTTTAACCGTTTAGCCTCTGGGTCGGGATCTTTTACAGTTTCAGTCCCTCTGAACATCGGGCCCAAAGTGGGCTCTCTTTTTAACGCATCGGCGTATTTTCTGTTAATTTTAATAAAATTTGGATTTTTGGGACAGCGCCAGTAGCTGGCCGGATGGTCGCCGCCGCAATTGCAACACCGGGCCGGTGTTGTACGTTCTTTTTCGCATTTTGAGTAATGATGCTTTCCTTCACATTTATGACAACGCGGCCCCGCGTTGCAATTGCTCGCGGCGTGTCCGAACTCCTGACAGCGATGGCACTGTCCCACCTGTCTTATGTTATTGATTTGGAACGTTTTGAGGCGCTCCACTTGGACCCTGATGTTCATTATACTGTCCACTTTATAGATATCTTCCTGTTCTTTTTTGATCAGGAAGCGGATGAGGTCCGTCTGCCTTTTACGACCTGGGCCGGTGTTAAACCAGCCCATTTCTTCAGGCTCGAACCCCATCCGCTTTAGTTCACTCTCTATGTCCTCCAGTTTAAAGTTTCTGTCGAAACCTCTCAGGATCAGATTTAGCTTTCTGTCCTCCTCCAGGAAGAAGGAGTGGAATTCCATCTCCCTTTCCCTGAGGAGGGCAGTCAGATTCCTGTGGTCTTGCGCTGTTTTTGGGAAGAGTGCCAAGCCCAGCCTCTCCTTTTGTACTTTAAGAATGTTAATTTTCTTTTCCATTATCATCTGATATTTTTTAGCCCAGTTTGAGGTGTCTCTGATAACGACCTTTGGTATCTTTGGATTGCTAGGCTTTGCACTCCCCCCTTTTCCCGCAATAGATAAACTACTGAGGGGCATAAAGAGTGGGTTTTTTTGAGGTTGTGTGTCCCGCTTACCCAGTTTGCTGTTTATTACAGCATCTGGGCGCGCTGAGGGACCAGGTTCTTCCGTGTCAGTGTTAGATTCAGAATCTTCAGATTGTAACATCTCCTCCTCTCGCGGGGAGATGTTTGCCTCTTTTCTGGATCTTTTACGTGTATTTATGTTTTTTTCATTATCGTTTAGCTGGTCCCTCAGCGTACCCAGCTGCTCAGCAAAGTTTTTATTATCATTTTCGAGCTGTTCGTTTATTTTTAATATTTTCTCCATATTATCATTAGTTTCCCGCAATTGAGCATTGAAGATGCGGACTTGATCCTTGAGGAGATCGATCTCTTCCTCAGTGTTCTTAAGTTTGTTTTTTAGTCTCTCATTTTCGCTTTCGAGCGTTTTATGTTTTAAATTTTTTTCTTCAATGCTCGATTGCAGGTCTTTTATTTGAAACTCAAGTGAAGTGCTAGATGTCTTTATAGACCTCAGCACTGAATACAGCACTATTTGCTTCCATGTTTGGGGCAGGATTTGAGGACTGGGTGGGAGTTTTTTGGTATCTCCGTTCGAGGAGAGGTTTATGGACGGGGTAAGGAGTGCCAGCTAGAGACTTACCCCGCTCTAGTTCTTCTCGGTTTTCATTGTCTATCGTGCTCTGGCGTCTTTGACGTCGGTGGTTCGGCCCCCCGCTGACTATGGGGGGCGAGTTAACGCTGTTTTCCGCCGTTTCTGGTTGGTTTTTGGTATTCTGCTTTGGTTAGTAGGTTTGTAGATTTGCCGTTTTTGACTGCAACTGCCCAACTGCCAACTGCCCAACTGCCAACTGCAACTCAACTGCCAACTGCCAACTGCGATGACGTAGTAACCGTCGGCTTAAGTTGACATAGTATGTATAGTATTTTAAAATCCTATTTATTTTTCAGGAAGCCTGGCAACTATCGACGAAAGTATATGCATCATTCTTAATGAAAGGCAGACATGGCGAAGGCCTTTTAAATCGTCAAAGAAAACATTCAACGTGCCGCAGGCCACACTTCGTCTTCACTTCAAGAGTGTTCCTGTAAATCTCAGTCATTTCAAGCCATATAAAAACAATTAGTGGAGCATTCTTTGAATTACCACCACTGCTGTCAGGAAATTATCATATCAATTTGCCAAAAAGGCAGGATTAGCTAATAGATTTGACGAAGATAAACCAATAGCAGGTTTGGACTGCGTTGTAAATCGGCTTTTAAACATTAATACTCCCCATAATACCATGATTTGATACCATGCGACTTTTTCACGCTCAATCTTTTAGATCATGCAAATTTGTATAGACTGCGAAGAAGACAGTTTTAAATAAAAAAATGGACTGTTTACTTTAGAACACACCGCGTTAGTTGGTATTTCCGATTATTCATATAAACTTTATTAACAATTATGCAACATATTCTCTTGCATATTATCCTCTCACATTTCTTTAGACTTATTTTTTTGTTAAACGTATCTGGCTGCGGCTATATTAAAGATCAAATTCTCTAATAGTGAGTTAGTTTGGCCATTTTAGTCTAACAAGTATTACGTTAAGTGCTCCAAAACCAAAAAGTATCTTCCTATAAAAGGCTCTTAACATACTCCTACGAAGCTTCTAATACTAAAACTATATGCATCTTTAGACATAAATATATACTTATGACTGTACATTGAACAATGCTATATAAATATCTTTTTCAACACTTTGGGCTCGTTTCAAGATTATATATATATATGTAATACATACAAGTAAAATAGGCTGATGGCTGCATTCAACCACGCCTACAAAATCAGGCCATGAAAATACTGAAAAGTATACATGAGGATAATGAAAATTGATTTTGTCCTCTAATTGTGTTGAATACACTGTAAATAAGTACAAAATATTCAAAATTACCATCGAGTGCTAAATACTTGTGAATCAAATATAATTTACTTTTTTTTTTGGGCAGCTTCATTATTGACTAGCTGGGTTTTCTCAATAGGCTGGCGCCTGAAAATCTCCTGGACCTAAACCCGAAATAATAAAGAATGAATAATTTTTTAACATATTTGAAACTTAAAATTAGAACTTGCCTCTAGAGTTGGGTCCAGCGGAAAATGGAGGTTCTTGGTAGTGTTGATCCGTTTCCGGTCCACCCGGATAAGAGGGATACGCGTTTTGCATGTTATCAGATTCAAAGTTTGAAGCGAATGCTGCATCTGAGCCTTGTTTGAACCGCTGGAACGCTAGAAAAGCGCTTGCGGCCTGCAATATATTAATTTAATATTTAATAAGAAAGGAATGATGCAAAAACACATTTATTTATTTGTTACAACAGATACATATTGTACGTTTTAGAACCCAAGAAAACTGACTTGAAAACTTTAGTTTTTTTTTCAAATAAGTTTTTGTGTAGAACACGCATACCTATAGTGGCCTTCGCTCTTATCGTGCGGGTTCAAAGGTCACCACGTAATATGAATCAAATTGAAAAATCAGTGGCTGCCAAAATGTTATTTCCTTGAGAGTTTGACAATACATTGAACGCCGTCATGTGACATATTAAAGGCGCGTATACACCTTAGATCATAATTATTAACTGACGTGATACCTTTAATGCCATAAAAATGTCTGCGGAATACTACGTATCCGAGATTCGACATGTAAAACATACGTTGGTTATTTCCTTTCATGACGTGAAAAAGCCCATAAGTTTAAATCCCGTTGGGTATACACCTCATCGGTATATGCCTAGAATCCCCGATATTCTGCTAAGTTGCCAGACATAATATTGATTTTTCTTTTTTGAAATATTGTCCGAAATAGACGGAATTCTCAATAACAATTTTTCTTTACGCAATAATATCTAAATCTAAGCATTTTATATTTTTTTATGAGAGCAAAAATGCCTCCCTAGCCTTTCATTAAAATTGTACATATTTTATTTAAAAATGGTTGTCACCTACATTTTTGAAAAATTAGTATACGATTTAGCATGACCCTATGTATGTGCATAACATACTAATTTGTCGATTTCAGGGCACAGCGTCTAATTTTTAACGATTATTTGATCTTGTCTTCTTCTTTGTTTATGTGTGATTGTGTTTTTTTGTAATAATTACTGGGAAACTATACATTTTGGTATAATGACAAACAATTAATTTGTATTGTGTGTGATGCAGTGCAGTCAGACACCAGAAAACTACTTTCTTTGTTTAAAGGCAAGTTCATGTTACAATCTCACTTTTAAAATGACATGTTAATTATATGATTTATTATTTGTCGTTCGACCCAATCTATACGTTGATGCACAGAAAATTAAAAAAGTTGTTGTTGAAAAAGATCTTTTCTTTTATATCAGTTAAAAGTCAAAAAAAGATAAAAAATAACTAAAAAAAAAACTGGTGAATGCGGCGGGCATTTCTATCTCCCAGGGCATTCACCAATTTATTTACTTAGCTTTGTTTAAAAAAAACTAATTATTTTAATAACGAAAAAGAAAATAAGGGATTGCTTAGAATGTACAAGAAGAAGTAGCTAAAGCGCTTGGAATTAGTTTAAGAATGGTGCAAAAGGTTGTATGTGAAAACAAGAACAATCTTATTTCCAAGCAGGAAACAAAGTGTAAAAGGAAGAAGTCGAAGACTGAAGATAAATTAAGTGAATGTATAAAAATGAAGTAACAAATTTGACTAAAAAAAGAAACTGATTTTAACTATCATTATCACTAACAGAGTCGTAAACTCTTCGTCATTTTCCGAATGTTCTTCAAATGGAGCAATGATCAATGGTTCAACTTGGATATCGAGTACTTTTTCTCTCTTCCACCAGGTTCTAATAATGTTTTCTGTGTGATCCACTGACTCCTTTGTGATGTGATTCAATGCCTTATTCCAAACAGCTTCAACCTGGTCAGATCTAAGCCCAGCACCCATATACTTCTCATAATAAGATTTTGACCCTGCCCATATAAGCTCAATGGCATTAAACTTACAATGGTATGGTCGCAATCTTAAAACTTCATGGCCATATTCACGTACTATTTCGTCAACAGCATATATTTTTGGCCTTTTCAGCGATTTTGCAATTAAAAGAAGTTCGGATTTTAGCATATATGGCAAGGGATTCTGATTTTCTTTTACTAACCATTCATAAATTTCGCTTTTTCTCCAACTTCCATTTGGTTGTTTATTCAAAATTCTTGAATGATACGACGCATTGTCTAATGCTATTAAGGAAGGTTCTTGCAAGTTCGGTATTAACTGTTCCTTTAACCATTTTTCAAACATTTCGCAATTCATATTGTCATGATAATCCAAACTTTTAGACTTAGAAGAAAAAATTAAACTTGCATCTGGAACGAATCCCGTTGAAGACCCGGCATGTAAAATAATAAATCGTTTTCCCTGACCACATCCTTTTTTTCTTTTCACGCTTTTCACAGATTCATCTTGCCAAGATTTTATTTCACTCCCGTTTGAAAATATCCAAGTTTCATCTAAGAATACCACTTTCCTTAACTTTGATTTTTCATTTTGTGTATATTGTCTTAAAAATCCTATTCGTTGACTCACAATATTTGGTAGTTTACACAAATATCTTCTATTGCAGTCTTTTTTATAGCGAAAACCTATGCTTTAAATTAATTTTGATAAAGCAGAAAGTCCAATTTCCAAAGTGCCGCGTTGCTTTAAAACATCCCTCAGAAATGGCAGTCTTATATTTGTTTTTAGCCTATATAGTTCATAAATCCTATCCCTTACTTCCATTTTTACACATTCACTTAAATCTTTAGTCTTCGGCTTCTTCCTTTTACACTTTTTTTCCTTCTTGGGAATAAGATTGTTCTTGTTTTCATATACAAACTTTTGCACCATTCTTAAACTAATTCCAAGGGCTTTAGCTAAGTACCATTTTTTTGGCTTGAGGATTTCGAAATCCACAAAAAGGCTTTTTCTTTTCCATAATTTAAAATTTAAATTATCTTGTGACAAATAATGTCATCCGTCAATCGAAACGAGACAGGCATGTTTGTTATGAAAGTAATTGTTTTAAAACCACTGACATTTATCATTTTATCTTCTTTTGATACATTAACGCTGCATATATCTGTTTCGTTTATCTGACGCGTTTTGCGCAAGCTTGACATCAGGCAAATTTCCTGATTATTGGAAGGTAAGCTTTTTAACGCCAATTCATAAAAATGGGGATAGAACTGATATTTGTAACTATAGAGGTGTGTGTATTCAGTCTGTAGTTCCTAAACTGTTTGACAGGTTGTTTTCTGTGCGATTTTCGTGGCACTGTAGGCGATTGCTTAGTGATCATCTGCATGGTTTTTGTCAGGGTAGATCTACGGTGACTAACCTGTTGACTTACCAGTATGATTTGATTGGTGCTTTTGAGAGGTCTGTACAGGTCGATAGTGTGTACACAGACTTCTCAAAGGCCTTTGATAGGGTTGGTCATGAACATCTGGTTCAGAAGTTTGGGGCTATGGGCCTTGGTAGGACTTTGGTCGAGTTTTGTCACAGTTTTTTGACAGGTCGCACACAGTTGGTCAGGATAAGTAATTATATTTCTAATGGTATTGAAGTATCTTCAGGCGTGCCTCAAGGTTCGCATATTGGACCGGTCTTTTTTAACTTGTTCATAAGAGATTTGAGTGATGTAATAGTTCATTCAAAACATCTTGCTTTTGCTGATGATTTTAAACTGTATAAAGGCATTGAGTCATATCTTGATGTTGAGCTACTTCAATTGGATTTAAATAGTGTTGCTGAGTGGTGTAATAGCAATAGTCTGGAACTGAATGTAAAGAAGTGTGTATGTATTTCGTTTGGTCGTTCTAATAAAATTATTAATTATCAATACACAATCAACAATAACGAACTCAAGTCAGTTGATACAGTTAAAGATTTAGGTGTTCTTTTTGATACCAAGCTAACTTTTTTGCCGCACATTTTGGATATTATTAACAGGAGTATGCGTAGTCTTGGTTTTATCACTAGAAATAGTGTACATCTTTCACCTCATTGTTTCAAATTACTTTATTACTCTTTGGTACGTTCCTTGCTTGAGTATGCGTCTGTAATTTGGTCCCCTTATTATGATTCTCATATTGAACACCTTGAGGCTGTACAAAGAAGATTCTTAAGATCCCTTGCTTATAGAGCTGAAGTTAATATTTTTCGTAATTATTACATCGACTATAATGCTATCAGTGTCCAATTTAATATCCCTAATCTTGAAGTCAGACGGCATTATTCTGATGCTTTAACGTTTTATAAGATCTTAAATGGTTTATATCATTGTCCTACCATCTTGGAAGCAATTCCTTTTAACACCTGTCAAAGAAGGATCAACTCTTCTATGTTTCGTTTACCCTTTCATTCGGCCAACTATGAGTTTT